>NC_134647.1:82045262-82407694 GCF_030463565.1 Pelecanus crispus | reverse complement strand
CACGAGGGGATTTTAAAGGGAGCTCTGGCTTTCCGTGGGAGCGAAAGCAGAGATAAGCAACGACCACCAAGTAGGCGTCGAAGCAAGGGCAGAGATGACCAGCGGCTCTCGGGTGTTAACAGTGGGTGCAGTGACTCCGTTTAATGGTGTAGGTACATGAGGCACGGACAGCGGGGTGCCCTGGCCCTGTGGAATTACCACCCGGCACCCATCTCCGCGCAAAATCTCGGCTGGGTGCGTGAACCGGCCCCGCACGCCGGGTGAAGAGCCCCTCCTGGGGACAGCCCCGCCCGGCCGCAGTGCCGGCTCCCCCCGCGCTCGGTGCGGGGCCGGGGGGGTGCTGGCGGCGGGGGGGAACCCGCTGCGGGCCCCCCGAACTACAAAGCGGGGCCTGCCGGGAGGAAGCGGAGGGCCGGCCCGCAGGAAGCGGGGGACGGCGGCGCCGCCGTAGCGCTGCGGCGGGGCCGCCCGGGCCGCCCCTGAGTCACCGGAGCGGCCTGCGAGGGCGGGACGAGCTGCGGGGCGCCGGGCCGGCACCCCCGCGCTGCACCCCTGCGCTGCACCGCTGCCCTGCACCCTCGCCGTGCATCCCTGCGGCACCCCGGCGTTGCACCCTGCCCTGCACCCCTGCGCTGCAGCCCCGCCGTGCACCCCTGCCCTGCCCCGCACCCCCGCCGTGCACCCCCGCCGTGCACCCCTGCGCTGCACCCCTGCGCTGCCCCGCACCCCCGCCGTGCACCCCTGCGCTGCACCCCTGCCCTGCACCCCTGCCCCGCCGTGCACCCCCGCCGTGCACCCGTGCCCTGCACCCCTGCCCGGCACCCCCGCCCTGCACCACCCCCCCCCGCACCTCTGAGCTGCACCCGTGCCCTGCACCCCTGAGCTGCACCCCCGCCGTGCACCCCCGCCGTGCACCCCTGCGGTGCACCCCCGCCCCGCACCCCTGAGCTGCACCCGTGCCCTGCACCCCTGCCCTGCACCCCTGAGCTGCACCCCCGCCGTGCACCCCCGCCCCGCCGTGCACCCGTGCCCTGCACCCCTGCCCGGCACCCCCGCCCTGCACCCCCGCCCCGCACCTCTGAGCTGCACCCCTGCCCCGCACCCCCGCACCCCGCACCCCGCCTGGAAGCGCCGCCCGGCTGCCGGCAGCGCCCGACCGCCTGGGAGAGCCGTGAGGGAAAGCGTGCGTGAGGGGCGGCCGGCGGGGGTGTGCGGGGGGCCGGGCGGGCCCGGAGGGGGGGAGCCCGCTCGGGAAGTGGTGTTTCTTTTCCCGGAGTGAGGATTCAAATGCTGCGTGTCGACATAGGGGGGCTGTCGGTGCTGGTTTGGAGAGGCGTTCCTCTACAGCGGGTTTGCAAGAGGCTTTTAAAGAGGTCAGTCTCGCAGTTGCTAACGGAATTGGCCAGGCTGATCTTCCCGGCAAGTGCCACGATGCTAACTCTAAAGATCTTAAACAGACGTTTATTTTAATTAGAGAATATATAGCAATATATAGTAACGTCATCCTTACTTATCATTACAGCGTACTGTATGCAATTGAGTAACGCAAGAACGTATGGCAAGCCGGGAAGTCTCATTACCACAGTAAACAACATTTATACTTTCATCTTAAGTACGCTTTTAAATTTTAACTAATTAATCCTCGTGGTAGTACTGGTAGGTACTGTTGTGTCCAGGTTGCAGCTGGGGAAAGGGGATCTGAGGTTCACCTCTGTAAAAGCCGACGCGAGCAAGAGGTGGCGGTCCTGAGAAATGCCGAGCAGCTACTGCTGCCAGTCAGGTTTGGAAGTCGGGCATGATTGTTTACAGCTGTAAAATGAAGCAACCAAACCAAGCAATTAGCTTCTGGAAATAGTTTCAATGACCTCTCCAGCCTCACAACGTAAGGCGGTGGTAAAATCGGGACTCAGGTTTGGGAAGAGCTCTATGTGTGGACGTACTCAGCTCGGCATCCACGCGAATCGGCAGCTCTGGACTTTTAAGAAGTAGGTTTATATAAGCTAAACAAACTACTCTTACAAACGTTCACATAGGATCAATTATTAAAGACAAGTTCTTGCTCTCTAAACTTTTGTAGTACCATTCCTAGAGCAAAAATAAAAACTCCCTTTCTTTGTTCAACTAGTTTTAAAAGAACAAAAATCCCTCCAACAACCTAGGAGCCTTAGCAGACGCAGGTTTGTTAGGCTGCGGTCCTGCATCTTCTGCATCCTTCCTTTCTGTGCTTACACTCATGTTCGCTGTCCCTTCTGCCAAGCTGCCAAACCAGATGGGAAGAACAAAATGCTGTGTCTTAAACCTCTAGCGCAACTGGTAAGCTTCGTGGAAAGAGAGCGTGAAGGCAATGAGCCAGAAAAGAAAGTAATTTTATTGGGACTACTTACCTGCCTGTGGTAGCCAAACGTATATTTTCGTGGTGCCTGCTGAACAGAGCCCCAGACTGCGAGGTCCTGGAGACCCGCTTGCATCTCTGTAGTTGACCCGACGGATGGAACGCGTAGACGTTGCGTTGGTACAAAGCAACGATTTTACAAGCGGAGAGAGATGCTGTGCTTTTTTTTTTTTTTTTCTAACCAGCCGGCGTAGTAACTTCTTTCTGGAGCGTTCATTGAAAGGCACGAGACAATTTTGCAGCTGAGCAATAGGAAGAGGGATTGGACCATTGCCAGGAACGCGCACCTCAATCAGTAATTGAGAGGAACGTTTCCTCGTACACGAATGCTGGGTAGCGTGGGAGATACCTGTTGATCTTCAGTTACAGGGTCCCTTTCATTTCCAACAGGTTCAAAGATCACAAACAACTGTCCTGTAAAATCAAGGGGGGGGAAAACAGTCCTACCTGGCAACAATGAGGTACGTTGAGAGGTTTTTTTCGACTAAAATGATTTACGTTCGTATTTTCAAGCGTGGTATATGCACTGTGGAAAAAAAATGATCAAAACGTCTGTGAAAAAACACACAGATACTCTCTCAAAAATTGTCATGGATGGGGCTGTCCTGGATCCCTTAATTTGTTCAGAATTACTTGCTGAAAGCCTAGAAATTACTAATGGAGTCACATGAGTAATATGTATAGATGAGTAACTGTCTAGTAGTAAACTTAGAATATTCATCTTGTATTCGGTTCGTACTAATCTTGCGAGCAAAGGAGGAAGAACAGATGCGGATGACACATTTGAGCTGCGAACTGTGGAATGCAGTGGCTGCTGGCTCCTGCTGAGATGACAATTTATAAATGTCTGGAGAACCGGGAGTGCCACCTAAGAGGCATGAATGTCGGGGCGACCTTTGTGGGAGCCGCTTTTTAAGAGCTCCTGTTCAGTTCCAAGATCGGGAGGATCCAGCAAGCCCTGCCTTGTGCTAAGGCTGCTCCCCCAGTTAGCTGATAGGTAGCACCTAGCATCTGACATTTCCAGTTAAGGCTGAGTTCTAGATTTGGCAGTCCAGCTGTTGCTGATGTTCTTGCATTCCTGCATTACTCCATTTGGCACGTTTCTTTTGCTCTACCTGTGTTAATAGCCTCAGTTAGCATGATCGGAATCGTATTTTCCACATTAATAACCGTTATCGAGCAGATATACAAAACTATTGGCAAAATGTCCAGCAAATCGGTGATAGAGATTGTTCCTTCTGTGTGTGGTGCCTGAGCAACGGAAAAAGAGCGAGCATTTAACTTCCTCCTCTCTGCCAGAGCTCTTGAGGAGGCTCCTGCTCTCCCTTTTGTCTCCCAGCTAAGACAGAGCTCCCGCAATGCTGCAAATACTGAATCTGTGCAAATTTGCTTGCCAGTTTCAGCTGGATGGGTTTGGTGAGGTATGTAAATGTTCAATCAAAAATGCGGTACTGAGAAAATAAGAGATGATGAACAATCTGGAGTTAAAGAATTACTGTAGATTCATTTTCACAGAACAAGGAAATTCTAAGTTAACCAAAAAAAAGTGAAAAGCAAATAAACGTAGAAACCAAGTACCAGAAGTATCTGTCTTGATAGTTGAAAGTAAGCGGCCCAAGTCCTAAAATCTTCCTTACTTATTCACTTCGACAAGTCTACTTGATACTATGGGAGTTTTGCTCAAGTAAGGGAGATAACTATACATGGGATTAATGACTTTTCCTTTCCTGTTACTTGTTTTAAAGGTATTTTCACTTCTGCAAGCTTCCAGGAAGAGTTATGGGAATCCGCCTACTACGCTTCACTTCTGTGGTGATCATTGTCTTACTTCTTGTGGCAGGTGCTTTAACAGCTTTGCTTCCCAATATCAAGGATGACAAAATGCCCAATTCGAGAAGGGAACCAAAAACCCCGAGTCAGTCTGCCTTGGATTCATTTACTCTTATTATGCAGACATATAATAGAACTGACTTACTGCTAAAGCTTTTAAATCATTATCAAGCCATCCCCCACCTACATAAAGTAATTGTTGTGTGGAACAACGTTGGTGAGAAGATACCAGAGGAAATGTGGAATTCCCTGGGGCCTCATCCCGTCCCTGTTGTCTTCAAAGTTCAAACTGTAAATCGCATGAGGAACAGACTCCAGAATTTCCCTGAGCTGGAAACAAAAGGTAATCAGCAGTTCATATCGCTACTACTAATAGTATTTTCAGACTTAAAATCTGAAAGCTAAAAGAGGGATGGTTTGAGTTATACTGTATGATAAATCCATGGATGTGTTGGGCCACTTTGTAGAACGTGGGTAATGTAGAAGCAGCCCATGTTACGGTAACAGATGCACACCACCGTCAGCGGGCTAGAGGCTGTCAATGAAGAGTAAGGAAAAAAAAGAGGGATGTCAAATGCATTTCATGGGCTTTTGCAACTTGTCCGTTCTCCGTTTCCTTTGTCAGGCAAACATAGGTAGTTCAGCCTCTCTTCCCCTCATGGTGTAAACTGAAATTCATAGTGCATGTATTTGTTGAGTCTCTGCGTTAATTTGGACTTAAGTCATCTGGTAAAGACTTGATTTAATCCATGCATTTTAAGACTAAGTTCTCAAGGATGTTCTGCTCCTCGGAGAAACTTCCCTCCCTAGCAGTCTGGCTTTCTACCTCAAATTATGCATCCTTTTTCAGCGTATTTTCCCCATTCTTTTGGCTATGCATCTAAATATTCTTCCTAAGCTCTTTCCAGGAGAAGCACAACAATAAGCACTGTTTGTTTCAAGTGGAAAAAAACCCCATATGTTGCATTACAGACCTGACCTTACTCATGATTAGTAAAGGTAATTCTGTTTACTGCCCCCTTCCTAACATGCCCTGCTACTCAAACCCCATGATTTCTAGGAAGATACCAGATATTTCAACTTCCCAAGTGTTTTATTTACTGTAATAGGATTTATTCTGACTATAAACTTAAAAAGCTTTAATGCATCTGGAGTTCTGATCTAAGGATAACTTTCCTTTTCCACTTCCTGATAGTCTTTTGCCTAAAATTCGAAGCAAAGATTCTCCCTTCTGTAGTTAATCATATTGAATGTTGCCCGTGCAATTTATTAAGCTTGCTTATTCAGAACTTGCAAGTAGTGAGGAGACGGGTAAAATTTTATACTAATAATCCCGTATAAATCTCGTACACTAAAGAATGGTATCTAACTCTTTATTTTAATTGTATTCTTACACAAGATGAGTAGAATATTAAGTTGCTTTGCCAGCCAGTCCCGAGTTTTCCAACACATATCTGTCCAGCTGTACTACAGATGGTCAAAGGTTGCTGAGTTTCGTTACGGCCTGGCAAATAATCTAAAACTTAGGTTTGCTTCCAGTTACCACAGAGCTGCAACCTTGCTTTAGCTTTGAAATCTAAATGTGTTTTCTCAATCCGCTTTCGAGGGGTTACAATTCAGTTCTGCAATTCAGCTGAACGGTTACAGAAGTTTCACAGCTAACTTGTCAAATACTGTGCTGCATACTGTGCTCATGTATTTAATCTTTTGATAAAAGTTTTTTTTTTTTTTTTTCTCTCCCTTCAGCTGTTTTAATGATGGATGATGATACACTAGTCAGTGCTCATGACCTTGCTTTTGCCTTTTCTGTTTGGCAGGTAATGTTTTGCACCTTGGCAGGCAGTATTTGTGAGCTACAATTGAGATTAATGGTTTTAAGTAGAGTAATACTACATCATAATGTTTTACCATTGATTTTCTAGCTATAAAGTTAAATTTCAGAAGGATCGAGGCATTGAATAGTAGAAATTGCAAAAATATTCTTCAGTAGTAGCTATACTTGTAACCTATACATTTTTAACTCTTCTTGTACATGAACACTGAAGTTTCTGGCTGCTGAATTTATTTAAATTGATAGCAGGCTGCAAAAGAAAAGTGTGGGTTTTTTTTCTCACTAAGAGAAATTGCCTGTAAACTTATTTTGAGTGCCAAATATACAGCTGCAAATTGTGGACAGATGTTTCTTGGCACTGCCTGATGTGGAATGAGGCATGTTGTGTCGGTTTTGCAAAACTGTATTTAATTGCAACATTTATGCAGATCAGAGGACCATATGCCAACAATTTCATTCTTTCCTGGCAATAATTTTGTGCTCCTCTCACTTAAAAAAAAAAAAAAAAAAAGCATAAATCTCTCTTATGAAGATACTTAACACATTTCACAGTGTGGGCTTCCTTTTGATTTTTTTAAATTTCTTTTTTCTTTCAGCAATTTCCAAAGCATATAGTGG
Source organism: Pelecanus crispus (assembly GCF_030463565.1). Taxonomy (NCBI): domain Eukaryota; kingdom Metazoa; phylum Chordata; class Aves; order Pelecaniformes; family Pelecanidae; genus Pelecanus; species Pelecanus crispus. The sequence goes on along the minus strand of NC_134647.1, from coordinate 82,401,023 downwards.
GATTTGTTCCTAGAAAGCACATTTCTACTCCTTCAGGTGTATACAGTTATGGCAGCTTCGAATTGCAGAACCCTGGATTTGGAAATGGAGATCAGTATTCTATGGTTCTTATTGGTGCAGCATTTTTTCATAGCGGGTATTTGGAAGACTTTCAAAGACAGCCAGAAGCTGTTTACGCCTTAATAGATGAAACTCAAAATTGTGATGACATTGCCATGAATTTTCTGGTAGCCAAGCATACTGGAAAGCCTTCAGGAGTGTTTGTGAAGCCTGTTGATATAAGAAATTTAGAAAAAGACACTAACAGTGGCTATTCTGGAATGTGGCACCGAGCAGAGCATTTGTTACAGAGATCCTACTGTGTAAATAAACTGGTTAATATTTATGATGGCATGCCTTTAAAATATTCTAATATCATGATTTCTCAGTTTGGTTTTCCTAATTATGCCAATCACAAAAATAAAATGTAAGCCGATGAATTTCAGGGGTTAGACGTTAAACAATACTCAGTGAATTGTACTGAGTTCCAGGAGAGAAGAAGGTGTAATTACTGCATCTTGGCCATCCTTATTTGTAGCCTCTGAATTTTTTCCATTTGGCTTTTTATGTATTTTTTTTTTTTCCTTTCTTACTAATTCTCCAAGGTAAGTTTTGAGAAAACTTAAAGAATATATACTAACATTTAGCTGTGATAAAATCATCCTCCTTCCTTAAAACCTGAAAACCTACTACAATTAATTAGGCCAGTTCTTCAGAAACATGCAGGCAAACATGCACTTCTACCCTTCGGTGCTTATGTTTTGATTTTTTTTTTTTTCCCAATATATGTATCTAGTCAAATGAGGTCTAGGCATATTTTTGATAGTTACATGTTGAGATGCTTCCTTGCCTTCCCCTTCCTCTCCTCACCTCCTCCTACTGAGTTCCCAGTGAAACTACAGAAGGGCAGAAACTACAGGTAAAAAGTCAACTGTTGGCCAGGCTTCCAGACTCCTGTACAAAACCCCTCTGAAGTTTGTATATAAGCTATTCTGCGTTCTGAGATGTTCCTGAAGCTGCTGTGAAAGCAAGCCAGAAAAGAGCACCTCACCTTAATCCCAGATAGTCCTAAAACCATTGCCTACAACGTCTGCTGCTGCTGAGATAGTGGAAAACGATCTCTGATGTGGCTTTTTTTCCTATCATTAATTTGCCTAGAGTTGCTGAAACACTGCAAGCAGCTGAAAGGTAAAACCTAGCAGTTGGAAATACAAGAAACACGATTAAATGAAATATGAAACTTATATAAGCAGCCAGAAGAAACGCGTGGGATATTACTTACTAATACTCTCTTTAGTACTTAGTTTTATTTTGATATTTTGCATGTACATTGTTACAAAAATGTGCCCAAGAAAATCCTCACTTTTTTAAAAATGTCTTACAATTCCTAATAAGAGCAAGCTGTTCTACGTTTATTACAGAGTGTACATTTTGTAATATTACAGGTCTACTGTTTTTTTAACTACTCTTTCAAATGATTATTTACTTTTTGGTCCCTTTCATCTCTGTTTTTGGTGGCTATGACAACAGAATTTAAATGTGCAATGAATGGGTAAAGCATTATATAAAAAAAAAAGTATTTTAAGGTACAGTGATATTTGACAGGGCTGGACTATCATCAGTCTCTGAATTCCCAGGCTTCATCTATCACAAGAAACAGAGCTATTGTTAACAGCTTTTGTTAGACTGGGACTCTGTAGTTCTGGAAGCATTGTGTTAACGTAGACAGGACAAACCTTCTCCATTGCTGTTACAGAACTTTTTTGTGGTACGGGGGAAAGAACAAAAGACGTTGATTTTCCTGGATCACAGAGAGGAATCAAATCTGGCATCCAAATTAGATTTAGTTTCGCTTGCATCAACTTTTAATTGATTGTTGGTATCAGTTCAAAGGTATCTGTGGGCAATCAATAACAGCTAATACCTAGTACACAAAGAGCATCTGCACAAAGGGTGTGTAATTTTGTCATTTTTTTGTAATAAGTTAGCTGAACAAAAAGTGGTTGAAAAATGTGACGAGTTCTTTACAGTCTTTGGGTTTCTTTGGGGGAACGGAGGATTCTTTTGCTGTGTTCTATCAGTGTTAAAGGATTTGGTTTCTGTTCAGTGAAGTCTTCCTAGTACTTTTGCAAGATTTAAAGGGCAAAATCTGAACATGGCAATGTAAAGTCTGCTTAATTTTGTTGTAATAGTGAAAAGTAGCTTTTAATTATTGTGCTGCAGTGATAAGTAGTATACAAACAGGTCTATGATCTTTCCAGAAATGCAACTTTCCTAGTAGCAGTTTACTGCATTTCATTTACTTACTGGTCTTCTGTAATTTCCGTGCAGTATCAGCTAGAATTGTGAAGACTCACAGATGTTGTTTATGTTACTTCTAAAATGTGAAATGACCTGTCAACTCGGCCAAATCTTAGTATTGGGTTCTTTGTTGAGGGGAAGGAGTTGTTTTGGGTTGGGTTTTTTTTGTTCTTCTGTATCGGTGAAAGAATGAATAGAACATGCTTTTATTATACTGGTAAATTTAATTTGTACCATTGTCAAATAAAATACATAAAACAGATTTGCGATGTATTTATTTTCAGATTATTGACCAAGTTTTTCAGTGTTAGATGTCTACAGTAAGTTCACAGTTTGCATACAGATGAGCAGCACCAACATTTCATTTTTTAAAAAACGTGTACTTGTTGGCACATACATTCACTTAATTTAGGCAAGGCCCATTCATGAGGAAAAAAAGGTGTCAAAAACCACAGCCTTAAGCAGTCTAGGCTTAGATAGCAAAGAAAATTCAAAGATAAGACTTCAGCTCTAGCCATAATTCATTGTGCTTAGGAACCAAAAGGGTTTTGTTTCTTTTTTAAAGGCTGGTAACTTTTTCTCCCTTGATAGTTATAAAAGTGCCTTAAGATTCTTTAATGAAATATATTACTGAGAAGTTATATTTTTCACAAAATAATATGCATGTGATGATTTCTTCTTAGAGATTATCTGGATGTCATTTGGAAATATCTTGGAGTCTACACAGATTCATCACCACCTCTGAATGTTCTGTAGAAATTAATGTTTATGCAACACAGGATTTAAAAAATGGTATCTAAAAGATATATTTAAAAAATCCTTGTTGAAAAAATCAGGATATAGTCTTAAAATGATGCAACAGGACTACAAGAAAATTGCTTCTTCACCTACAGTTAAATAAATGCCACAAGATGTCACTGTAGCCTTGATATTTGATATCATCAAACGTTAAAAATAGTAGTTGGAATTGATTATAATAAAAAAATCGTCTGAGGTAAAAACATTCTTTAAGCTAGCATTTTACAAGGTGAAATTCATTAGATAATTGTACTAAAAGCTACTGCAAAAGCAGTACTGGAACTGAAAAAACACGGAGGTTATTTTGTACGTATTTTTACAGGGAAGAAGAGAAAGATTATTTTAAGTATTTTCTATGCTTACAAAGGCTGTAGCTAATTGCCACAAATGAGAGCTTGCATGCAACCAAAACAGTATTTGTAATTTTGCAAAAGGTATAGAAGCCATACACAAACAGCATTTGGCAGCGGGGCTTCAGTTTCTAGTCATGTTTGCCTCCTAGATTGACCAGCCTAGCTAGATGGATTTACAAATAATAGGCTTTAGCACAAACGATGTATCTAGGGATTCTAAATACTGGATAGCTGGCCTGTTACGCTGCTTCATCTTTGCTGCTGTTGCCCAAGATACCTTAGTTCAAGCTAATGTGAGTATGCTCAGACAAACTCCCCTCAAGTAGCATGCAGCACAGACTTGGAAATATAAGTTACATTGGACTGTAGTGAAAGTTTGAGTAAAAAAGGGTGTGAAAAAAACTATGGTTCTGGAGAAAATACATTGATACTTCTTTTCTGTGTAATATATTGATACTTCTTTTCTTTATGTTACCCCTTAGAGAATTGCTTGTAAATAAAACATGAAATATTTGATTTAATGGAGGGTTAAATACAAGTGGAAGTCATATAGAACAATATAGGAAAAGATAAACACATCGATTTCCATGAAAAGCAAGTACCCTCCAACAACCTTTATTTAATTTGCTGTTACGGAAGACTATGGTGTCAGCCCAGCAAGCACCTTGTATGGAATAGTACTTACTACTGGGAATGGGACTTCTTACCCAAGTTCTCAGGACCAGGCCCAGAGAGAGTCGTATTTAGGAATATTAGTTCTGGAGCTATGGAAAAAAAAAGGAAAAAAGAGGAATGTAAGAACACAGATACAAATTATTAGAACCAACGCCAAAAATAAATAAGCAACTACAAAACAATTGCACAAGGGAAGCATTTTCTGTAGTGCTTCGGCGTATTTGGAAGGCTTTAAATGTTAGCCAGTGCTTACGACGCTGGATTAAAAACTGAAGAGTCAAATGTGTTTCACACTCGTGTTTAGCCTCATCTGCCGGCACACTAGAATTAATTATATGAACTGGTAGTTACAGTCGGTTATTTTATAGCGTTAGGAAAGCGCTGTGGTAATAATGTGGACCTCAGGGCTGCATATTGCTTTGTATTGCAGTGTTTTTAAGGTGCTTCAAGGGTGGTTTTTTTTGTTTTGGGGAAAAATAGCATTTTTTTTTTTTTTTTTTCTCAAGGTCCATCTCCTTTGCAACCTTTTGCTTGTTTAGTTGTAAAAATGAGATGGCCCGTCTGCTCTGTTTGGCACTTACTCTTTCTAAAGGGGAGGGCGGCAGAAGGCAGGCATTTCTACCACTTTTAAAGCTTCTGTTCCTTCGGCGGGAGGTTTAACTGCGGGCTACACGCAAACGCAGCTTTTGCCAGTGAGCCACCAGGAAGCCAGTCTTTCACTTTTGTTAAAAGCTCCAGCTACAAGTAATTCTGTGTAGTTTGACGACAGCCTTAGAAGCGTCCGCGAACCTCTTCGCGGCGGGGTGACCTCTCGGAGGGAGCGGGAGCCCGCGGCTCCAACCGGGGCGCCCAGAGCTTCGTGAGGCGGCCGTGCGCGTCCGCCCGGGCCGAAGCAAGCGGCTTCCCCGACATCTTGCTCCCCCTCCGCTCTCCTCAGCAAACGACGCTGCCCGGCAGAGACAACCCCTCGCCGCAGACGGGGAAGGAGGCGGGAGAGCGCCCGGCAGCTGGCAGAGACCCCGGCGGGCGGGCAGGGAGGCGGCCGTGAGGCGGCGGGCGCGGCGCCTGAGGGGAGCCCCGCTCGGGGGGTGGGCCGGGCGGCAGCCCGCTCTTCCCCAGGCACCGCTCGCTCATTGGCTGGAGGCGTCGGAAGGCAGCTTGTGATTGGTGGCGCGCTGTGTCAATCACAGTCATAAGTGTCCCAGGTAGGGAGAGAGCGCTCCGCCGCGCCGCGCCGCGCCGCCCGCCCCGCTCTGGACCTGCGCTGCCGAGGTACCGGTTGCGCTCCCCGGCGCCTCAAGACCCCCTCTCCCCCCTCGGTGAGGCGCTTGGCCACCGGCTGGGCGGAGAGGAGCCAGCGGCGGCGCGGAGCGGGCCGGGAGCTGGGCGTGAGGGCGAGGCGGAGGGCGGAGCCGTGCCGGGTGCAGCGCCGCTGTCGGGCGGCTCAGGGGCGCCGCCGGCCCGGCGCTGTCAGGCGGAGGGCGGGGCCGCCGGGGCGGGCGGGGGGAGGCCCGGTCACTCGCACGCCTCGGCCCCGGCCCGGGCGAAACAAAGGGCGGCCGACGCGGTTGCTAAAGCGCCGCGGGTCGCCTGGTAACCGCCCGCTGCCGCTTCGCCCCGGGGGTGTCTCCCGGCGGGGAGCGGGGTGGAGCCCAAGTCCCTGCGGGCGCCCGCCCGCAGCCCCCGCCGCGTCCCGGAGCTGGTTCTCGCCCGCGCTCCCGTTCCTATGCGGGCTGCGGCAGCGGCTCTGCCAGCAGCCTGGCCCCCGGCGGGCGGGCGGCCCCTCCGGGCAGCGGGTGGCTTCCCAGCGAGCGCGCCCCGGGGCTGCCCGGCAGCGCCATGAGTTCGGAGCCGCCCCGCTCCTCGCTGCTCCGCGCCCTCTTTAAGATGGAGCCGGCGGCGGCCGCCTCCGAAGTGCTGGGGGGAGCCTCGGAGTTCGTGAAAGGTGAGAAGGGGCCGGGGGGCCCTCCCCTGGCCGCGGGGGTCCCGCTCGGCGGAGCCACCCACCCCCCCAAAAGCAGGAAGCCCGCTGGCTTCTTGCCCGTCCTCCTGCCCGCCTGCGCTGCGGCCCCCCCTCGCCCTGCGGCTTTTGCGGGCCGCCTGCCCCCGGCCCGCCGCGGGGCACGCCTGAGCCGATCCTTCCTCCTCGCCTTTCCGCTGAAGAAGCGGGGCCGGCACCTGTTGCCTGCCTGCTGCCGCCTTCTGTGTCGGAAATGGGCGCCGGGGGGGGGGGGGCGGAGCGGGGACCCCCCCGGGGCTGCTGCGGGGTGCGCCGGGCCGCGGGCGGGCAGGGGCGGCGGGGAAGGGGTGAGCCGCTTTGTCCGTCCGACGCTGCTGCCCTCCTCTGCCTTCCAGATCGCTTGTACTTCGCTACTTTACGGAGCAAACCGAAAAGCACCGTGAACACCCACTACTTCTGTACCGATGAGGAACTGGTCTATGAGAAGTAAGTGCTGGGGCCTCTTGTGCCTCGCGTGCTCAGAGTGCTCACCTGAGACTCTTCCCGACCCGCTTCAATACCGTATGGAATCTTTTTGCCCCATTTAGCCACTTGCTCAAAGCATGAGTATGAAGTTAGTCTGAATATATTTATTATATAGGCTGTTTTTGCCCCATTTAGCCACTTGCTCAAAGCATAAGTATAAAGTTAGCCCGGATATATTTATTATATAGGCTGGTTTTGCCCCATTTAGCCACTTGCTCAAAGCATAAGTATAAAGTTAGCCCGGATATATTTATTATATAGACTGTTTTTGCCCCATTTAGCCACTTGCTCAAAGCCCGAATATATTTATTATATAGGCTGGTTTTGCCCCATTTAGCCACTTGCTCAAAGCATAAGTATAAAGTTAGCCCGATTATATTTATTATATAGGCTGGTTTTGCCCCATTTAGCCACTTGCTCAAAGCATGAGTATAAAGCTAGCCCAAATATATTTATTGTATAGACTATGTTTGCCCCATTTAGCTACTTGCTCAAAGCATGCGTATAAAGTTAGCCTGAATATATTTTATACATTAGCTGAAACTAGCTTAACAAGATTGCTATTTAAAAAAACAAAAATAAAAAAAATTGCAAAACCAGCTACAAGACCAGTTAAATGGTTTAAATTGTGGTTGAGCTAGGGGAAGGATATCTGAGCTTTGTAAGATTTGTTTATAAGGTGGAGAAGATCTCTTAAGACTAATTACATCTTATTAAATGGTGTCTTAAATAGAAGACTGTTGTTCGGTATGAACAGATGAAACAATACTTTGTTTTATATGTATTTTTCTGTATAGAGAGCACGAAGTGATCACCTTTTATACAGACTCGTAAGAATGCAAAGCTCAAATGTGCTTTTGAAGAACATCTGCAACTTTCTTTATAAGTCTGCAGAGGGTTTTGAGATTAGCACTTCCTGGTGGCTTTTGTAGCTTTAGAACAGCAGAAAAAGCATTTTCTGTGAAGTAAAAGCTTCACGTGTTTGGACGACACTGACAGCACATAGAAGGTCAACAGTAAAATCGATTGTGGTGTGAATACTATGAAAGGACATAAAATACAGTAAACAAAGTAATAGCTCTATGCTGTAGTTAAAAAGTAGTTGCTCTACACTGTGTTCCCGGATCAACTGTTTCATGTGCGATGATATATATCTAGCTGCTTGACAAGGGGTTTGCTGCAGCACAAGTGAAACAGAAAGCATGGTCTTGTTTTAAATACAGCTTGCTTTCTGTATGAGTTGAAGAACTTGTGAGCATCAACCATTCTTCCTTCCCTTCTCCAGTGACTGTAATACTGCTTCTGTGAAGGTGTAAACCAATCTTCCTTGGTTTCTAGCTTACTTTCTGTGCGGAGCTTACAGTTTTAGGGTTCCTTTTCTACGCACATTTTTGAGTCTTCGTTATCTTAAGCTGTATGTCTTCTATTGCAGTTCCCAAAGCTGACTCCTGTAATTAACTGCTTGGGTTGGGAGTAGGTTCTGTAATGATCATAAAGTAATTTAGGTTGGAAGGGACCTCAGGAGTACCCTAAGGCAAGGTTGACCTAATATTAAAAGCAGAATTCAACTGGAGAAGGTCCTGAGCAATTTGTGTTATATGAATATGTTCCACTTTCTTTAATGAAAGGAAAATTTGATCTTGTATCTTTTGTAAGACTTCTATGTTATGCTTGACCTGAGGTATCTTGTTTCTAATTCTTAATACGCTTCTAGGAAGGGTGGAGGAATCTTATGTGGGATTTGATCTTGGGGGTGGGACGGGGGAGCAGTTCTGTACTCTCTTAGTTACAGGTGATAGTACTAACCAAGGACTGTAACTGGGGTATTTTGAGGACAGCATCATTTAAAAAAAAAAAAAAAAAAAAGACTAAGAAACTTGAGGGGGGGGGGGGGTGGAGAATAACTTTCTTTAACATGTATAAAGGAAATTCAGTAAGTGTACTCCTTAACCCAGTTACCTGTTAACCACATACCAGGGTGTAACTTGATAGCAGGTATAATTACAAGATGATAGGTTGATGGTTGGACTGGTGATCTTAGAGATCCTTTCCAACCTTAATGATTCCTAATTTCTACTTGCATTAAAAATAATCCAGCCACCAAGCCAGGAAACATGAAATTACTACTCTCCCCTGAAGCGGTTTAGTGGTGGACTTGGTAGTGTAGGTTAATGGTTGGACTGGGTGATCTTAAAGGGCTTTTCCAACCTCAGTGATTCTATGATTCTAAGATAATGGAAGAAAGCAAAGTTTCCTTTAGCTTCTAGGGCACATCTAAAGATTTTGGACATGAACTCGTGGTGTATTTTCTGAACTGATAGTTCCTAATTTATTTGGTCTTTTTTAAAGGTATCATTCTGTATTTGGTAACCATAATAGTACTCTCCCTTTTGCGCTCTCAAATTAAAATACTAAAATGTAATAGGAGGTAGAAATTAAGTGGCAGTTACCAGGTGGCATGAATGAATTTTGTGTAACAATCTAACTCTTTTACATAACAGTGCTAAACTTCCCCTGATATTTGTATGCAGCACTCATCACTATCAGTGTATGCGATATTTGGTAGTAAAACCATGCCTGATTTTATTTTTTTTTCTCCTCTCTCTTTTTCCCTCTCATCTCCAAGGAAGTTTATATTGTGTCAGGGAAGTAAAAGCAGATGTCAGTAGGGTTACCTTTTTATATATATATATTTTCAGTGTCTTTCTGAAACTGGAAAGCTAGAGGCAAAATGAGGAATAGAATGCAAGTATCTTGGTTTGTGGGGAAGCAGTGATTGTGCTATAGCTTCCCATTCCCTTGGGCTCATCAGCGAGCTTGACACCAGTCTGTTGTTTCGCAGGCTGCACAGCAAAGTGAGGGGCCTGACATCAGGGGTTGTCTGTAGGTAGCAGTGGAGTGTAACTTTAATACACCAGATCGGGTCTTCTGCTCATTTTCTCAAAAAAGCAGCCTTCTTTCTGAGGAAGTGATTAGAAATGTTTGTTAGATGATCGCAAAATAAACACTTGGAAGTGAGTTTTGAAGTGCAGTAGCTCAGAACAGTGGTTTCCAGAGTCTTCGTTCAAAAAGGCCTGCCTGTGCTGTTCTCGCTGATCACGATTTCATGGCCATTTCTGCTTTTTAATCAGACGAGCTGTTCAGTTTTTAATCAGACGAGTTGTTACAAGGAGGAGGACAGGAGATGTCTATTCAAGCACAAAATCCTCAGCTCCTGTGAGGTACATAAGTAATTTTGTTAATAGGACTGTTTATTGACTTAATTTGGTTTAGATGCATCATTCTAGTGACAAGACGAACATCCTTCATTGTGCATGGCAGTAAACTGCTTTTCTTTGGGCTCTTACTCTGTTAACTTTAGTGATAACTCTTAAGTGTTACAGAAACTTATTTAGCTGACTTCACTGAGGTGTCAGTTTTCTTTCACTGGAGCAATATATGATCTGAAAACCTCATGAATATGTAGTTTTGGGGTTGTCTGATTACAGAGAGCATGTTATTGGATGACGTAGTACTTAAAATCTCACTGCCTCACTTCCCTTTTCTCCCCGCTCTTGAAGAGACATTAAGGAAGTAATAGTGTACATTAATAGTATTCCCCTTTTTTTTTTTAAACAAAACAGCTGTAGCGCTAGATCTAATGGGTTTGGAAGTTTTGGTCTGATAAATGCTGACTTGCTCTTTCCGTCTGTCACGTGGTCTTATCACTAAATTGTACACAAAGTGTGGTTATGTAATCTTGAGTGCTTTAGCCTTCAGTTTTTACTTGAACTTGTCAGCTGTTCTAATGAATTCATAACACTGTCTTCACTTATTTAAACAGTCACACTTTTAAAAATAATAAAGATAGGCTTAAATGCTTTTAAGAACATCTCAAATGCTAGCTGACTAGGAACTCGCTACTAGAACTGTCACTATTTCAGTTAAATGTGCTGCAATTTAACCTTGAACCTATTATGCTAGCGAAATGGTATGTAAATGCCTTGGCTGACGGAACAAGAAACCTGAATGAACTTACCCAATTCTGAATTTTCTTTTTTGATTGTTCTGTTTCTGTAAGATTTTGTCAGTCTCCTTCTGAAACTCTCCGAGGTCCCTCCTGAGAAAGTCTGCACTGCTACTTATAAGGAAATACAGTCTTTCAGGGTAACGTAGTGCTAGGAAAATGGAGTTAATGAGAAATAATCCAGCTTGATGAAGACTGTCATTTGGCAAATAGACAAGCCTTGCTTTGGCAAGACCTCAATTAATGAGTTAGGCGCTATTAAGAAGCTTTCTTTTCTCTAAGAATAGCGTCTTTCATGTTTCACCTTTCAGTAAACAGATCTGGGTTGAGAATACTACACTTGACTGGTTAACTTGCCTTTCACACATTTTTATCAAAGCAACTTTTCCTGTCCTTTTTATTGTTGAGTAGTTTTCTCAAACAAAATTAAAATTTAAATAATGAGGAATAGGAATCTCTTAATGATAAATTATAATGGCAGCTTTCATAAATCATAATGTGTTTAATCCAGTCATTTGTTCTGACTTCAGATCTCTTGTATAAACAGCTTTTCAGATCTAGTCTCTGACATCTTGTGAGCAGCTGTAGAAGTAATTAATATGATATTCTCTGTACATCCTGTGTTTTACACTAAAACTTTCTTTCAAGCCATGGTACATTACTTGCCCATTTCACAGCAGTCTTAATGTTAGCTGCTTCTTTGAGTTCATGCAGCAGGAGAATAAGACAATCAAATGCTTAGCTACAGCAATATTAAGTGAGTCCTGTTTGGACTTTGACTTGTAGGACTCATTTCTGTCCCTGCATGTGTATATGCAAAGAAGCAGTTTCTATTTCCTGTGAGAAGAGTAAGCGTTAACTTGTTTATTTCTACTTTGGCTAAATGCTGCTTTTCTGTGGCTATCCAGTAACAGTACTTGCATAGGAAACCTGAACTTCTCCATTATTCTGTGGCTTATATCATTTGGGAGGAAAAAAGAAAACTTAAACTTAGCCTTGTTAAAACAAACGGAGCTGTCTCTCCACACAGAGAACAGGGGGTTCCTTGTTTGCTTCAGTAGCTTTTGAAGACTAGAACTTGACTGTCAGATGACCAAGACAACTTAGTAAGCTAAAGTCCACACAAAAAAAAAAAATTAGGCAATTTCCCAACTTCTAACTTCTGTCAATGTGAACGTAAATACAGAGCAGAAAAACTTCATATACTAATACTAGCTTTTGTATGTCTAATTCTTACAGATGAGTATTAAGAATAGTATTCCACCTTTATTTTGTTTTCCATCTTAAAATGAGAGATTTTAAATTCACTGCAAAGAAGAAAATCAGATCTAAAAACTGTGAGTGTCAACTTTTCCTTCAGACACAAACTACTGACATAATTTTATATTTGAAACTTGTAAAGTGCTATCCCTTAACACCTGTGGTGTTCTCACCAGTCCAATAGTTTCATAAATTTTATACCTACACATTGCTTTACCATATCTGTCTTTGCTTCTTCATATGGAAAATACAAAAGCAATTGCCAAAAATACTGAGGAATTTTTTTTCTGTTTGCAGTAAATGGGTACCAGGATAAAACAGATCTGTTTTCTAGGTTTCGGTTTTACACTGGATGGGAGTGTAGCTTGATACAGGAAACCCTTTATGAGAAACCTGGCCTCTCTTAAGATGACTTCTTTTTCCATAGAGAGTAGGTCTTCAACATGACCTGAAGATTCTTCTATAGGGACGCTTTGTTCTTGACATCAAGGAGCATTGTATCAAAAATGCATATATCTGGAATAGCTGTTTAATTATCTACAATTTGGATCTTTGAGTTCTTGTTGGATTCTGAAGAATCAGGATTTTGAGGAGAATTTGGAACATTCAAGGGGAAATGGAGTGGGTACCTGGTGTTTTGCATAATCCAGAGCCTCTGCATTATTCCTACCTTCGGATGCAAGCAGTGAGGTGACAGATCATTTCTAGGGTTATATTTGCTGTTGATACAGCAAATATTTGCTTTGTCTATTCAGAAGCATGCAATCCCTAAGTAGTATTAAGTGTTAGGGATTGTGTCTCAGCCCAGATAAGAAAGCTGCTAGCAATTCACGTGTTACTGGAACTGGTGGGGCTGGAGCAGGGAGACAGTGCCATTGAGCATCCCACCTTTGTCTGCATGCTTGGGAAGTGGGGAGGAGGAACACGCTCTAGGAAACGGGATTTGGAGAAAGAAGACTGAACAGGTAAGGTTTCCTGACCAGCAGTTAGGTTGTAATGAATGTGTGGACTGAGCCTCTTGGCTTTCATCCAGAGACTTTGTTGCACGTAAGATGTCTTCAGCTTATGATTTGAAGCATCTACCTGTAGTAGCCGGTTGGCTGCTTTTGCAGTAGCTGGTTCTTGTACTGCTTAACGGCTAGATTCAGAGCACGTGCAGTAAGGGCCTTACAGTGCAGTGGCCCGAATGTTCCAGTAATCCAGCCTAGGAAAGGGGGAGAGAAGCAAATGGAGGATATTTTTCTTATTCTAATTCAGTCTCATTGCTTAATTTTAATAGTAAGCTGGATCTTTGTAAAGTGCTGAAGAATTAGTGTAGTTTTGCAGTCAGGAAGCTGTATTTCTGCTAGTTCCTGAAGTTCTTGTGGTTAATTTTTTGGTTTGAGTAATTGCAAGCTTGGGGTGCTCCTGTTTTGGTAGAAAAATGACTTTGTATGGTTGCTAGTCTCCAAGAAGGCAAGCTTCCTAGGTAAAGGAGTAGTTGTGCTCCAATTCTGGTGTACATGTTCCAGAAGATGATTGCAACTGTTAAACTGTGCCTCTGTTTTCAAGTTACTAAACCAATAATTGAGTAAGCTGCCGTGCAAGTTACGTTATCCCCTCTGAGCATTATTGCATTGTTAGAACTGACTTGGTGGATCTGTCCTTTCCACCCCCCCATATGGTAATTAATTAGGCTTTGGACCATATTCAGACTGTTGGAAATGCCTGCAGCCTGGTAGGAATGCATGCATAGCCTTGTGTTCAGTGTAGCAATAGCACTGAACTTTAACTGGTCTGTCATGAAGAAAAGAATCCTGAAACAGCTTTTCAGATAGAGGTACAGATGAAAGGACAGATTCCTGTTGCTTCATTGCTAAATTGTAAGTGAATGGCAGTACAGAACTACTGCTCTGGTGTGTTCATCTGTGGGGAAAAAGTACCAGGCTTCTGGGGTAAAGTATAAGTAGTGCAGTTATCTTTGAAAGATAACTTTAGCCATAAATAGATTGACTGTGATGTTAATGTGGAGGTTATCAATTCATTTCAAAGTCTGCCAGGCTATAATATTCGTTCATTGACCTTAACCAGGCTCCATCCAATAGTTCGAGATACGAAAGGTGTTTATCATTCTTCTGCTATACTAGGGTCAGTGGTATTCAAATGCTTAGGAAAAAAGGACTTGAGCATCTGGAAGAGGTGCCCAAGGCTTGAGCTGACTCATGGCACCTTCACATGGCATCCCATGGAACTGCATCAGAAACAACTTGAGTTGCTGTCCTAAAGAGTTGTGAACTACATTTTTATTTCACCATTAAATTCCCTGGAAGAATGTACAGTAACTGCTTGCAGAACAGAGTAGACCAACGGGCTCTTCACGGGCTGGTCTTTCTAGGTAGATGACCATTCCTATGATACAATATGGCGAATACCTCAGATGTCAAGCTAGAAGAACTGGTAGGAAGGAGTGGTTCCAAGAGTCTAATCTAAGGAGAATACAGATACAAGAAACCTGTGCTACTGCTTCCAGGTAGCATTACGATAGTATTTTTGAAGTAGAGTATTTAAATATTCATCCGGTGTATTCTGGGGTTTTGCTGCTAAGACACTTGAGAAGCATAAGGATAGCAAATTTCCATGGGATGAGGGGGAAGAACAATTTAAGCTATCATCTAAGTACTTGATTAAAACAAAATATAATTAAATGTAGATTAATACCATACTTGCCTTCTGTTCCTCCTATCTGGTTCCCACCTCCATTGTAAATGACTGTCTCTCTTACCTGGCTTAAGCTTCAGAGGCATCCTGATTTCTTATGGTGTATAAATACTTATTAAAACATATAGATGTAAAGAAAGTCTATTACCCGTAAAAGAGATTGCTATCAGTGACTATCATATAATAAGATTTGATTTCTTTTATGTGTTTGATCTTTAACTTTTGCCAGATAAAATTCTTCATTAAGGTGTTGACTTGGTGTGTCATTTCTTCCCCATTCCCCATAGCCCCCATCTTCCACTTAGAGTTAACTCTATGTCAAAATTCTGTTCTTAAGAGAAAATCCTGTGGGTGAGTCAGGATCAAGTGTCTCTAATTCAAGTACAAAAATGGCCTGTTATGCACCTTCATTACTTTTAGTATAAGATGAAACCCTTCTGTTTAAACGTGCCAGAAACTGTATTTAGTTCTAAGGATATAAGTTGAAGGGTTTTGTAGATCAGCGTTCACTGACTTCAGTACAGAGCCTTGTATTCTCTTTTGGAGAACTCTGGTTTGGAGGTTTGTAAAGCATTTGTTTCACTTAGCCCCATTAAAAAAAGGACATCCAAGCTTATTCCAATTTAGAGCTGTTGAATGGAGAAAGTTAGAATTATACGTGTAACAAGTGACCTTTCTCCTCCGCATATCTACCACAGTGTTTTATCAGCGAAGCCTATGGCTGGTTTATACTGCCTACATGGTGTTATTTACATAAATTGGGAACTGCCAGTGTTTGGTGTGTGGGTAATAATGCTGGTGCAACAGCGACCGACAGTGCCTTTCCTTTATGATTGTGTTTGGATTCTGAGAAATATCTTGTTTCTGCAGCACAGACACACAGTGGTAGTACCAGAGTCTGGAACATTGACGCTTCTTTTTTTCCTCCCCCTTGTGTTAAGAGAAGCACAGCATGCTTAATGGAAATAAGTGATTGAGAAATAGCCAGCCTAAGTTTGTGACATATTTAGCTTGGTGGCTGAGAGAATCTGAATAGCTTTATTTTGTAGAAATAGAATTACTTCATGGATAGACTCAATAAATGTGTTTTATCGTTATCCCCACCAAAACAGTAAATAATTTGTCTATTGTAGATAAATTGACTTGTAAATTCATTTCAGCGTGCTTTTCCTACACTTCTGTTTCAGTTTAATCATGTGGAAAAGTAGAAGTGGATATATGACTTCATATTGATGTACTTCTAGCAAACAAACAGTAATAAAAACTTATCCTAAAGCACAGCTGTAGTTCCTCAGTGCTTTAGATGAACTGTGTGTTCAGTTATATCTTTGAGCTGATCAAAGCTGCTTTGCTTACACTGGTTTAAAAAAGTATTCTGTATTCTAGTAACTATGATATTCCACACTTTTTCACAATACTTTAAGATTATTTTGTGACAAATACTTTTTAAAATCCTAAATTCTACTCTTCCATCATAGATTTAAGTGAAAGAAACTCTGAAGTTAATGGAACAAGATAGGGTTGGGTTTTTTTATTTAGAGAAAGTGCATCAGAACGGGAAGAGGTGTTATAAGCCTTCTGTATAGCTTTTCTAGAAGCTACATTCACTCTAGTGTTGTCAGAGCTCCAGTTTCAACTTCTTTGTCATAACTCATACTTGTCCTTTTTAGAACCATTTTTTAATTTCATCTCTAAAAACTGCATGGAGGGTTTTGTTTTAAAAATAACTATAACTGCTGACCATATCTGGCAGACTTATCTAAGAAAGGATGAGGAATTCTGAAGTTAAATTCTGCTTTACTGCCACTGCAATTTTCCCTTGAGTTAGTTAACTTCTGTGCAACCTACAAATAAAGCCTTAAGAGTTGGACAGCTTAGTCTTTGACCCAGCTAATGAGCTTCTGTAATTAAGCGTTATGTCATAATATTTTGTACTGAAGGTTGAACTGAATCTTAAATACTTATGTTGTTTGGTGTTGTAAAGTAGATGGTATTGACACAGCATTGGTGTGGCAGGCAGGCCACAGTGATCAGCCTAATACAATTGTCCCTTTTTGCACTGGGCTTGGCTTTTTTGTTTGAGAGAATGTGGGAGGGAGGATATTAATAAAGTTACAAAAAGATAGGGCACTCCTACTTTGTTGTTGTGTCTGCTTAGAATAGCAGAAGGGCTGAGGCTGGAAGGCACTTCTGGAGTTGATCTGATCCAAGCCCCGGGCTCAAAGCAAGGTCGACAAGAGCAGGTTGCTTGGAGCCTTGTGCAACTGAGCCGTGACTCCACAGCTTCTCTGAGCAGCCTCTTCCCCATGTTTGACTGCCCTCAAAGTAAAAGCTTTCTTCTTATGTTTAACTGGAATGTAATTAATTTTCCTGAAAATAAACCCTCTGCCATGGGAAGGAAAGCTTGAAAGGTACTCCCACCTATTCTATCATCTCATTTCAGTAAGTTTTCACTCCTTCAAAGCCCAGGAGTCATAGGATATAGTTACCTTCTTCTCTTGCCATTCCCCAAATAACACGCGTTCAGATGCCGATGGCCTGTTTTGTTTGTCAGTAGGCAAGAAGTGTCCTGTCTCTTTTATCAAAAGACTTAAGGCAGAGCAGATTAAAACAGTTTAAGTTATAGTCCATTCTCACTGCAATTCACAATGTGTGCATCAATGAATTTTCATAGACCATCAAGATAAGACTGCTGTACACAAAAAGGGAAAATATTGGAGAAAGCTTGTAACTTAAATCTTGAGCAATTTTGCACAATGGGTGGGGAGGCAGAAAGCTCTAGAAGGCAGTGTTATATGTTGCTTGGTGCCTATAGGGTTAGCTGGGAAGAGCACTGTGCATCCCTACCAGGAACTTGCTTTTATTGTGCAATAATTTGCCTGTACAGATTACTGCTACTAGCTCTTATCCTAAGGACAGTGATTGCTGCTTCAAAGCTAGTGTGAATGTTTGAGAAGAATCTAGAAGAGAGAAACAAGAACAGTCAGAGGACATGAAATAAAGAATAAATTGGAAGAACAGCCTAAAGACAAGAGGACTGGGGGGGCAAAAGGAAACATAATTATATGTGAAGTGTATATGTAATGACTGGAATAGTGGAGGATGGGATAAAAAGAAATAAGCTTAAACTTCAGACAGAGACCAAGACTGGACGTTATTAAATAAATTCTACTACCCATAAGAAATTCTATTTAGCTTATTCTTCATAGTATCTAATGATACAGTCTCCTGTCAAGCAGTTGTAGAACCTTCATCTAGGATGACATCAGCATGGCTTAAAGGGGAGTAGATCATGTCTTGAAGTTCTTCACTCTCTACTTCTGGCTAAAACCCCACGGGATATCATGGGATGAAGAAAAAATTCTCTAGTTAGTGTGTATATGTGATGGAAAAGGTAGTTACTGGAGCATCTCAAACTGCAGCTACAGGTGCTTTCAAATTAATTGTTAGTCTTGTCCTCTTAAATGACTCAATAAAGGGCTTCTCTGTTGCACCACATATATTGGCTACTCGGTATCCCCCAGAAGTTACTGATTTGCAACTTTAACTATCAACAACATGTATGTTGAAATTTGCTTAGCTCTTTTGTATAAATAACACTTCTTTTTGTTGTTCTTTTTCTCCCAGTTTCTATGGAGATTTTGGACCTTTAAATTTGGCAATGTTATACAGATACTGCTGTAAACTAAATAAGAAATTAAAGGTAAGCTTTGTTTAAAAACAATGTTCCTATATTTTTTTGTTTTGAAATTCAACTAAGATGTATTATCCAGTTTGAAAGTGGTTGTTAGGTGCTTGTTATCTAGATGGTTAAGGTTTTAAAGCTTTAGGGTTATTCTTTGTTCTGAGTTTTTGCCTCTGAAGAGTGGAAAAAATGAATATGCTCTCATTGTTGCTTAGCAGGTGAGGCACTGAAGGATGTGTTCACCTTTTTTCATAACCTTGCAGTTTCAAGACAATAGTAACAAAAACCACTCTGGATATTTCATGGGTTTGCAGCTAATGAAGTGGATATGCTAGTATGAATTACTGGAAAAAACAGATACTAGAAAAACAACCAAACAAAAAAACCTATACCCAAGAACAAAACATGGGCCCCAAAATCACACTATTTAGACTAAATCTCACTCAGTGGAAAAGCTAAAATTTCTAAATCTCATTCATTTTAATAAAATGCTGCTTCTAGTAAGTGTTATGGAAGTGTGTCTTTACACACATAAAATGGTTCCTTTTTCTGTCTTACTTGTAGAAGCGTCACTCCCTAACAATTAATTTGTAGAAGTCGTCTTATTTTTTTTCCTTCTATATAATGATTGCTGATTCAAGGCAATTTTGAGGTGCTCTTCACTAGAGATAGAGAATTTTGGTATCTTCTCTGGATACCACAGTAGCTTTTTCTTTTGACTGCAGAGTGTTGGTCTGTCCTTTATAAAGTTGTCTAGAATCTGTAAACGCAGCAGTTAATTCTGAAGACCACCATGACTGAGTTTTGTTCTGACAACGCTGTTCTGTCATAAAACCACAACCCTGACATTGGTTGACCCTGGCCAGAGATTAAACACCTGGTAGCTGCTCACTCACTCCCACCCCAGCCCCAGTATGGGACAGGGAAGAGAATCGGAAAAGTAAAACCAAGAAGAACTTGTGGGTTGAGATAAAGCCAGTTTGAGAGGGAATGAGAAGTGGGAGGGATGGCAGGGGGAACAAAACAAGTGGTGAAAAGGCAATCACTCGCCACCTCCCACCAGCAGATCAATGCCCAGGAAGTCTCTGAGCAACTGCTAAGGTAGAAAGACTGCTCCTCAGTTTTATTGCTGAGCGTGATGTTATACGGTGTGGAATATCCTGGAACCTTTGGGTCAGTTGTCCTGCTGTGTCCCCTCCCAGCCTCTTGCCGTGGAGGCAGTGAGAAACCGAAGGCCTTGATGCTGTGCAAGCGCTGTTTGGCGATAGCTAAACCACTGGTGTGTTATCAACACGGCTTGAGTCACAAATCTAAACCACAGCGTCACGCGGGCTGCTGTGGAGAACACCCAGCTCCATCCCAGCCAGACCCAGTAGGCTAAGCACATATAGCTGTCGATTTAACCTGGTCCCCAAATGCCTGTGAAAAAGTTGTTTGCAGCATGTATAGAAAATTTATCAACTGCAAGGAATGAAATAGATGGTTTAGTTCTAATTAACACCACTTGTGTGCAAATAGCAAGGAGACCCTTCACTAAGTATTACAGACTCAAAATCTTTATACCATCAAATGCTAGACCTGTTACTGATAGAAGGGGAGAATGGGACAACAGGTGCGATAACGTTGGCCACTGTTAAGAGGATTCCTGTATCAAAAATGACATTACGTTTTGGGACTGATGTTCGCTGCACAAATGAAACCATTCTGCAAGTTGATTCACGCTATCTGCTGCTTCCAGGGGCATGCTGACTTCAAGTCAGGTAGTCTTAAGAGGAAGTTCTGCAAATTGAGGGGTTTGTAGAGTTGCTATAACCTTTTGGAAAACAAGTGCTTCTAGTGAAAATTTACATTGCTTCTTAATACAGAACGTTAGTTATAAATAAAAAAAACCCTCTAGCATTTCTAATTTTGAATGCCTCCGTTCGTATTGGGAAAATATTGGATTTGCCATTTCTGTGTTAACACTAAATAGGGCTTGTAAATACATTATCTTATCTCCCTATTTTCCAGTGCCACTGTCCCATCCAAACACATGACCAACGATGCGCACTCACTAGGAATCTCTCTTTTTTTTTTACCTTAATTCTGCTGTTTGTGACCGTATGTTTGGGTTGTTAAAGACTGTGGAGAATGCTTGCTCTGTGAAGTGGTTACTCCAGAGGAGAACCGATAATAAACCTCCTATTCTCACTTTCACTGTGCCTATGAGAACTAGAGAGATTAGTTCTGTTTTTTCCAGATTCAAATTGAGACTGTGATCAGTTTGGGACCTGAATACAGGCTTGCATATCACTGTTGAAGTGTATCTTCATGGTTTGATAGTTGAACTAGAACGCCTTCAAAACTGGACCCTAGGTACCAAGAGTTTCACCCATAAAACAAAAACACAACTAATACCTCAGGACTTTTTATTTTTAATGATGCAGTATTAAACAGGAGTGTCTCTACAGTCTTTATTCTTCTTGTAAGACCATCATCTGCATTGAATGAGGCAAGCTGCTCATCATAAATGGCTTGTAATCACGATGGTATAAAGATTGTATACTATAATGGAAAAAATACACAAGGGAGCCAAACTGAAACTGAATTAGTAACTCTGATGCTTGCAGGGTTGCTTTAGCAAACCATGATGTCATTTTAATGTAACTTTTATACTTTTTGAAAAAAGCAAACACTTGTGGTGCTGGGTGAAGAGCACAGATGGTCAGGAACAGGACAGAGAAACCTCCTGCAGATCAGCTGCAGCCTCAGCCGGGAGGAGGTGCAGTTTGTTGCTGCTACCTGACCAGAAGCTAATTCCAAATGGGTTCATTTAAACTACTAGTGCATAATAGGGAAGGGTAAACTGATAGTGCAGCGACTTGAAAGTAATACTTGAAATCAAACAGCTAAAGCGTGGAATGCCACCAGAGTGGTACAGAAACTTGCCCATGAATAGATTCCAGTCTGGCTGATTGGCACTGCCCCTGAGGTAGGCCAGTACCTGCTAATGTAAGCTTTGCTCTTGTAATAGTTAAAATATATGCCAGCATCTCTCCTAATTTAGATACTGTTTGCTGTGGGTAAGTAGGCTTGTAAGACCAAATCCCAGGGCTGAAGCATGCATCTGATATGTGCTGTAGGCCTAGCTACAAAAGGCGACTGCTCAGCTTCACTAGTTGAGAATTCTGCATATACAGTTTCTACCCTTCTACCCCTCACCTTCTCATGTCTGTCCTTCACAAGTGGCCCCAAGAGGATTCCTGAGGCCTGAACTAGTGTGTGCAAGTAGTTCATGACCTGTGGCTTACCTGCCAGCAAGGCATTGAAGCAATGAGCAACTGCAGCAGCAAAAGTACGGTAATTCTCAGGTGGCACCAGGGGGACGGGCGGGCAGCCCATGATCCGACTTCCAGAGCTGGGAAGTGCCAATTGGACTAACGACACGGAGAAAGGGTCCTGCTGGGCAACCTGCTGCTTGCATGCCCTTGCGTTAGGGGTGACCATGCCCCGTGACCGACGGCAGGAGTTGGCTGGTTATAGGAAGTCAAAGGCGCTGCAGATTATCGTTCTCTGCTGTGGGAGGGTTGCTGTTGCCGTACTGCAACACTTTTGGGACCCTGAGGCAATCACAGTGCTTAAGCCCACGTGACTCCTGCCGTGATTTTGGTGTATACCTGGTTGGGTATGCGCTTCATGTACTTCTCTTAGGAAAAGAGTCTTTAAAAGAACCGTGGCACAAAAAAAAAAAAAAATTCACAAAATGTGATGGTTTTTGTGTGCATATGGTGTCTCAAAAGGAATTTAAGACTTAGGCTTTTATTAAGTTTAAAAATTCTATGAATAGGAACAGGAGAAATGAGAGTGTAAGATCTCATTAAAACAAACAAACCCCACAGACTTTCCCTCAAAGTCTTCCAGCTGTATCTGTTTCTGTTTTGGGAGAGGAATTAGACATGCAGGCAGTTTTCAGCTTTCCCTTCTCCTTTCTTGGGGGACAGGTGGGGAAGGAGAATACTAGACCAACATTTTAAAGTAACCTATTGTAAGTTTATGCTGACTGATTTTAAAAACAGTAAGTAGTTCTGTTCTGAAGAGCTGAAGAATTTATTCAGATACCCATTTGCTGAGAAAGTTGGAGGTAAAGTCCTGGTTATGCTTTACAGGAAAACCCTTCTGACCTTGTTATGTTTGTAATGTTTTGATTGCTGATTGCTATGGAGATGATCTTGACTAGCCAAGTTAACAGCAAGAAAAAATGCTTGGCTGTGCTATCTTCCTACTTGTTCTTTGAATTTTGTTTGGGGAAAAGAAGCTTGACTAAGCAACTGATTCATTTATGAAAGAAATATTTTTTTTCTTCCATTTAAATAAGTCTGATTTCATAAAAACTGCTTTAAAAACCTGCTGTCTTTTATGCGTGTGTAGCTTTACACGGTCTCAATAAATTCAGAAGCAGGGGTAATCAGAGAGGGAGTGTTGCCGAGATAAATGATGCAAGAACCGAAGATTAAAGGCAGGAGAGGGAAGGTTCTGGCAGGCTTATGAACTGTGGGGTTAACATTTCTTGTATGCTAACTGTACTGCTGCTCAGTCGCAGAGGGGGTTTGGTTTGGTTCTGGTTTAGTATAAATAAAGTGCTGGGCATTCACGTGGAACTATAGCAATTGCAAGCATCTCCTTTAGGACAGCTTAGATTTTGAGGCAGGTTGTGTGTACTATGTACGTACTACATATATACACACACATGCACACACTTTTATATATATATCTATAAATAGTATTTGCATTGATCCAGGCTTATTAAACACATTGCAGTAATTTCTTGCTTGAACAATGCAGGTATGTTAAACCATATCCATTAAATAAAATACTGTGGAATAGTCTGGTGATCTAAACAGATACCAATCTCGTAGTTGTCAGCAATGGCACCTTCTAAGCCTGTCATCAATTTCTGTGCAGGAAAATCTCTAGAGGTCTTCAAGAAACAAGAAATGATCTGTTATTAAAAAAAAAGGAATCTTACAGTGAAAATAATGTGTTCTGGAACCCTCTCATACACCCAATCAATTAGTTTTATCACCTAAAACAAAATGTGCCACACTTTTCATATAACTTCTGCTTTTAGTTCAAAAGATTGTCTTTGAGTATATTCCTCTAGGATGTAACTTGACAGCTACTGTTCTGTTATATTGTTACATTTTTGTCTTCTAATGATGTGTAAAACCGCTAAAATTTTCTTACCCATAAAGAAAAATGGCTTTAGCGCTTCATAGTGTGTGCATTAGTTTTGTTTCAGAAAAAAGATTATTTGCAACTATGTTATCTCTAACTACAGCTATTCTGTAGACAACCTGTATTGAAAAATTCCTTGTTGAAATATTTTTGGTTCTTTTGGGTTGCGTGCTACCTAAGGGAACGAAAGCCCTAATCCATCCCGGTGGAGCTCTGGAGCTGCAACAACAGTCACCTTAAAGAACTCTCTTTAACACTCGTTATCATTGAACCTAGCCAAAAGAATAGCTTAGCTTATTAAATGTGGTCAGAAACCAATATTTTTTGAATAGATCATATAGCTTGGTATAGATATTGAAAGTGTACTGAGTTGAGAATTTGTGTGTTAATGTGAACAGAGGCATTGCATTGACACTTAAGCAAACACTGTAAGACTTGATTTTCTGTAACTTGTGTGCAAATCAGTGGTTTGTTTTGCAGCCTTCTGAAAAGTAAAATCCTGATGCAGTTTTCCTCTAGTTGCTATGCTATAAGCTGTTAATTAATGTCGGTTTCCAATTTTGTGTTAGAAGTTTTAGTCCAGATTCAAAAAACATTTAAATATTTCAAATAGCAATATGGCTCATAAGGATTAAACCCTTACATTTTGAAAATGAAGCAATTAAATGATATTGCTTTCATTTAAACGTTCTGGAACTTTTAAGGTGAGCTGTCCCTTTTTGGCTACTTCAGGTACAAAAACGACTCAAAATTTGAATGACTTGACATATGCATATGATTAGAAAAATCCATTTGGTAAAATAAAACAAGAAATATGGTCTTATTACATAGAACTTACTTCCAGCTAGCTAGCAGAATGTGCTTTTTGCAGTTTAAAATGGTGTTTCAGGTGAACTGTAAACTGTTGCAAAGAACTTTGCTTTAAAATAAGTAGCAGTCAACAAGTTATAATTGAAGTTCTGTCACTGTTGCATAACTACTGTAATCTTATCCCACCTACACATCATGGGTGGAACTGCAGTTAGAGAACACTAAAATTAAAAAAATGAGGAGGGGGAAGAAAGGAGGGATCTTAAAATACTGGGATTAATTTTGTCAAGTTTCAATAATGATTGAATGCTTCGCTAATTAAATAACTACTTGTGCTTTGTGTGTTTGCATATACAGTGAGGGAGATGTTGCTGTTGGTCTCAAGATACAACCTCTTCCAGTCAGCAGCAACCAGCTCTCAGGAATTCCAGTCCTCTGTAGATATACTCAGCTGCATTAACTCTCACTCCTTTTACCTGTGGAAGTTGTGGGTAATGAGACCAGACTGGAACGTGCAGTTAGAACTGCCATTAAAGGTGCTATTTCGGGGTGGGGGGGGGGGGGTGGGAGTAAGAAGCTCGCTGTGATACATATCTTGGTTTTCCCCCAAGTTTATCAGCTATTTGGGTTTTTTGCAAAATTTGATTCTGTGGTTAAAGCTGTCCTAAAATTTGCAGCAAGATTTAAGATGAGAGTTGACGTCTACAGATTTCTGGAAGTGAAATACAGTTGGCACTACTTAAATAAATAAAGCACAATTCTGCAGCAGTTCTGTTATCTCCCACCCCCAAGTGTCATCAGTGGCAAGAGTAGGGGAAAAAAAAGTAAACTAAAATTGTCAGATCGGAGTTAAAAACCTGAAGTTGGGTAACAGCAGCACTGGTATAAAGGCAGTTTATAAAATGTGCAACTTAAAAATAGAAAATGCGCTTCAAATATTTAGAAGCAGAATCCAGTATGTCTGTTGATGACTTCCTCAAAAAGTGTAGTAGTACTGTAGAAATCTGTCAGGAAAAACATGAGTGATAGTGTTGCAGAACATAATGAAGGTGTAGCAATTCATGAAGCTAAAAAAATAATAACGCAACAAACTGTCCAACTTGCCATTTTTAAGTGACAATTTTATCTCTCTCTGGCTTTAAATAGTTTTGCTGCAGTTTGTCATTATTGCTCTTTTCTGGTGCTTGTTGGTCTTGTTTTCAATGGGAGTTTTGTCCACAGGATTCTGACAGAGGCTTCTTTTCTTCCTAAAGAAAGAAGAATTGCAAGTGTTACTAGTTTTGTCTCTGCCTAGCCTTTTTTTCAGGCTTTTCACTTGTGCGCTCGTTTTGGTTTTTTGTTTGGTTTTTTTTTTTTAATAAATTCTTGCTGCTGAAGCTTTCTAAAGGTGTCTGTCACCCCGGTTTTAGGTAGTATAGATGGAAGAG
The DNA here is from genome assembly GCF_030463565.1 of Pelecanus crispus. Classification (NCBI taxonomy): domain Eukaryota; kingdom Metazoa; phylum Chordata; class Aves; order Pelecaniformes; family Pelecanidae; genus Pelecanus; species Pelecanus crispus. The sequence continues at coordinate 82,375,273 of NC_134647.1, read as the reverse complement.
TGGTGTTTAACTTATAAAACGCCTGTAAGATTGATTGCTTCAGTTTTTCTCTTGTCTTCTCCACGGAATTATGTGCTAAAGAGATTTAACATATAGGAGGGTGCTTTAGTCTGAAAATTTCAATGTCTTTAAGCAACGTTCATAAGCTATTGTTCAAATATTTAAACGTGGGAAAAAATCCAGTATTTTATATCGAACATTTTGGTTGAACTGCATTTTATAGGATATTTTCGTACAGCAAACTAAGAGATCTGCCCTGATACAGTGGCTGTTTCCCTGCAGTCTTATCTATCATGTAAGAAGATTGTTCATGGTATCAGTAATTTTTTCTCCTTTAATTTTAAGAGTCTCTCTATAGGAATTTTTCAGTTTTGGAAAAGTGACTTTTTAAAGTATTTTTAAAATGTGTTCTTCTCTCAGTAAATATGCTGTCTGTTTTTTTTTTTTTTTTAAACAGTATTTCAGTCTATCAAGAAAGAAGATAGTGTACTATACCAGTTTTGACCAGCAGAAGCGAGCAAATGCGGCATTTTTAATAGGTGCATATGCTGTAAGTATTGTTTATCACGTGGATACTTCTAACCTTCCTTAAGAGACATCTGCTGCATGTAACACAGCATCTCAAGGGATGGTCCTTTAGGGAGGTGGGCAGATTGTCGTTTGATTCTTTTCTAAGCTGCCTTGGAAAATTCTGCTGTGTGAGTTTTAGGGAAGCCCCGTCTTTGGCATTTAACGCCATTTACTGCACAGGGAGTGGCTTTGGCAGGTCATGTGCATGTTTCCCATAGGATACCATTTTCTTGAATGTCAAAAATGCAAACCACAAACTTGCCTCTAAACTTGGCTGTCTTAGGATTAATGGCTGCTCATAGCAGTAGTGAGATTCATACTGGGGAGGAGAAAGCTTATTCTCACAGCCTTTCTTAAAGTTACTAGACCAGAGGCATAGGGATTATTGGATGGATTTCTTTTCTCAGTTAATTTTCATAGCCTACCCAGAATGATGGAAAAATTGAGGTATTGCAGCCTTCTAATATTACAGACAATATGCAATACATAGGGCTGTCTTAGTTACACAAGCCTAATTTATTATGATATCATGTAAGTTTTGATAGTCCCAAGCTGACACTTGCACAGCAACTTTTGTGTTTTCATGGCGCTGTAGCTCAAACTTCAATTTCACCTTCTTAGTCTACTGTCCAGAATTAGAGCCCGCTTGTAGAAAACTCAAGAGAGTCTTTGCGATAGCATGTTTTATGCTGATAAAGTATTGAAACTAATAAGCTGCTTGTCCTGAGCTGACATCCACGTGGTCAGCTGAGTTCTAGAATTCTCTGGTGGGTCAGGCTTATATACTGTGTGAAAGCTGGTGTATTTCTTTCAGGCCTGAGGTGCTGAAAGCAAAGCTCAGTAAATGCAGATGATAATATTGAAAGAATTTAGCTTGCAGATTCTTGTATTTGGAAAAAATGTTTTACTACAAGTGTGGGGATAGTGTGTAAATGCTCTTGAGAAAGCAGATCTATTTAAATTTAAAGATGGAAAAAAATCGGGGGTAAGTTCAAATTTTAAAAACCTTTGGGTTAGATTTTTAACCTTTGGGAGTAGACCTGATGGAACAACTCTGCAAAAGGAAGAGTAAGAACAAATGAGTTAAACTGTTCGAAGTTTGTTAATGTTTTTGACAGTACAAGGCTATATTTAACAATGCTGGATTAATTTCTAATTCTGTGTTTTATATTCTGTTTAAAGAGCCTCCAAATTTGATAGTATATCTTCATAAGCTTTATTGTCCCTTCAGATCCAAAATCTGTCCGAATTGTAGCATCTTCAGTAAGGATTCCCACACTGTAGTTTGTAAAGGAACTTCAGTCATCGCATTCAGACTGCTTTTTGTTTTCTGTTTTCATCATTATATCTCCAGTTCCGTTTTTGGAAAGATCCTCTTCATGTTTTGAAGCTGGTCTAATTAAGCCCGTAGCTAGAGAACGCTCATCTAGCACCTATGTAGATTACAGCGTCCAGTTGCCTTCACTGGATTGCCCTCTTCTGAGCCTGCCTTCACCTTCCGATAGATCTTAGGGAAAAAGTAGGAAGGGGATGAGGTTGTCTTTTTATTCCCCTTGTCCAGTCCTTGTTACGTGGCTGTATGTGGCTGTCGTAGCTAAGCAGCTGTTCTCTGTGGATAAGGGGTTCAAAGGCCCTTACCAGTATTAGGTGGACCCAAGGAGGGAGCGCTGCTGTCCGCAAAGAGAACTTCTGGCAAAGCCAGGCTGTAGGAACAGGAAGGTAAGGAGGTTTGTAAGGCGCAAGACAGAACTCCAAGCAGAGGACTCATCAGCTAAGTAAGACTATGCCATGTTTACACTATTAAACTTAAAGGTGGGAACAGTCTGGTGTATTTGGTAGTCCTTACTTGAAGGAGCTGCTCAGGAGCTGAAGCTGGAGATAGGGGCACGCACTGAGCGGGGAGGGCAGCGGAAATCCCTCTAAAGAGAGTCGGGAGGGGGAGCACGTAGTGTGGGTACCGTGGCAGGGCTGCGTGCGCTCCATGATGGCTATCAGGTGGCCCATCGCATAAAGAGCCGGTAGCTTATGTGTGCGATAAGGTAAATCAGTGTGCCGCGACTGCGTGCACATTGAAATTTAACCTTTGCCTCGCTTGTTTTAAGCTGCTTATAGCTCTTAACTGCTAGCATATGCAAGTGATCCACATCTGCATTTGATAGTTATTCTCCTGTCACACCAGTAGATGTTTTACGTATCTTCTGATTATTGAAGATAGTATGTACCAAAAATAATTCTTTACTAATACAGTGTTACCAGTACAAAAAGGTATTCGTTCTCTTGTTGAAGACACCTTATAGTCACTTTCCAATTCATCTCAATTTAGCGTAACGTTGGAAAGCAGTTTGCACAAAGGTGTCCAATATGTTACATAAGTATGTCATGCCAGAATTATTTCCATAGATGTGTGTTCCTAAACGTGCAAGTGGTGCGGGAGTTCATTCGCCTTCTTCTATAATGATTGATACTAATGACAATAAATTCTTAAAAAGAATATATATTTATTCTAAAAAAGTTACTTATGATCTACCTAATAATCTGATTTTTTTTTTTAACTGCAAAAGTTAAAGCTTTTATAATCCAGGCGTATTCATTTCACACTCAAGAAACAATATTTGCCTTTTTGGAGTGTTTTACCTGTAAATGCCATGTTCAGTCAGATGCGGTAGGTGTACACTCTTGGCTTACATGATAGGGTGGTTCCTGACCTGAAGGAATCTAATCATATCCTTCAGTAAAAGAACTGTGTGTAATCAGCAATTTGATCTATTACAATTTAAATATCTCAATTGTGACAGAAATAGATGTACTCTTTGATTTAAGGTCTTCTAGATTTTATGTCTTTTCTTCGATTATACAAGCTCTTTGAGATCAGGAAGTCTTATAGCTATGAACTCTACCAGTGTGTGAAAGTTAATTGAGAAGGCTTGTTTTATTTGTCCTGGTGTTAAAATATTAAGTGTAAAACAAAACGTGGAAAGCAGTGGATCAGGTTCTAGGAATGGGTTTCCAGTGGTGATTATGCAACTTGGATTGTTCCACTGAACACCTTCTTAGACACGTGGAACTGAAATACCCTATAGCTATTGAAATACTTCAAGAGGAGAGTCATAAGTTTAAGCGAAAGTTAAGTCTTAAAACTTCATTTGCAATAGCTTGCCTGTTTGTAAATTGCATCTCTGGAAGAAGCATTTGCTAAATTTCAGTTTTTACAATGGACTTTCAATACATTTGGGTGAATCGTGTCCAGTTGCAAAATTACTGTCCCTGCTCTTAAGAATTCTGCAAAGGTTACTTCTGTCACAGAATTCAGATTAAGAAGAAAAAAAAATATTTCAAGTGTTACAAGAACAGAGCAACACACAGACTTCTCTGGTCTCAGAGAGGAGTTCCGGGTTCCTCCTAAATGGCCAAGACTACGACAGGGACTGCTCTGCGATGTCAGAAACAGGGTGCTACTGGGTTTTGCAAAGTCTAACCAGGCGCCACAGAGAATATTTTGAAGCTAGTATTGCTTTGCTTTTCCCTTCATCTGTTTGCAGACTTAATTTAGTTGGTAGGGGGTTTTATGTAGTCTTCCAAAAAAGTTAATTTTAAAAAAAAAAAAGTCTTTTAAAAATAATTTTAAAATAGTATTGAAAGTACTTTCATGTGTACCAAAACTGAAGTAGCTGGGATTGACTTGATTTGTCCCTAGTAGTTTGTAGGGGAAAGAGGGGTGAGAGGGAGTAGGTTTAACTGAATTATGCTGAAGTGATGACGTGAAGTCCCCACTTGTCATCAAATAATTGATTCTTGGAGAAGTCGTGAAGGAGAGTGCATTTTCTCCTGTCTGATAACATATGGATGAATTGGGGGCTGGGTCCCTCTTTCCATATTCTTAAGGTATGTGTTATGTTTCTTTTCTGGTTGGAAACCGAGAAACTCTCCTACCTGGCTGTGTACTCTGCTCTCCAGTAAGGTTTGCGTTCCCTGGGGCAGGGAGCAGAGCAGGAGGAATGCTACTCTGTTTGTACCGGGGACTGCTCTTGTACCTCTAGAGAAACAGGGCAGGGGGAGGAGAGAACAGATGTGTAGGAAACTTGCTCCTCCTGGTAAACCTTGAGCTTTAATTCTACCCTTGTAGCAGACAACTACTAGTTGCCTCTTGCAGTTCTTCAAAGATCAAAGCTTGATTAGTGGACCAAAATCTGACTTTTGAGCGGTCCTGGTGAAACATAATGCTTTCATACCGTGACAGGCTCTGAAAAGAGATCCAGTGAGCTCTTTTTGCTTTTCCTTGTAGATAGCAGATGGGCTGGTCGTATTTCTTTCTCACAATTACCTTAAGTGTGTATTTTGGTAGTAATAGCTTTTATTAGACTTCTGTAATGCCAGTAAGGGAGAAAAGCTGTTGAGTTCTTAAGTTTGTAATTTTATCACAACAAATGACATGGGTAATAGCAAACTACTACGGCATGTTTAGTCATTTGCGTGCAGGAGTGTCTTTTCCTAATTTAAAAATATAAATTAGACTTCTCGGTCCTACCTGAAGTTTTAAGGGTTTGTTCACTTGCAATGTAAGCATATCGCACCCCTGCCCAAATCCGTAACCCCTCCCTTGGAGGGTCAGCAGGTACAAAGGCTTTTCAGTTACTCCAGGGTGTACAGCCTCTTTGCTGTTTCAAGCAACACCTTTCTTCAGGTTGCCTTAGATTGCCTTCACAGAATTCTAGTGATGACTTAGCAGCCGTAGGGTGGATCGGCTCCATATACTTCTAATTCAAAAATGGCACGTACGGGTGGGAACAAGATGAATCCAAGTTGTATTTGAAATATGGGTGGGTGTTAAGGTGGACTTGCAAAATACTACTTCCCTTTTTGTTCTGTAAACTTTGTAGGACATATGGTATGAATTTTCTTGGCAGTGTGTATGTGGCCAGTATTGCTAGATGTCTATGTGCCTGCGTAGTGTCCCAACTGTGGAGAGCTTTATCTTTCAACCACATCATTATTCAGTGAGTTGAGAACATAAGAATGAAAATGTCAGAGGAAAAAAAAAAAAAATTGAAACTTTGCGTTATTTGCTGAATCTGTTTTTTACAGGTAGCAGCAGTGCCACATGTTATGAGTTAGAATAGTGACAGTGGGGTAAAGGGAGAAGAACCTTGTCCCTTGTAAAACAACTCTTGTAAGAGAATAATTACTATCTGGAAACTGACTTTTTTTTTTTATAAAAGGCTTTTACTCACATTATTTCTTAGATACAGGTTCAATTTATACAAACTATTCACTACAGTTCACTATGGGCTCTTTGTGTTGGTTTTTGGTTTTTTTTCCTTGTATATGTTGCAGAATGAATGCACTCTGAAGATTCATCATAAGTTTCAGTTGCTGAGTTTTCATTGATAAAGATGAGTCAGAAAGCGGTCTCCTGGGTTTTTCTTAATGGATATCACTACTTTTTAAGTACTAAAGACATGTACTGTAGTGTTTCCTTCTCCATTATCCTTCTTCCTTCAGTTACCGTGTTATTCTTGACATCTGTGATACTTTTGGTTTTTTCAGGAGCTCTGTTCAGTGTTTCTTTCCCTCTCCTCTTTCCTTGTGTGTTCTTAATATCTTGTTTCCTGTTTCCATCCTGGTGTCTTCATTAGGAGCTTTTACGAGCTTTGTGGACACACAACTAGCAGTGTTTGGTTCAAAATGCCATGTAGACGTGTCTGTGTGCAGAGGCAGCTTTGAAGTACCATAACTTCTGTGAAATAAAAACTGCAGCATTGGGAAAACATTCATATAGTACAAATTTGCCCCTGCTTCAGATTTGTGACTCCCCTCTGTGTAAGATGGAAACTCCTCTTTTGCTGGAGTCCCCTGAACTACCTTCTAAGGATCTTTTGGCTATAAGCAGGAATTTAGGCTTTAAATGTAAACTAATTGATGTGATTTTTGACATTAATTGACATGAATAAAATCAGTATTTTTCTCTGAAAGATACCCCCCACCGAAATCTAATGCACAGGATGCGTTGTTCTTAAATGCAAAACCTTTGTGCTGGGGGGGACTGTAAAGGAAATGTAAAGGAGACTTCTTTCACAGACTAAAAGAATCTTTTACAAAGGGCTGTGAAAACAGAATAGCATTGCTATGCTGCAGCAGTTGAAAGCATGGAGTTGGTGCCATTAGTTAGCAATCATTGCTGTAGACAGACCATTACAGCTTGGGAAAAAAAAAAAAAAGGGCCTCTCCACTTTTCGAATTAAGTAAATACATATATCCATTAAGTAAATCTCTGAATCTCTTTCAATATTCAATTACTGGTTTGACCCCAACAAAGAGTCCAATAATTGAGGTAGAAACAATTGTTCTGATAACACAGAATAAATGGAATGGGTTTTTTTATATAGAAATTGTGGTCTGTTTTGATGGTGGAAGATTTCAGGAAACCTTTGCTTTCAGAGGTTGAGGAGGGAGGAATAGGGAAGTTCACGCAAATACAGGGACATTAATTTTGAGAAACCTGTAATTTGGGCACTTGCTAAATGAAGCAGCAACATTGACACTGCTTCAGTATTGAGATTTAACATTCGAAGATAAGTGGGGTTTGCTCCTCTTTTTGGGTACTGATTATACTGATAGACGCTATCAGCATGACCGTGATGAGTGGAGTAGCAACGTTGGAGGCTGAGACCGAAATACAGCTCCGTGTCGGGGAATTGATCTTTTGAAGGCAAATCAGTTTGTGTAGAGGGTTTTGGTCCAAAATTAGACCAGTTGTTCAAAGCAGTGAAATAGATGGTAGTTGAAAACCAGAGATGATTCTGGACCCTCTTTTCAGTGCGCCATGGCAAAGAGTTTTTCAGACTGTTTTACCTGAGTCAATTTTTTTTGTTTTATCCTTGTCTTTTCTGTCTGCCTTGTCCATGCTTGAGGAAGAAATGCAAGAAAATTTACCTACCGTGTTGACATCGTACAGAATACTAAGAATCCCATTAACTTGAGATATAACTCTACAGACATAAAGCAAATTGCAAACGTTCTGGGAGTGACCACCACTTAGCTATATTCTCATGTGTTCAAGATCAAAAGTTGAATAAATCTTTTAGATCAGGAATTAGCCTATGTCTTGGTTAAGAAAATAATTATTAGAATACATTCGACAGTTAGATGTGTGTAGAGCTAAAAAGCAGCCATGTAGATGCTGGTTGTAAGGTGAGTTGGGGGCAAATGGCTAGGAAAATCGTGTGGCTTTGTTTAGAAAACATGTTTGTGCATGTGAAATATGCCGCTCCAAACTGGTTGAAATCTTTTGTTGCAAATAATGCACTTGCTTAATATGTATTCCAGGTTAAATTTATTTTGGGACCAGTTTTACTGTACAAATAGGAATTGAAATGCAACAAGATGTGCTTGTATTCTAATTTCTTAAGTAAGCAAGCTGAGCTGATAGTGTTCAGCGACAGCAGAGTGAACCTTGGCTTAGGGTGTTACATTAACTGTATGGTGGTCTCATAGTAACAGGCTCAGCTTGTTGAGTTGGATATTTTTGCTAATTGGTAGTTTGATATTGACAATTAGGAATCAAAAAATATTTGCGTTGAAAATCTTCCATCAAGCTGTGGTGGAGAAATGTTTCCTTTGTCAGCTGCTGTGATAGTATTTTGACTCATCTCAAACTGGACAGAGAACTGCTAGCATAGATGCTGATTTTTCATCTAAGTATGATGTAGAGTCTGTCTTAAATTCTCTCAGTTGCAGCAATGTGATTTTTTTTTTTTTTTTTTTAAGGGGGGGAATGACACAAAACAGAAACCCCAGTTTCTGTTGATTTCTGAATCTTTTGCTTTGTGTAGGTATGTTTTTTCTGACCTATAAATGTCATAGGAGTTGGTCATAAAGCAGTATAGTATACATACTTAAGAGTTTAGTGGGCTGGGGGAAGCGTACATGTGATTAATGACTTTTCAGGCTCAGGGCTTATTTTTTTTCCTCTCACCCCACCCGCTTTAGGTAATATACTTGAAGAAAACACCAGAAGAAGCTTACAGAACACTTTTGTCTGGATCTAATCCACCATATCTTCCATTTAGGTATGTGAACATGAGAAATGGGCCTAACTTTTGTGGTTTGGAATTTGCTAAATATAAATTTTTGAGATTGCCTTCCCAGAAAAGGGTTTCATGTCTGATACAAATGTTGTATCAAAATGACTGATGTCCAGAAAAAATATTTTTTACTTCTGGTGGAATTACTTGCTCTGTGTTGGAATAATAAAGCCATTATGATTGATCTAAGTTTAAGTAACACTCCCAGTCTTGCAAACTGTCAGGTTTAGAAAATAGTTCTTAGCATGTTTGTGATTTAGCAATTAAAAATTTCTTTATGATATATCATCTTTTACTATTTGGAAGTAATTCGAATCTTTTAAATTACCTAGTACCTAACCAGCTAGACTTACATGAATGAAGAGGGTTTTATGCTGTTACATTTGCTCTATTTTACAGAACAAGTACTGATGTTCCAGTTGTTAAACTGCTTTGCCTTTCTGTTTTCAATGAATCATAGATCATTTCTATCAATCTGTCTTTATACTCTGTACTAAGGTCATACTGAGTTTTAGCTATCATGCCTATCTAATACAGAGACTTCCAGATTTTTTTTTCATGGTGTGGACCATGAAATACCCTTGTACTTTATGAATGAAAATACCTCACGCTATTCTTAGGCAAACACTGGCAATAATAAGGCGGCTGCAAGAAGGTCAATGTTCTCTTTTTTTAGGGCAGTCAGTGTTTTATAAGAAAGTGTTTGCTGTCAGCCAATGCATTTGTAAATGCAGACCTACCTTGTCTGTATCAAATTCATCAGATTCTACAGCCACTCAGCAGAGGAAGATCAGATTGTCTCTCTTCTCATAGCTTGTACAGGAGCCAGATACATTAGAAACTATTGGGATGGTAGATTTGTACGCGAAGACCAGTTTGACTTCGAAATCTTAAACCATCAAACATGTTTTTAAAAAGGTATCAAATCAGTCATAGTTTTTATTGGCAGATTTTATACATTCACCTGGTCATCAATAGCTCTCCAAAGCCCAAGAAGTTTACTGAGCTGTTGATATCCATATTTTTTTCAGCTAATTATAAAAGATAACTTGGTACAATGCATAAAAAAAATGAGCTACAGATGTTTTTTAACATCTCCAAATTCTATATAAAACACAGGAGTGATGATCTAAGTTAAACAAAGAATAATGTATAGTTTTCTCCACCCTTTAGATTCTTTGGTTCTTGATCTTCTCCCAGTTTGAAATAATTACATTGGTCCTCTCCATTTACAGAAGGTTCAGCTATCGGAAACTTGCTACAAGAAGTTCTTTGAAGCAAACTATTATTCTGACCACAGAAACGGTGCCAATACATCTTCTGTCTCCTTATCATTTTTGGGAAGCAACAAGTGAAATATATCCTGGCAATATTTCCCTTCCTTCTGGGGATTGCTGTGTAGCATTTTAGTGGAGTGTAAAACAACCTGATTCTCCCTTTCATATCAAATTCTCAGTGGTTCAACTTTGGCAGGAATATTTCTTTCATATAAGAGCTTTTAATATTAAAGTGACTTAAATTTTTCAGAATCTTAAGCTTAGTTTATTCAAAACTTGCTTAAAAAGCGCAACTTCTGTTAGTAGTGGAAGATGTGTGTTACCTGAGAATAGCTGTATTTTGTTCACTAATTAAAAAAATTTACTGTTTGGAATTACAGTACATTGCTATGTCTTTAGCTTCCTTTCTCCCCCGCCGAAGTAAAGATTGAGGTGTGTAGAAAAGAGGTTCTGACAAAGCAAGGAATCTTAGTTGTCAGATCGTAAAATTTTAAGACAGAAAACTTGGGAGGAACAGTGTGTTTGCAGAACAGTCTCATATGACCCTATTTGCTCAAACCAAAGGCTATACAGGACTTTGCCTTGCAACCAGTTCCTTGTAATAATGAAGATGCTGATAGTAGTAATAATAATAAAAAAAATGCTATTTCTGCCTGACTGGTAGGGAGCAGTGAAAGTAGTTGGCTCTGTGGTTTCTTGTGAGGCTGATAAGAACCACAGTAACAAATTTAATGACACGAAACAGTTTCATTTGAAGTGTTAAATAATTATTCAAAGCAAATACTTGTAGAGTTTGAATTCATAAAATTCTATTCCAAAATAAGAATAGTTAGCTAGTTAGCTACTCTGGCATCAGCAAAGGAGGGGTCAAAAAATACAAGAAACAGCAAGATTTTCTGAATATAGCTTTATATTATTATACAAAGAGCATTTCATGTTTCCCAGGGGAGAGAATACTAACTGAAAACATGGAGGAAGGCAATGTCCAGCAAAGGGACTACGTAGTTTTTGCAGTTCGGGTTGTCGAAATGATTAGAAAAGTATAACCGCTTCATTCCATTTGGCAGCTTCAGGAGAAGAGGGCAATAAATGTACAGAGTAGGCAGTCTTCTGAAATTAACTTCTCTGCAGCCTTTGTCCATGTGTTTCAAGCCCTGGGTTGCCGGGAGATAAATGATCGGCTAAAACTAAAGCTTTTTTGGGAGGTTGTGGGGTTTTTGTGGTGGGTTTTCTGCGGTGTGGTTGGGTTTTGGTATGTTTTTTGGGTTTGGCTTTTTTTCTTTTTTAACGCAAAGCTTTGGCTCTTTTAGAGGGCAGGAGGGAGGCAATCTTCTGGGGCAGAGCCTTGCTATTTCTAGAAGGAATATGGTGTTATGAGCTTTTGCTGGAAGAATTAAACATCTTGATTTCTTGAGCGTTCTTTCTCATACAGCGTGGGGCTGCAAAGCACTCTAGGTTTATTTTGGAGCTGCTTTGGCCTGTGTTGGGTCTTGGCACTGGGTTAGAGCCTAAGCAGATTCCGTCACCTGCGGTATAGTTTGTCCTGCTGGGAGAGAAGGCTGTGTAATCCAGCTGTATGGGAGGTGAGACGAAGAGGAGGGAGGAAATAAACTGAAGGATTCTGACAAGGTAGGAGGCTAGGTAAGAAACGGGGAGTCTGATAGGTAGGGAGGGGATATTTGGGAGTTGAATTCGTGGGAAGAGGCTGGAATAGATACATAAGGAGCTTAAGAATTACTGGGGCTGAGAGAAGGGCAAGTAGATCTGATGAGAGCCTGCAGTGGGACAGTCTAGATTAGCTGGGAATGGGGCAGGAATAATTTATTCCTCTTCCCCTGGTTTTCCAAGGCCTTTGAGATGATTTTCTCCCCTTGTCTGTTCTAAGACATTTGAGACGTCTCTGGTGCAAAATATAGCATGATGCAGAGGCTGAAGCAAATGCATCTGTGCTGGAAGCAGTAGCACTGCCTTAGGTAGTAGATCTGCGTGGCATCGAGCTGTGCTGTGAAGAAACAAGTTGGTGCTCTGAGAAAGTCTGCGCTCCTTCCACATCTTTAGTGTCTTGAAAAGGACTAAAACGACTCTTAAGTACAATGACAAACATAACCAAAATGTCTTACCTCTTCCCTCTTATTCTAAGGATTAGGAAAGAAATCATTTGAGATATTAATCATTGGTATTCAGTAGTTACTGACTTGAATTTATTCTTGGAGCCTGGAACTCAGGTACTATATAACTTCTGTAGTATAGGTCATCTCCATTTGAATAGTTTCAAGTGCAGGAGTTTATCAGTGAGCAATGATCAGTTAAGTGTTACAGCTAGACTATTTAACAAGTTTGTTAATTTGATATCTTGAGGATCTTCTATTTGGAAAAAAAAATGGACAACTTTGGACAGGTAGGAGGTGCGGGATTGTCAGATTCTGCATGGAGTACTGAGGTATGTTTACATGAAGCGATCACTGGGAAACTGATGTACTTTCATCTAGCTCAGTGACCTCAAAAAGCCTTAATCGGCTTAGATCTTAGCTGGTATTTGATTTAAAGACAGCTTCAGTAAATATTGTTCAGGGGTGGAAGGAAATCAGAATAACCCTCTTACAAGATACATGGGAATTCTTTGGTTTTGTTTTTATAATAGAAAAACTAAAGATAAAGCAGGAGGATACGGCACTAACGGTCTTTGAGACACTTTCATCTTATTTTGGGCTGATTCACTGTCACTTGGTAACGCTCTAATCTCTTGAAGATCTTGTACTGGATCTTCTCACTTCCATTTAAGAAAACAGTGCTAACACCATTTTAAATCATCAGAAATACCAGTTTCCTATCGTGAAACTACGTTTTAGATTTTTACCTCAAACTACTCTGTATTGACTTCAATATAAAGAGAAAAGACAAGTGTATTTTAGTCTTACCATGTTCAGTCTCTAGATATGACATAAATTTCAGAGCTAGACTTTAGTTAGTAGCTTTTGGTGTTTGTTTCTTTACTGGCAAGTGCTGGCGAAACAAACTATTTTGTTATTGACAGCGTTTAGAGGTTTGGTGAAAGGGAAAGCGTTACGCAGTATTGAGGTCAGCTACAATAACGGTGAAATCGGATGTGGGATTTGCAGCTCTGTAATGCCGGCTCAGATTCATACTACATCTGTGTCTCATAGAAATATTTACATTTTTCTTATTTTGAAAGCAAATGGAGTACTATCAGGTGATAGTTGGTAAAACACTGTTAGACCGTCAAGGTGGTTATGCATTTGGCCATGAAAGACTGGAAGAATACTGTGATGAAACATGATCAGCCACAGAAATCGGAGCACTCGCGCTGTAAAACTCTGCAGGAGATGTCTGTATGTGCTCTGTTCTACTACTCCGATACGAAATGAGTCTTCCTTTCTCTTCTCTGCTTTTTTAAACGCAGACTTCAGTGTCGAACAAAAAGGTATAACATTTGAAATCCAAATAGCTAGGTTTCCACCGGTAAAAACACCGTAATGTTTTTGTATATGCATAAGTAGTCCCAGTAAGTTAAAAATGACTCCTGTCCTAAACATAAGCACATGCATTGGTTTTCTGTAGGATAGGGTGCTGACTGCGTACAGCAGACAAAGGAGAAGAATAAGTTTAAACAGGAAGAATGTCTGGAATTAATTTTAATTTCATCTCGAATTGTACGTTTCTTCAAGGTTAGTAAAGGTATTTTTTCTTTACGGTGCTCTTCCTCATAACAGTTAGTGCTTGCATTTGGTTTTACTGTGGTACAAAGGGTGACCCATTCAGAATCTATTGTGTTTCATGCAAGCTAAAATTAGGGTGATTAATTATTGCTCTAAAACTTTGCAATCTATCTGTCATTGGTTGAAAGAAAACGCATGCTGGTGGATCTAGTGCTATATAATTGACTTCTCAAGTCAATGTGGTATGAGAAGAGCTGTATTTCTAACAGGATTTTTGTAAAGGTTAGTACTAGTTCTGACAGTATCCAATATTTTTATCCACGGTCTGGAAATTTATGCATCAGTAGGAAGGAAGACAGGTTGACACAGAGGATGGTGAAATTGAACTAGCAGTTCTGCATTAGTTTTTAATTACTTGGTTTTCTCCAGTAAATGCATTAATTCAGGAGGATTCAGAGAATAAGATCAAATTTGGTTTTTAAATATTTACAAAGCTTCTTAATGATTTGACATGGCTTCTGACTGGTTTCTCTGGGCTAGAAAAAGAACTGGGTAACTCAGCCTCAGCCCGGAGGAATCCTCTAGGTGACTGGAGGGGAGGTTTGTTTTGGTTTTGCTTTTGACAAAGAAAGAATCAAAATAATTAGTGACCTAAAATACCTCAGACAACTCCCTCTAAACAAAAAGATATTTGACTCGAGTACTTTATTTAAAACATTCAGGAAATCAGGTCACGATAAACTCTTAATCTTTGCCTTTTGAGTGTTTCAAGCCCTTTCTAGACATGTAGTTGGCAGCGAGACTGGCATTAAGCATCTGTCCTCTAATACTTCTGCAAATGCTCTTTGACTAACTGTAAAGGAATAGTAACACTTCCCTGGAGTAATAAGAAATCATCTATTTGATAGGAAGACTGAATATAAAAAAATGTCATTTCATAAGTACACTGAGACTTTGCTTCATAAACAAACTAGATTTTATATTGTTTTAATGTTTAAAACAGCTCTGTAAAGTGCATTTTGTTGCTTGCTGTGTGTTCTGAAACTGGTAACTTGGGTTTCATCTCCTAACACTGAAGCCACAAGCGCTTGCCTTACCTGTACGTCAGATATCCCTCTACTATATCAATGGATCCAGCATGCAGAGTCCTCATGGATTATACATAAAATTTCTGCCAGATGAATTTCTTTGTTCTTACACCTAGAATTTAATACCTGCAGATAGCTTAGCTTAAAAACCTGGAGCATAAACCAGTAAAGTTTCAGAAAGGGGTTTGCATCTGGAATTGGTTCTAATCAGGCAGTTGTACTTTTGGAAACAAGAAAATGAAAAATATATATATATATTCCTGGATTTACCCTGGAAAGGATTGGGAGTGCTAAAATAAAGTAAACTGTGGCTTTAAGGAGAAAAAAAGACGTGCATAGATTTTATTCCATTTTCTTGTTTTCCAAATGACCATAGAAGGAACTTTTATCATGCGCTTGTGTTTTCTTACCAGGAGATGCTTGAGGGGCGGAGGGGAAGCGAGGGGTTATGGCAAGGTCTGTTGGGACGCGCTCAGTGTGTGCCGCGGTCCACCGAGCAGCGTGCTTTCCCTTGAAGCACTAGGTAATACTAAGCCACTGCTTCCAGGTGTTACTTCAGTGCCATGCTGTACTGTCCCTCGTATCTAGCGTTTCTTTAGGGTTGCGTTACATTACTGCGTTCCGCCACGAAGGACAGATGGGGGAGTCGGGGTCCAGCCCCAGGCAGCAGCTCAGCACCACGCAGCCGTCGCTGCCCCTGCCCCGATGGGATGGGGAGAGAATCAGAGGAGTGAGAGTGAGAAACACTCCTGGGCTGAGATAAGAACAGTTTAATAATTGAAATAAAGGAAAATAGTAATGCTAATAGTAACAATATAATAATAATAGTAATAATAATATCCAAAGCCAGTGATGCACAATGCAGTTGCTCACCACCCGCCGACCGATGCCCAGCCAGTTCCCAGCAGCGATCGCTGCTCCCCGGCCAACCCCCCCAGTTTCCATACTGCCCATGACGCCGTATGGTATGGAATGGCCCTTGGGGCAGTTGGGATCAACTCTTCTGGCTGTGCCCCCTCCCAGCTCCTTGTGCCCCTGGCAGAGCAGGGGAAGCTGCAAAGCCCTTGACTGGCATGAGCAGCACTGAGCAACAACTAAACCATCAGCGTGTGATCAGCATTCTTCTCCTACTAAATCCAAACCACAGCGCTGTGCCTGCTGCTGGGAAGAAAATTAACTCTATCCCAGCCCAAACCAGGGCAGGGGATGAGTTTTTTGGACATTAACTCAGGTGTGTTGCATTTCTTTAAAAAAGCCATTAGAATACTGCTGTTCTTTGAGTTTCTGGGAATTTGGGACTAGGTTTAAACAGCTTTTTATTTGCTCATTCCAAAACTTTGCCTATTTGGAATTTTCCTGGCTTTCAGTCTTCCTATTATTTCAGTTTGCCTATTTGGAATTTTCCTGGCTTTCAGTCTTCCTATTATTTCACTGCGCGCGGATGGCAAGTGTCAGCAGAGCTGTCCCCTCCGGTCAGGGTACGCCTACTTCGAGGGTTAGGTGCACGGCGACGGAAACGAGCTGTTGGGGCACGGGCGATGCAGGCGGTGGATGTCAGCTGCCAGCAGCCGCGTGCGCTCCCCTGGTAACAGCTGCCTGCGGGAGCCGTAGCGAAGAATGCCGTACACCTGGAATTGTGGTAGGCTTGTCTCGAATGGCTAGGTCAGGTGCGACGTTCTCCTTCGCTCCCTTCTTTCTCTTGCTCTCACAGCGCTTCTTATTAATGGGTTAGAGATTGTGTGGCTTTTTTTTCCCAGTATTGTTTTTATATACTGCAGTATCAGATGCCTCATGAGTTGAAGAAGTAGTTATATACATATAGATAAAATAAAAATTATATTCTCGTTACAGCAAAATACAGTGCAATACAGAACGTCTGCTACAATCGTATCTTCCATTCATATTTCTCCGAATACTTAATTTTGTGGTTTGCATTGGTTTAGGTTTTGTTTCTGTCAGCCCCTTCATAAAACTGGTACAGCTTTGAAAGATTTTCTGCTGTCTATGTGTTCCCATTGGAGCCTTAAGATTTTTTTTGCTCGGAAGACCTTTTCGTTTGCTAAAATGCTGTTGTGCTAAAATGATCTGTTATCCAGCTTTCCCCTGTCAAAAATGTATTGTCTGTAAAGTTTATATTTTACGGCTTCGGTATGTTCTGCTTATCTAATGTAAAGAAAACACTTTATGGCTTTTCATTTTGAAAAACTTCTTTGCTGGATTTGGATAGTGAAGGTTTATTCACACTTTAAAGTTCCCGTTCTAAAACACGGTGGCTAAGTATTTTTTAATAAGCTGGTAACTTGAAAGCTTTTCTAGAGTAGCCTGCCTGTAATATGACACTACCAAAATTGTAGCTTTTAGTTTTCTTAAATATTTTCTATGAACACTGCTTGCTCAAAACTGCGATACTTATTCTGCTCTTAAAGAATGGGTAAGAATAGTCTACTCTTAAAGTACTTGGGATTGAAAGAGGGTATCAATACAGCAAATTTCATACTACTTATAGCAAGCAGACTATCAAGAAAGGAAAGTTTTCAATGAAAGATTGAAATTTTGAATCAATTATAGATTAAAGATGTATCTGGCTGAAACCTAAAATTTTGCTCTTCTGATAAATTGCAATTCTTAGCGTTCTGGGTAAGATAGCTTAGAGCAGAACTATAAAAGATTCTTTTATTCTGCTTAGGCAGAATTTTGTTAACATGCAAACTGGTCTGAAGCAGACTTTGAAAAGTACTTTTTCTTTTTTCCACAGTACATTTGTTGCTGTTATTTTTTGGTGGTGTTATTTAGTTTTATGTTGATGTCTCTTACTACTTGAATATATTTTGTTGTGGGGTATGCGGTCATGTTTCAAAGAGAAATTGTTATTTTCATAGTGGCAGAACTGAGGTCAAGTAATTTAAAATTTAATTATATCTGGATAATTTTTAATCACACCTGTAATCAGGCATCAAAATGAGAGCTTGTAAATGAAATCCAAACTAGTAGTCTATTTGCTTTTCCTTGTTAGTGTAACTCAGTGAAGACCTGAATAATGGTCAAAGCAAGTTTTGCTTTATTTGCCACTATCCTTACACAACTGAGAGAGGATGCAAAGGTTCCTGTTCCAGGACAGCATAAATAATTTGGTAAAGGGCATGTAGTTAGATGATGTAAAATATGCACTTAAAATAATTTGCAGTATCTAACTGCATTTACACTGAGCTATTGCTTTGGTAGGGGACTGCTTTAACATGAACAAGCTTCTAAAAAGATACCTTTCAAGTTTAATTCGGATTTCTCAGTGGGATTGGATAACTTGAATATACTCTGTTGTGTGCTGCCTTTCCCCGAGTTCTTAAAATAATTCTGTGTATATTAAATTCATTTGTATTAAATCTATAGGGATGCTTCATTTGGGAACTGCACGTACAATCTTACCATCTTGGACTGTTTACAGGGAGTAAATAAGGTAATAACACTTCTTCCTTAGCAAAACAGATTTAAACTGACTTTTAAATCATGAAGGAAAATGCTGTTAAAATGCATTAGAAAATCTGGTTTCGAAAATCTGGTTTCAAAGCAAAATGTGTGTGAAGGAGGAGCACGCTGTCATGAAGCCTAAGTCACCGAGGGCTGTATCTGAGTAGCGAGGGTGGAAGAAGGTTGCGCTTTCGCCTGGCTGGCCTGGCTTCGAGAGCTTTCTCAGCTTCACCTTGCGACTGGCGACGTGCCCGTGCAGCAGGCGTGCGCGGGGCAGGCGGGAGCTCGGCAGGGCAGGGCAGCGCGCTCCATCTGCGAACGGCTCGCTTATAACCGTGGGTAACGGGGAGTAAGGTAGGTTCATAAAGCCAAGTGAGACGGATGCCTAGGTATACTGTGATTTAATCTGAGCTGCTTTTGCCTGTACGTGGCCCCAGCTTTCCCCCAAAACACTTGGTTCAGTGATTGACACTAATTTTTTCAGAATTGTTTGCAAAGAATGAAAATAATGCATCCTACTGGTGTTTTGATGTGTCGCTTTTGACAGTCGTGGTCCTGGGGAATATTAAGCTCCAATATTGCTTTTTTCTTTTTTTTTTTTTTTTTTTTTCCCAAATGTTACATCGCATCTTAATTGGCAACCTCATGTCATAGTATATGTAGTTCATACTAAGAAAGATGAACAAAGATTTAAATTTGTTCATCATTTCCCAGTCATCTTGATGAAGGGAGCAGGCTATATGACCAGTTTTGTACAGACACTTTATAGACTATTTGTACTTCTTAAAAGTATGGCAAAACAAACGTTTCTTAAAAATTGAAAAAAGAGAGATCGAGCTTAATATTTTTAGTTCTGTGGGGGTGGGAAAGGAGCTGTCAGTTAACAGCAAGACTCTAATTTGTGTGGCATTCTACAGATCCTGAAGCTCTGTGAAGCAGTCAGTGCAGTCACTGTAATTTATCTGCAACAAATACGTCTAAAGGACTTTGAGAATCCGTTTTTCCTCCTTTGTTCCCATAAAATTTATTACTGAATTTTTGTCCAGTTCACCTACAGGGGTAAAAACGCTTTAAGCGGAAACCATATGCCTTAATCTAAAGTAAAATCTTAGTCTACCTGGGTGAATTTGGTTATTGCTTGCGCATGTATCATATACATGTAATTTGAGGGGCCTGCAAATTCTGGAGCGCAGCCAGCCAGCCATGCTTAAATAAAATACATTTTTTCAAAATGAGCTGTTCAGACAAACCTCTTGGTATCTTAGGTTTCATGACAGGTCCAGTCACTGAGCCTGTGTTGTCTATAACAAAGCTAGTTTTGTTTTGTCTTAAAAAAAGTGCTCTATATGTAGCAAACAATGGCAGACTGATGATTATTGCTTTTTAAATCGTAGATCTGTGGTGTGTTTTTTCACACCTTAATCCCAGAATGTTGTGTAATATCTGTGCTTCTCAGAATGCAGTAGATTCAGTATAAATATGTGCTGCAGAACTGTCTTCCACCTGTTCCTTGGAAGAAATTTGGGCTGTGAATTCCTTATTCATAGAATTGGTTTTAATACGGTATTACACACAAATCTTTGGTACAAAATTGGCATATTTAATAATAGTACAGTAATCAAATCCAAAACTCGACTTCTTTCAATCCCGTAATAAATACTGTCTAACGTAGTCTACTGAAGTTCATTCTATCAGTGGAATGTGTATTAAAAACAAATCATAAAATACAGGTTATACACGGTACTGTATCCTCTATATGCCATTTTGTCTGGGTATTACGGTGATAAAATGAGAGTATCATACTAAGTATAGAAAATCAATAAACTGTTAATGTTCTATATTTTGTTATGTCAAACTGCATGAAAATGTATTCAGCATAGAAATCACTGAATGAGTGTATGACAAAAAGGGAATTGCTTTTTAATTTGTCATCTGCCTTACAGAAAAAAGCACACTTAGTGGGGTTGGGAGAATCAATTTTATGATTTAAGTGATATGCAACAACCTTATGTCCCATCGTACACATCCCAGCGTCTTTGAAGGGGAAATAATGAGCCTGCCATGCTTCCGTGACATTGTTGGAGTTTTTGTTGTCTGTGGTGTTAATCTGTGCAAAACGTAATGTTGTCTTAATGTAGAGGTTTCAATAAGCCAAAACCACAAACATTTAGTCGTTTTAGTTTTGATTCTCAAAAACAGTATTATAAAATGAGATTATATATCATATTTCAGAATAAACTGACACCTTGTTGCCTTTTAGGCCTTGCAGCATGGATTTTTTGACTTTAAGACATTTGATGTGGATGAATATGAACACTATGAGGTTTGTACATTTAATAATGAGTTGAATGTGTTTGGTTTACCTAAAATAAGTTTGAATATGCAGTATCCCACAACTTACGACATATTGGAAACACATTTTAATTCAAATAAAACCCAGTGTTCATATGTAAGGTATGTACATCCAAACCCATATGCTGTATGTGAAAAACATGCAGGATGAATATCCTTGCAATTTCAGTGCATCACATAATTAGTCTGCTGTTTCCTCGTAGCCTTTCTGGTTTCTGGGACCTCTTTCGTGCTTTCTCAACCTTCCCCCAGGATATGATCCAACAGCTCTCAGCTGACCCACAGAATCTGTGTTTCCTTTCAACACTTGTTGAGCTGCTTCTTGAGATGCTATTAGTCCCAAATATATGATACATTTTATACAGCCACATAGACTAAACACGTTTTGAGCTTTTTTTTAGTATGGATGCCTTGTATGGGGATTCCAGTAGTGAAAATGCATCCAAAGTATTTCCCTAACGAAGTCCTGGAAAGCTGACAGATGTCATTCATTGTTCTGCCAGCGTTCTTACAACTTAAGTATAGATACTCTAGGTGACTCTAGGATTTTGTTTGGTAACGTACACGCTATCTGCTAGTAGTAGGCAGTTGGCTCAAGCTGTCTTGCTGCAGAGAGCCTTTAGAGTATGCCCGGGCTGCATACAGACGTCTGCTCCGGAATAGCTGCCTGATCGTTGCCTGCCGGGTCCCACGCTCGGTGGAAAGGCAGGGAAGGGGTTTGCTGGTCAGTGACAACCGTGTGGTTGTATTGGACCTTGTCTTTGGAACCCCCTGAAATTCCTGCGTTGGTTAAGGAGAAACATACTTATACTAGAGGGGCACTAAACATTTGAATATATATTAAACTCTCTTTTTAGAGCTGTGTTACTTTATTGTAGCCAGTGTTCTTCCCCCCAGCCCCTCTATTGCAATTTCCAGAAACCTTGGAAATAATGAGAATAAATTTGCTTAGTCTGAAAGTGTCCATTTTAAAATTTATCATCTTAGGTTGAATATTTCTAATATCAAACAAGTTTTAGGGATAATTGCTTTTCTTAAATCTCTGTAACATTTGATAAATAACTATTTTGTTTTCCAAGCAAGAAGATCTGGGTGACTCAGTACATACCTGAAATACATACAGCTGTATGAAATGCTTCATAAATGTTCAAGAAACAAGGTAGAGTCAGGAGAGGAATAAACAGTGGAAAAACTTAATTTACAACACAAACCTATGCAGTCCATGTTGGCTGCAATAGGCACACTATAACATACAGCTATTTGCAAAACTTAAAAGCATTTGTAGAAGGATTTCTGCATACTGTAATGTTCCATAATGATTAGATTGAGAAATTGGTATAGCTTTTGCTGAATTACCGAAATTAAATGAACAGTAACTAAAATTTAAAGTATGAAATTGGTGGGTTTTTGCTTACTCTATGTATGAAAGGAAAATACTTGTTCTAAAAACAAATGATGGTTGGGAATTCTTAGGAATCTGTGTATATAGTAGGCATTAATCTGCCTGAAAAAAGTATTAAAACAATTGACTAAAGCTATCCCATTACCTTGTTTAATGCTTAACATTATTTTAGTTTGTGAAAAGTATGTCTGTGTGAATGATGTTTAAAGTATGCTGCCCACTGTCTGAGTTGAAGAAGCAAGAACGTGAACCATCTTTGATTTTTTTTGTCCATTTTTTGGTATGTCTTCTATTATTTTACATATCGTGGTCAGCTTTGTATGTTTAGATATGTCCTGTGTGCTGTATTTCTAAAACTTCAAGCGTTCCAGGTTTTTGCTATGTTAGGTCTTCAAATGTGCAGTTATGTGGGGAAAAGTTGCATAAGACTTAAAGGGAGTAGGCTAAAGGAAATTCTGTTTCACATTTATAGTTCTTTCACCTTACTACATTATCAAGGCAGCTAATTCCCCTTTTGTTGGACTAGATATAAAATACTCAAGTTCTCTTTTTTTAATAAAAATGTTGTTTAGTAGTGTTCAGTATATATACACACATATACATATGTGTCTGTAGTTCAGATTGGTGAAAATTTAAATTATTCACAGTAACTCATGTAACTATAAAGAACTAGGTAATTCACAAATAAAACTGGTAATGCAAATATAAAAATCCTTGTAAGTTATTGAACGGGACTTCTTCCTTAGAGGGGGTAGAAGCGGTCCTGACTCGGCGTAAGACGGGTTCGCTGGTCCTTACGCAACCTTGTTAACTTACGGGAATTTTCGCTGTGTGAGGATGTTTGGAGCAAGCTTCATGGGCTTAGCTGAGCAAACAGTTGGTGACTTGATTACAGCAGCGTCCATTATCAGAACCGGTCACTCATTAGGATGTTTTGATGAGCTGAGAGCTAAAAACACGAGCTTAATAATGCAGTTGAACGGCGTGCCGTGTCCTTAGAAGTCATGCTGAGAATCACTGCATTTGCCAAATGAGGAATGAGCACTCTTCAATTAAAAACAAACAAAAAAAAACACCACAAAAAAAAAAAAGGCAGTTTTCAACTTTAGTTATGTGTTTCCAAAGAAGCTTCCACTTTTGGCACTGACAGAATTTGCAGAGCCCTTTTGAAGTTTTCATTGAAAAGCGAGCAAGATATGCAAAATGTCACCGTTTCAAAGTTTTTTTTAAAATTTAGTCTTTTTATTTGATTTATACTTTGGTTCTGTGATTACTGGCTCATCAGAGCTTATGCCAATATGTAAATTTCAGTTTGTACAAGGAAGGGGTAATTGTTTTTCAAGGCTAATTGGTTTTGAATTTTTTTTTTTTCTGTGAATTGGGTTTTTTTAGCCAGTGCCTTACAGGGAAGCATTTTTCCCATATTCTTTGATTAAAACATACAAGAATGTTGGTGTTTGTTGCTATAAGTAGGTGTCTTAAAATGCTGAACCCTCTAGGGGAGAAGTATCTTAGATAGGGGATCTTTCTGCTTTTATTGGAAAACTTCAGGAAAATTTTTTGCATTTCATTTCACTAAGAGATTTCTGAGAAGCAGCTTATGGTTAATTTGTTTGTCCCATATAGGTAAGCTAGCTAATTACATTTGAAGTGTTTTGTTTTAATGCAGCAAGAACATAGTAAAAAGTAAAATAAAATCTTGAGTCATTTTTTTTAACCTTGCATGTACAGATATTAAAATGCTTTTCTCTTTCTCTTCTAAAATTTTTATAGCGAGTGGAAAATGGTGACTTCAACTGGATTATTCCGGGAAAATTTTTAGCATTTAGTGGACCACACCCAAAAAGCAAACTTGAAAATGGTATGGTGTATATTTTAATGCTATTCTATCATCTTATTTTTTCCAGCATGTTAAACAGTCATAGCAAATGAGCAGAAGATAATAGAGGTTTATAGATTAGTTTCCATCTTCAGAAATAATCAGACAGTGAACATTTCATATACCGTCATAGAATATAATTCCAAAGGTTTTGGAATCCTTCTTTGCTAGAAGAATTCCAATTCTTCTAACAGTCGGTGACTTTCATTCAGTGACAAAGTGCCTGAGAAATGCAGGTCCCTTACTTTTCTCCTGGAACCTGACACCTGATAGGATAAGTATAAAGAATTAAAGGTGAGTTGCATAAAGCAAAGGAGACTGTATTAAGAGTTTTGTACCAGAGGCAAGGAAAGACTTGAAAAAGCAGCTTGCCTTTACTACTGAATATTCTTGGGCTAATGGGAAGAACCTATGTGATTCCAATGGAATAAAAAAGAGAAACTTGACCGACAGAGGGAAAATAGAAATTTGGTCCAGCTAAAAGGAAAACTAGTCATTTAAAAACTACAATCAGATTTTTGCTGCATTTCACCTTATTCTTTGTGCCATGTCACTTTGTTTATGTGAGCGTGTTTTCTGAATAGCTCCCTCTTCCTTCCCCAGCCCCGCTCTGCTCTCTCGTGTTGCCTTTATGACTGGAATGCTGCTAATTGCATAGTGTCCACTGAAGAGTAAACAAAATCCAGGGAGAAGACACTTAGACTGGTTTGAGTTTCTTCCCCAATCACTGTTACAGTCCCTTCTTGCAGATTTTTTTAAAAAATTACTTATTGTTCCATGGAATTTGGAAAACCTGGGCTTTATTTTTAACACGTATATAACTGAAAATTACTAAATTAACACTAATGCTTAAAATCCAGTTATGAGGCTACAAATAAGCCTCATATGCACCCGGGTGAGTGTAAGTACACATTACAAAGCTACATTTTTCTCATTATTTTGTGGCTCTAATTGCATTTACCAATGCATATATGACTTGTGGAAACAACCTATGTTTTGTGAGGAAGCTTTTGGACTTTATTTGAACAGGAATAAAAATTCTGGAGATAAACTAGTGATTTGGTCAATGACAGACCTTCTGATTTTTGTGGCAGCTATGTTGTTCCTGTGTTTTGTTTAGAAGACTTAATTGTTAATGGAAAAGAATAAACTGCATTTTACATCCATCCATCCTGTAGACGTGCGTGCGTGTGCACACGCTCCCTCACACCCTCGTCGACAGAGAACATGTATTTTGGTCAAAGTGTCCGAAACAGTTGTGGTGTGGTTGGTCTTTGACCTCCCTCCCCTCCATCTTCATCTAGAGGATCCTTTTGTCTCTCGACTGAATCAGGGCACTAAAGGTTTTCTATTTCACCGCGGAGCAAAAATATTTCTGGTACCACAGTTTATCCTGGGCTATTCCTGTTGTTCAAAGTAAAGATCACCGATCTATTTTCCTCGTAAACACAGTGCTTCCTCTTAAAGCGTGTTCTTATTCTTTGAGCTGCAGCTTGAGCATAGATAAGCAGCTGTTCTGAAATGCTGAATTCATCTATCTGCCTAGCTTTATGTATAAAACCCTGCTTGTAGAGGGGAATGGGCTAAACAGGAGACAGTACAGTGTTTCACATACACTGTGCTTTAATTTTTTTTTCTGATCCTTTTTTTTTAATTGTAGTGGTCTTTATGAACATTTTGTGGACAACATTTTTTATATCACTTAACATGTTTATGCTGAATAAAATATTAAAGCATTTTCAGTATTATCATTCAAAAGAGGTTTTGGGGGCAATTTTGATTAGTAGGACTTTGAACTTCACCTATGACATTAAATGATGGTTGCTTTATTTTTTTTTTAATAGGTTATCCTCTTCATGCACCTGAAGCCTACTTTCCCTATTTCAAGAAACATAATGTCACATCAATCATAAGACTAAACAAAAAAATTTATGAGGCAAAACGCTTTACTGATGCTGGTTTTGAGCATTATGACCTGTTCTTCATAGATGGAAGCACACCAAGCGACAGTATAGTTCAGAGGTTCCTGAACATCTGTGAAAATGCTGAAGGCGCTATCGCTGTACATTGTAAAGGTATGCGCTCTTATTTAGTTCTCAGATTGAAGTTCAAAATAAGTATAAATCCGTAGAGTTTAGTCCAGAAATAAAGCATTTAAAAAATAACACTTTCTGGTTGTGAAAGTAATACTGCTTTTATACTTGTCTAAACATATGACAAATATTTGTTATTTTCATGTGCATATGAAGTTCTTCCATCCTACACTACTGCTTACAGTAACTGACGATCTGTTGTTCATTGTTCTGTTTTTTCTTAATACGACTTGAAGGCTTGTCTTAATATGAGTCTTAGTTGATGGAGATTTCTCTTTTGCATTATGCTTTCACAGCATTATGATCATGGGCTAGGAAATGCAAAAGACTGAAAGGTTGCCTTTGTGCTTTTGGACTGTTCTACATTTTTCCGTGGAGCATGACTTCCACATTTCAAGTTAATGCGAGTTATTGTGATGCCAGCATTTCAAACCAGCCTCTTTCAGCAAATCAGCCAGAAAATACACAAAACATGCTTAGTCAAGAACGATTAACAAAGGCTTTGAAGGGTTCGCCTTGATGTATGTTTCGAGTTGTGTAAGGACATTGTGGAGACGAATGGCTTGCTGATCTGAAACAAGAATAGTGCTATTCATTCATAATTTTTCCATGAACAATAAACATGCATATCAAAGATAAATAAGTTTATTTGCTAACAAGTTGTTCCTGTGGCTAGAACCCAGAAATTCTGGCATTAATAAGCTGGACATCTGCTGATTGACTAAATGACTAAATGAGAGTATAAATTATTGATTAGCAGGAGTAGATTGTTATTCTCCAGGCTTAGTTGCTAAAGGAATACAATATGCTTTTCTAGTGACTTAGCATTTGCTAAACTGAAGTATTTTTGGTCTTTCATCTGACCATTTAAGAAGCAAACCAACAGCCTCATTCTTTTTAGGTTTTCTACACCCTTCTAAATAAGCCTATACAAAGTTAAATCAAGAGTTAACGGTAGTTTTCTTGTACTCTTATTGCAGAAGTGTTCCAAGCACAGCTTCCACCCTAGAAATTGCTTGTCCCAGAAGTTATAGAATGGTTTAATGCAAAGGGTTGCTATGGGAAGTTTGTACATTAGCAGGAACTTGGAGAAAAGAACTGAAGTCTCAGTGATATATGCAGTTGGTAGATGTCACGTGCAATTTTCAGAGACCATTTCTTATTCAGATGTTATGTTTAGTATAGTACAGCTCTTGGTTACCTATTTGCATGTTGCGTTCCTCTTGCAGTTTAAAAAAACCAGAAGCAAAACCTCAAGCCCAAAACACTCTCTAACAATACCTCCCCCTTTTTTTTAAATGATTCTTCAGAGCTGGTCTCCCAGTATACAGTTACGGAATGTTGCTATTTGTGACCCTTTACCTTCATCCTTTTACCTGAATCATCTTAACTTCCCAGAAAGTCACAGCAAGGTTTAGTTATTGGTTAAATGTAAATGGAAAGAGCTTGTAGTTGTGTATAGACTGTGTCTGGCTGCTTAGAGAGTTTCTATGTGGATAGTCATTGGTGCATAAACAATAGCTGGCCACCATGAGACTGTAAATACTGTATTTGTGGGAAAATAAGTTTTAAATGGGGAGACACTCTACTAGTAGATAAGACGCAGGGCTAGAGAGAGACTAATTTTGACTCTACAGTTAGAGATTTGTCTGATAGTAAAAAGCTGATTTTTCTGTCTCTCTATTCTCCCCTTAAAACCAGGATTAGTTTATGATTGGGGGGCAGTGGGTTAAATTATTTTAAGCTATTGATATATAAAATTATATGCTGGTCAACATTCATTGCTGTTTATACAGATAGCAGTGAATAGTTTTATAGGTTGGTTTCACAACAAAACCGATTCAAAATGAAAAAGGCACTGGGTGAGAAGACACATGCTGCTATCTGTTGTGTTGTATTTGCATATATTTGAACCTTGATTTGTAAAGTGTGTGTGTTGGCCTCTCAAAGGTACTTTGATTTTGGTTTTTACTGATTTTATAAATACGAAATTTGTATTCAGCTTGGTCACGGCTTTTTTAGAATATCAGCCTTTTTTAAAAAAAAAAAGTTTGAAGCAGAATTGTACAAGTGCCAAGAGCGATCACTGTTGCGTGCATTCTTAAACGCTGTTAACTTTTTATAAGTATGATGTATTTGTTCTTAAATCTACAGCATTGAAATCCAATTATGTGATAAACAGGATACTGAATCAGAAATTCTTTCTTAAAATACTGAGGTGGTGAATAACATTGCAAAAAAGGCTTCTCGTATCCCACACTTCAGTTTGATAATTATGAAATGCTGATAGCTTTGTATGTGAATGTTGATATTTGTCTTTCCGTAGCTGGCCTGGGCAGAACAGGAACGCTGATTGCCTGTTACATAATGAAGCACTACAAGTTCACACATGCTGAAGCCGTGGCTTGGATAAGAATATGTCGACCAGGCTCTATCATAGGACCCCAGCAACACTTCTTGGAAGAGTATGTATACCTTCTTTGCTACTAAGAATCAACCGCGTCTCTACATCCCTGTCCATCTTGCACTATTTATAGCATCTACTTTCCGTCTACTGACGTCGTATATTACTGCCTCTTGCAATATATTTAGGGTTCGTCAACTTGGGATTGAAATCAAATTTGCTCAGTAGCAATTGTCTTCTCTGGAGTGCTGTGCATTTTGTCACCTGAAGGGGCAGGGGGTCTCAAGACTCTGCATGTTTGCGTTCTGGGGGATTTAGGAGTCAAAGACAAACGTTGGAAGTATAAAGTCCAGATGTGGACAAAAGATTAAATCAACAATAAGAATTTATTGAAATATTAACATAGAAAGGATGGACTTTATGTACATTTTATATAGCCTGTGATGGCACTTAAAATGAATCTTACAATAGTATAATAAGTTTTTTTCTTTCTTGTAACTAAAGATTAAATAAGTACGTGGTGGAGAACTTATGATCTCTGTCAGATTCCTAGCATAATGTATGAAGTCTTTCTGATTTGGAGCTAATAGTCATTAGCAAAACAAAAGTATGGTTTTAATACAACCCCTTCTCAAAATTGACTGTATTCTTTGGATTGAGAACATTTCATGTACGAGTAATTTGAATGGGTGATTCAAGGTTTGATCCTGACTGGAAATGAATGACAAAATTGCACTGGCTTCAGTGATGTAGACATTAAGTTTAATTTCGTAGTGGTTTCTACATTGTGCATTTACCAGTGTAGTGGTTATGCTATTATATAGCGGTTATGATTTAGGACGAGAGGAAATGGGCTCAAGCTGCGCCAGGGGAGGTTTAGGCTGGAAATTAGGAAAAATTTCTTTACGGAAAGGGTGGTCAAGCATTGGAACAGGCTGCCCAGAGAGGTGGGGGAGTCCTCATCCCTGGAAGTGTTCAAAAAACGGGCAGATGTGGCACTTGGGGACATGGTTTAGCCTAGTCTACCCTTGATTGGTTTAGGTGGGCTTGGTAGTGTAGGTTAATGGTTGGACTGGATGATCTTAAAGGGCTTTTCCAACCTAGACGATTCTATATTATTGAGTTGATCCCATGATGGTATTTAGTTGGAGGCATTTTCACTGTTATAAGAAAAAACATTTTGAGAGAATCCACCACAAATCTGTCACTTTTTGGAAAAAAGGTACCTACATTATTAATAGCTAAGAGCTGTAATACTGTTCAGTAGGAATTTTCTATTGTCCTAATGGCAATAGATACCTGTTTTGACAATCAGAGTTCAAGTGATGTCGCCAGTAGTGTCAAAATGGGATTGAGAAAGGAGGAGCTAACATCAGTTGCATCATTCTAATATAAAATATCTTGCCCTCAGGGCCGCAAAGTTGCATCTGACAAAAAGGTAAAATCTTGCAACTTTGATCTCCCAACCTTCATAGATGTCAAAGCTTCATCTCTTAGGTTTTGAGGTTTATTAAGGGAGGTTTGAGTCGTCTTTTTTGTAGAGACCCTCCCACCCGAGTATTTATCAAATCAGTTTGTTACTGTGAATGCAATTAATCTTGAAAGATTTCAAAGGTATTTAAATTCAAGCATGTTTTCTAGGCTACTTCTGTTAGGTGAAATAAGTGGTGCTCCTTTTTTTTTTTTTTTTTTTGTGATAGACATTCAATTTTTTTTTTTCCAGATGAAGATGTACAGAAGATTCAAATCTGTACGAGTAGCATGTTTTCATATTGGTTTTTATGTGTATGCAAATTTGTTGATATGGATTGATTTGGTTTTGTATCCTAAAGGAAGCAAGCAATGTTATGGCTGGAGGGAGATCTCATCCGATCAAAGCAGAAACAACGAGTAGTTGATGGAAACATTAACAGAGTTCTTTCTGGCTTGAATGACATTTCAATCAGTGACAGCTTGAATAAAGTACAAGACTTGGATCAATACAGGGAGGTAAGAGTTCGTAGGAAAAATGTCAAATAAGCAGAGATGGAGCTGATCTTTTAATAACTAGCTACAGATAATTTTTAGGGTTTTTTTTAGGCTTGTATTAGTACAAATTGCTTTCACAGCTGAACTTTTTCTATAGGTCATGATTAGAACAAATCTCCACTTTTTTTTTTTTTTAAAAAAAAAGCTTTTGGATTATTTCAAGTCATTCTTTCAGGGTTTTCAGTTGTTTATTGGAGAACAGAGGAAAAAAAAAATCAGTTTTCCTCCTGGAAATCTATTTATTCTAGCTAAGAATGCATGACTGTATAGATGTCCATCCCTTTATCACAGTGTTATGGATTACTGATGTGATGTGTACATTTAGGGTAAGGACCTTACAATTGTTTATTGGAAGCATAGGCATGAAGTGTGAACTGAAGTGAACATACTTCTGCTTCTGGGCTAGTAAAAATCTTAAACTGCAGTTTCCTACGGTATCTGTGAGAAGCAGTTTCGAGGAACTATGCATTTGATGAATCCTGTCTTAGCTCTGTAATACCTAAAGAGCTTTTATGTTGCTGATGGAATCCTTTACTTGATGTAAAAGACCAGGGATGTAGTGGGCGCCTTATCTTCAGATAGTTATTAGTATAAATTAAAATAATTATCTATCATGTGATCTATTATAATCTGGAAGAGCACCTTGAATGCATTTCTGTAAAGGTACTATTTCCCGTTTGGAAGTTCAGTTTGTGGCTTGGAATATGTAAAGGTAAATACGTAGATTACTAACTGGAGAATATAACGCTGCGTAGAGATGATCTGGTGTGCCTAATGAAAACAGCTGGCACGTAGCCATATGGGTAAAAGTAATGGGTTTGAATCTGAGCTACTACTACAACCTCACTGCTTCCAGTATTCAGGGCAACTTACTTGCAGGTAACTCGACTGCCTGTACACCGTGTAGCAGCTTATGTACAGATTCACAACATAAGTTCACAGTGCTGCTTTTTTCTACTGTCACCCTCTCTGTAATGGGTATATTTCAGGGTTTTTTACAGATGTCATATTAAAGCTGTTTAACATTCAGTTTTCAAAACATTTAACTTACCTCTTTGGATGTTTGGTTATATTTCAAGACCTCATTATACGAGGCTCTCTAGAAGCTCAAAACAACGTAACGTTCCCAGTCTCAGAAATGCATAAGGTCTTGGAATCAGAGGACAGAAAAGCTACATGCCATAACTGTCAGGCAGGTAAAGATAGTAAAACAAGTATCAGCATTGAGGCTGAATGATAAGTAACAATGGCCTAGCATATAATCTTCAATGAAATCTAGTTAAAATATTTATATTGTCCTGTAATTAATGCAACACTTGGACCATCACATCATTTGATTAACTTCTATTGTATTACTGCTTCTGTCAATCTTTCATCTTGGTTCATGGCAGAAACTTGTTCTGTTTTATGTAGAGCAGTGAGGTCACGTAGGCACAATAGGAGCTACAGTAATACAAACGTGTTCTGAGGTCAAGTGAAGTATAATCGGTATACCTTTTTCATTTAGCAATTTAAAAAAAAAAATCACAGTTCTTGCTTTGTGTAACTCATTTTTCTGCTACTGAAGATACTGTCTCTACTTAATACTTGGGTCTTAGAAAAGTCTATTTTGAGATAGTCAGAAATTATAAATAGGCATTTAAACAGTGCTGGCATACACTTTTAATATTTCTTAAAGTTTATAATATTTTCTGAAGCTAGAAGTAGGATAAAACTGAAATCTGTTCATCCTATATTCCTCATTAAGTTCTCATAAGGGAACTTTTTTCAAAACTATTTTTCTAGATGTCATGAGAAAGTTGTATTTTTTTTTTAAAAAAATCAGTAATTTAGGAAAGTTGATTTTTAGCTCCTCTTGCAGGACACACAACATTATCTAAATTTCTTCCTCATCTTGCGCATATCGCAAAATTGTGTGTTACTGCTTCCCTTCCCCATTGATGATAACTTTAAAAATATTTATGGAGGAAGGAGTTGGAGTTTAAGTTCTATAGAAAAAGACTTCTTTGAAGTAAATAAATACTGGTGTTAGACTCAAGCATCCTGAACTTTGAGGTGAGATTCTGCAGAAAGCCTCTGTGAATGTGCGTTTGTACAGCGACGCGTTTAATTCACTGGAACTACGCAAAGACAGAGTAGTGCCCCATGTACGCAGAAGATTGTAGATTAGCCTTTTAAATGACAGTCTTTGCAAAGGAGATGTTCAATACTTTGAAACTACGCTGCTCCTAAGGATTTGATACATTTCCTTGCTTGCATACCTTGTGTTTCCCAGAATGATTTTGAAGACAAAGCAGGCGTGGAAGCTCAGAATGGCATGACGCAGGGAGATAAGCTTAATGCCTTAAAAAGTCGGAGGCGGCCATGTTCGGCTACAACTGGAGCTCTGAGGTAATGAATTAATTCTGAGGTAATTTGCAATTTTAAATGCAGTCTGTGCTATCAGATCTTTATGACAAGTGCATGGCCTTGTTTAAGGCAGTGGAACTAGTTGTACCGCCTTCTGTGGTGGAAATTCCTCTAGATATATACCTATTAGTTGCAGATTTGGTTTATTAATTTCTTGGGGTTTTTTTCCCCCCCTCTGTCTCCCTGTTCAGGATACCTACTTATTATGTAGCAGTAAAAGATAAAAAAATATTTCAAAACCTTCAAATTTATATCTAGCATTTTAAAACTCATGTCTCGTATAAAATATTCTTCAGTGAACTTAGTTATCTTTCTAGAATTACTTTTCTGTACTCCTTATAAATTTTGAATTTTTCAGAACCAGTAAAAGTGTGAAGTTTGACAATAAACCTGCAGTACCTCTCTGTTGTTTAACTGCAAATTAAAATAATGATTGTCAACAGTTCTTAGCTCCTGTTAGTCTTGTACTTTAAAGCCAGTGTGAGACATGCAAGTATGCTTTGGGGGAGGGGAAAGGCTTTTTATCCTTTGGTAAGATTGCTGTTTTGGTTTCTTCAGGCTGCAAGACATGAAACTGCACACCAGGTCACTATCACAACCTTTCAGGTATTAACTTTAAAATTATAGTTCTAAATGTATACCCCTCAGGTCTTAAGTTTTCAGTGTTTTGAATTATATTTGTCACATCAATTGATTTGCAATTTCAGAATTCTGAGAAGTGGCAGGTAACAAACTCTTCTAAACACCTGCAAATAGGGGAGGAAAAAATAAATCTAATGGACAGAGGAGTACAGCTCTACTTCAGGGATACCTTGAATTCTTCTTAATAAATAATTAGCACATACAAGTAATTTCCTCAGTCACATTTTCTAATATCTATGCTGTTATGCAATGAAGGATGGCTAGGTAACTCATAATCACTTTATCTCTGTGAAATTAAATACTTCTCTCAAAAGCCTAAATTGGCTGCGTATTGCCTGCGTATCACAATTTTTGTCCTGTGTGTTTTAGTAGATGAACTAGAGGTATTGCTTAGTGGATACAATCATACTTTTTTTTTTTTTGAAGGTGTACCAGATAAATAGTGAGGTTTAGTACCTTTCCATATTTTAATACAGGGTCCTCACTGTACACTTTATTACATGCTTTGTTCAGAACTTTCTGTCGAGCCAATAAAGCCAATAGTTTCTTCTCGTTTTCTAAACGTTTATTTGATTTATGACCTGTACTAATCTCAAATCGGTACTGACAGTGCCTCCCAAAAGAAAATAAAATGTAGAGTGAAAATTGACTTAATTTAAGAGTTACAGGAATGGCAGAATTGAGTCGTCTGTTTTTGTAACCATTGCATCCTTTACGCCATTGCATCTAAAATACAACACGTAAGACAAAATATCTGTCATTATAAAGCATTAATATTGAAAAGAACACATTATCATCAGTTTTGTGACAACCTGGATTTTTGAGACAGATTACTTCAGATGTCTAACCTTGGAGATGTCTGTTTACCCTGTCCTGATGTGGAATTAAAGCTGTTTCTGCTCAGTGTCATTCCTTCTGTGCTTGTAGCTTCTATGCAAGTCTTTTCATCCTTTAAGAGCTGATCATGATAATATGCCCTGGTCTAAGGATGGAGAGAATGTCATATTACTGCAGGGCTATTTGTTTCTTAGTTTTTAACAAACTAATACGGACAGCTCTAATGCTAACATTTTTGAGTAGTCCAGTGTACCATACTTACAGCTTATTATCAAAATATGAAGAATTTGGTCATTAAGAGTCCCACCCTAGAAGGAGCTGTATGTTCTGTGCAACTTTGTAAAAATGTTCTTGCTGTCATTTGGAAACGATGGCGTTCTTCTCATGGAAGCTACAGTGTTGGGTTTTTCTACTTGTACTTACTTTATAAGCACAAACAGCATTCTTTCTCAAATTTACAATATCTAAAATTTATAATCAATTTACAGTAAATTGGATACAAAATGGACACTTAGCCTTTACAAATTATCAAGGTGAAAAGTAGCCTATAACTGTATAATATGGTACAGCAGGGAAAAAACTTGGGAGTGGGATATTTGAAAAGTTTTTTTGAAAAGATGTTTGAAAACAGGCAAACTGATTTATCGCTACTGAGTTCTCAGTACTCACTCGAGAATTCCCATTCTTTAAAATGTCAGTCTGGGTATTGAAAGGCTGTGTATGTTTCAGAGATGTTTATTTTAATTATACAAATCTTCCTTCTCACTAAAACTCTGCACTCCTTTTAGACTGAATACTTCAGGTAGCACAGAAGGATCCATGTCTCCTCTGAAGGCCTCCAAAGTGACGCCAGCTAATTCACCATCTGCAGAAAGAATAAGCAGAATTCCCACATCCTCAGGCTCTAACCTTAAAAGGTTTTTTTCCTTCTTATTTTGGTACAAATACTTACTGTATATTACAGTGGGTTTCAGCACATATGCGGTCTATGCAGCGTTTACTGTTCTTGGGTGTAAGAAGGCTTAAATTCACTTGCAAAGTGATTTGCTAGCCAAAAATTTAAAAAACAAACAAAACCCAAAGCCTATACTACTGGATAACCCAAAACCTATACTAATGGATTGAGAGTTTTGGTGGCATTACATCAGAAACAGTATTATGTTGCTCAGGTTTGGGTTTTTTTTTTTACTCATCTGAGTTTACAGAAGTTTTGCAAGCCTATATACTGTTAGTATTAGAAGAATACTGAGCGGTAATTAACATGATTTTTATGAACCCTTGATTTATTGCTATTTAATTCCATTATTATTATTGTACTAAGTAATTATGGATGTTAAATTAAATTTAGAATGATTGACGCATTTTTGATAACTTCTGGGCACAAATATCTACTTGAAGAAAATAGACTTAAATAACTTAAAGAGATATTTCAGGACACCCTATTTTTATTCTCAAATTTTATTATATTACTTCTTGGTTACTTGAGGACTTGTATCACGTTCCTGATTTCAAGAAACAGGAGTTCTTAAACTGTTAGGTGTACACAGAGTACCTCAATGTAGATTAGCCGCTGCCTAAACCTTTTAACACCGCCTCCTGCGTGTGGATACGGTTTGACAGAGGTGAAGGCTGGCCATGGCAGTGCTTGAATGAACAGAGTTTGGGAACTCCTGACAAAGAATTCTGGTTTTCGTTATTTGAGAGCTAGAAGATGAACCTGTGTGCAAACACAGATTACTTCATAATGGTCTATGTTATTCACCTAATGTCTTCCGAATTGTCTGTTGTTGTTTTTTTTTTTTTATTATGTATCTGTACATACCTTGTGTGTATTTTTTTTTCCCATGCATGTGTTTTCCATTCAGCGTTTCCATAAACTCCAGACTAGCCAGTTCTCTAGGGAACCTGTGTACCGCTTCAGATGACGATGAGAGCAAAATGACATCATTGCCCTCTAGGACAGGTTTTTCTGTAAGCCAAATGTCCAGCCACTTGAACGGCAGCTTGCAGCTGCCTCACAGAAATAACCATGAACTGAACAACAACTTGTACAACAGAAACAGCAGTAGTGGCAACAACCTGAGCAGCCCAACCAGTTTTCACAGCACCGTGGTGGATGAGTTCACATCAACCTTCCTTTATGGGCCTTACAGCTCCTCCGGCACGATACCAGAGTCAATCAATTCCTGTAAGTCCATAGTCACAACAGCACTTTCAGGCATCTGACTGATGCTGAACCTTCCTTGCTTCTGCGAGCAGAGCTGTCGCAAAAAAAATCTTAACCCAGCATAATTCTCTGGCTTCCTTTAATGTTTCTGAACAGCGCCTTTGTCTGTTACCTTTTAAAGCTTTTTTTTCCATCTCTTTCAAGCGTCTAGATCGTGGAGGGTTCATGAAAGTAAATCACTCCTGAACTTAAACTAACACCTTTTCTGATATCTTTTTTTATGGACCTTCTTATCCTTTAGATTTTTTTTATTTCAAATTATCCATAACATACTTTATAAGTTTATTATGTATCTTAATCTTCATGCAGTAACAGATTTAGAGAAGCCTTTGTATGTATCATACTAAAAGCAAGGTACAACATTCTTGAAGATAGGGCTCGTTTGAAAGATGAGTCCACTTGACTTGAAACCTAGTCTTTTTCTAACACTAAATGTGAAAAGTATTTTACAGCAAGGTATTTCTGATGGTCTCACCATTTTAGCTTTCATTCCTCAACCACTTTGCTGCCTCGGGCTTATTTTGTACCCTTTTTCTGTGTGAAAGAGTCTGTAAAGAGGATGCACGGATAAATGAATGCAACTTGAAAGTGATTCTATACAAAATGCAGAGAAGAGAGATTAGAATCGTAACTTCAGTTATGAAATCAGAAATAACTTCAGCTATTTTAGGGAAAAAATAAACCTATTTACTACCATAAATCTAAAAATAATTTAAAATCTCTGGTTTCCAAAGATCTGATAACCCACTAATTACAAAAATTAGTGCACTGTTTTTAACAGAATATGTTGCCTACAATTAATTGAAGCCGTCAGCCTCTGTTTAGTAGTAGAGACTTTAGATTTTTATTTTTTTAGCTGCTGGAAATAAAATTACCTTTGTATAAAATTAACTTAAGAATACTACACCTTTCTCTTCTGTTTCCTTACCACTGATAATTGTTTCAGTATAAAGAAAGTTTTAGTGTTATACCTGCTACTGGCTTTGAGTGTGGCGAGTCCGCTGTCTTAAAACAGCTAGTACACACATTGTGTGTCTCTAGGATGTTGGCCAAAAAGATCATTCTTGGGCGTGTTCCCTTTTTCCTGAGGAAGTGGGGGATCTAGCCTCTCGTTAACAGCTAGTGTGTGGCACCACTTACAGTTCAGAAGCCACGTGTTTATAGCTTGGGAGTATGAATTGCGCTTTCTGAGGATAGGTGACAGTAGGAAATAACTTCTCATTGTTCCACTGTGGAATTAAATTGCATGTATGACTGAAACCTGACTAGAATCCAAAGTACACTGATAATGAAGTGAGTTGAGGGAACTTGATTCTGTATTCTCATAAATTCAGTGGATACTTCCACTGGAAAAGGAGTAGAGTTACTGTGCTAGGATGTGCTTGACCTAAATTAACTATTTAAAATACTTGATGCTTTCAGACTCCTTGTTTGAAAGTACATCTAGCATCTTATTCACGACAACTTATCTGGAAATAAGTGTTAATACTCCATGAATCTTAGGATCACTGAGTTGTTCTGCATTGACTTTAAATTTTACTTGAAACGTCAGCCGTAACTTACTTGGAAGGGACTTCTTGAACATTGCCATATCCTTTCAGTTTTTAAGTTGTTCTACCTCTTTAATTTGGCTGTGGTTTTGCCTGCTACATGGGATTGAGGTAAACTATATATAATTGAGATTTTTCTCAAGTTGGCTATAGAAACCATCCCAGTTTTCTTATCATGAAACCATTTCTAGAACAAGAGAACTCTTACTTGAACTCTTTAGTTTAAGTAACTAATTTGGTATAATTTCTCCAGGCGTAGAGATGAGGAGAGAGGTGAAAAGCTGTACAGCAAGCTGAGGATGTTTGATTTGAGACACATCGATGAGTTTTTCATTTGTTCACGAATTCCGATGTTTCTGGAAAGTCAGCTTTTTTAGGTGTTCCCAGTCTTTTATCCAACACACTTACAGAAGTTCAGTCCTCAGGAGGACTGACAGAGGCTCCACTTGAGTATACTGGAACCAAACTCAATACACCTGCAATGGTAGAGAGCAATCACTCATCTGAATAATTAAGTGGTAAAATGTCTGATTTTTTTTTTTATTTATTTTATTGCCTTCAATATTGTGTCATATTTAATGTATTTGGACAATAATTCTTTGGAAGGTCAACCCATTCCCATTCTTTTCTGTGGTACCTTCTGTAAATGACATGCTGCCAGCAGCAATTCCTAAGAGTTTTTTTCCTTATTCTAGTTACAGCTGCGTATTATGCATAAATACGTAAACCTACATGCAGAGCCCTAAAGGGAAGAAATGCCTTATAACTGTAATGTGACTCAGTCATGAAAATAAGCTGACATTGTTCACAATAGGCCAAAAGTTACAAGAGTACCAAATGATAACATAAACCATTACGCAAACAATCAGCACATTTCCTCAAACAGCTTAAATGGTTGGATGAAAATACATCTTAAAAACTAAGAACTGTCATCCCCTTTGGAAAGGTAGTTGCCATACCTTTATGCTACAAATAATTTTTAACAATGAAAGCAAGGGTAGCGTAGGCATAGGCATATGCTAAGAAGCTATAAGCTTAGGCTAAGAAATTAACTAATGGTTGACACTTTGTTTCTTGTTTATGTCTAGATACTTAGAGAATTCTAGGTTAGCACTATGTTTCTCTTTAATCTCATAAGCTCTCAAGGTTCAACGTAAAGGAATTGACACACAA
The DNA here is from genome assembly GCF_030463565.1 of Pelecanus crispus. Lineage (NCBI taxonomy): Eukaryota > Metazoa > Chordata > Aves > Pelecaniformes > Pelecanidae > Pelecanus > Pelecanus crispus. The sequence continues at coordinate 82,336,119 of NC_134647.1, read as the reverse complement.
ATTCCCCAAATATGTGTGGGGAGAGGGGCTGGGTTTACAGTGTGTCAGAATCTTCCAGTATCGTAGCACACATTTCCTTCTTACATAATGGTGACTAAAATACTTAGGAAAAGGCAGAAAAGCAAAGGATGTTGATTACGGCTTAACTGAAGGAAGAGGAAAAGAGCAATTTATGAGCAGGTGGCCATCTTGGCATCAGAGAGGGACTGCAGCTACGCGCATCGTGGTAAAGAGGGAAATGAATTGTTGTTCCCTTGCAATACAACTATCAAGTGAGTTAAAACAGTGATTCAAATGAAATATGTTAGGCATAGTATAAAGTTTTAGGTTGAATGGGAAACACTTTTGCAGAAAAAGCTTTCTAGAATGCACGTTTCTCCTGTTAAAAATATTTTTAATCGTCCTACCTATCTTAATGACTTAGGAATGCATGGAAGGATGTAAGGGTGTAGCCTTTGAACAATTCTTGGCTTTATCTAATTTGCTGATTAGGAGTAGAGGTTATACACAGTCAAATATAGCAAGAGCTTTGAATGGGATGCTATTTTCAGTCTTGTCTGGAAGAGTGAGGTAAACAAAAAAGAATTTTATGTGTTGTGGTGTGAGAAGCACCGTTCCTTAGGAAAAATCATGTCATGCAAAATCTATGTCGCGAAATACGAGTTTCTGACTCACCTGTAAAGTAGTCTTATTTCAATGTAATTATGGAAGCAGGAAATCCCTGCTTGGAAGATGTTTTTCAAACATGTCCTGAATGTTGCATGTGCCTCCAAATACACCATATGGCCCTGTGCATCCATCACAATCACAGTGGAGTGTACTAAATTGTTACCCATTTTTCGCACAGTTGACTGAGTTGAGTGCAGTTACTGTGATGTCATGGAGTTTAAGACAAGAGTAGATTATTTGATCATTTAATCTCTGAATGCTTTCTGTCTGGTAGCGAGCCTCTGACTTACTGGCTAATACAGATCCATCTTCATGGTGGTTTATTTTGAAGACAATATAATTTTTCTTCATAATTGGTCCCAGTGGTTGAGTACAGTCATGCTTAAAACCGTTTCACTTTTAATCTGAAATTTAGTGTATCTCTTTATTATGTCACTGTTACAGTTCTTTATTACCTTATTTTCTTGTCATGAAGATATTTCATGCTAGTCATCTCAACTTGATTGTCTTTGGATAAGCTAAGTTGGCTCAAAGATCCTTTTGGAAAGTGTTCACATCCTTTACAGTTTTTGAAAGGTGTTTTTCGAGAAGTAGATGCAACACTCTAACATTCATCTTTCAGGTCCAGAAAGCTTGCTACTCAGTGCTGTCCTGCTTATAAATCCATAGCTTGTGTTGGCTTCTTTAGCTGTGACGCACTGGGAGTTCATGGGGAGGGGGGGAAAAAAAAAAAAAGCTCTTGCCATCCAAGATACTGACTTGTATTTTAGTCCAGTGTCCTGCATTCCCTGATTTTTTTTTTTTTTTTTTTTAATGTGGCACTCTGCATTTGGCTCTATAAAAGCATCATTTTTTTTGGCTTTTTTTCCCCTCCCCTTTTCTTAATGGGACCAATTAACCAACCAAGACAGATTGGTTTGTCTTACCACTTCAACCACTGACACCCAGCTATTTTGCGTTGGGTGATATTCAACAGTGGTCTTAAGCTCATAAGCAAACTACAGAGTTGCATCAAGCCTTAATACCAGTTCTGGCAGCAGAATTCTGTTTAATGATTTCCACTTCACTGTTTTAGATACTGAAATTACTTGGAAGTCGTGTCAGCCAAATCTTAGTCTTGCTGCAGTAAGTGTTTGTATTACATTGCACTTTTTTCTAATTGGAGCACATCAGATAATGTACCTGACATTAGGTATTTGTCTGTTACAGTCTATTACATATACTGGTGGTTATGTTTATTCATTTAACTTCTCATCAAAGAACTCTTGAATGATATGAATTATATTCCTCCTCTTCTTAGCAGCAGAATCTCACTTAGATAAGTTAGATATCAAGCTAACCATCTGTAATCACATAGGTACTCTATTTTAGAAAATCACCTTGTCACTCGTTATTTCTCTTTCTAAGTTTGTTAACTATCAACGTGGGTGGTGCAGGAGCATTTTAAGATGGTCAGGACAGTAAATGTTCAGTTCTAATTAATGTTCTTTAATCTCATTAGTGAGGAATTTGGGAACGTTATTTTTATGCAATGCAAATACGTAATTTTTTTCCCCCAGTACGAAAGAGAAAGTTATTCAATACTTTTTTTCCCTGTTTTGTAATGAAACATCTAAAAAAAACCATTTAGTAATACTGTTGTTCCACATTCCATTTAAAACAAACAAAAAATAACCATGACTGTGACTTCCTGTTGTTGTTAGCCATGTATTTTTCCCTAATGGTTTTTGTCTTTCATCACTGTAAGCTTATAATCCACTTCCATTTTATCATGTTTATGCTGTTATATGCTGATGAACTAGAAGAAAAGCTTGATTTTCATAGAATAGACAACTTGCCATTCTAGCCAAACAGAATAAATATTTTATTTGCAAATCTTACAAATTGGATATTTTGATTAAACAGGATGTCTCACAATTATAATTTCCAGAAATACTGAGTATAATCACATTTAAGGTACCACAATAAGATTTTTACTTTGTTCTTAGAATAGTTATAAATCTAAATATCACTCTTTAAAATGTATTTTTATTGAAGAATATGTAAGTGGGTAGTCTTCAGATGAGTCACCTTTTGCTTCTATAGCTGTCATGGAAACTGGCAAGATGGAAAAATTTCAGAAAACTGAGAAGTGTAGCAGTATTTTAAAATTCATATACATGATCTTTATACTTGTAGGAAGTTTTTCTTAATAAGAACTTACCATTAATGAATATAGGCCAGTCTTTGCAAAAAGACAGACAAACACTAGTGCATCTTCCTGATCTGTACATTTAGCAGATTGAAAGGATCACTTCGAGTGTGTATGCGTTTTCTATAATATATCGATTTATTGTAGTGGAGCTTCTGTAGTCACAGTAATTCTTGCCTGCTGCAACACTTCTGTTGCAGCAGTGTTTTAGAAGAGTTGATGCACAACTGAAAAAACTTAAACTACTTTTTGCAATTATCTGGAAAAAGTGCATGTTCAGGTCCTAACAGATAGCCCTGAATGCTACAGGGTCATTCCCTCTTAAAAGTTAACTCGCAGCTGACTTGGTCCTGAAGTTGAATGCATGCAAATACAGTTCTAGTGCCTAGATGGATCTGTGGCTTATTTTCTCTTGCAGGAGGCTTTCCGTGCCTCCTAGTGAAGAAGAAAAATGATCGTGATCTAAGCAGTTGCTTCAGCATGAACTTCATTAGATATCACTCACTGCAGTGAAGCTACAATTCTTAGTTCTTTATTTAAATGTCTGATACTTGGGTACAAAATGCCAAGCTTGACACTGCATGGGGCCACTGTAGGAGTACACGTTGAGAATTATACTCAATTAACTGATTTTATACTCTAGTCATTGCAATTCAGCACTTTTCTTTGGTTTTTTCCTTCTGTTTTTACCTCTATTTTAAATAAGATTTTGTTAAATACCAGCATATCACTTGTAAAGGTGGATTAGGGCTTTTTGTTTTTAATAAAGCTTTCAGAATCACAGGCCATACTTTGAGTCACTGCAAATAGGAGGCAGGAATGTAAATTTTCAAAAAGAAAACTCCTCAAAAGATTAAAAAAAAAAAAAGGGGGGCGTGCAGGGAGGGAAATCACAATTACAGGCTTTGAAATATTACAGTCAATCTCTTTGGACAATGTGAAGAGATTTAATAGCACAAATTACTTAACTGCAAAAGCAAAAAAAAAAAAAAAAAACCAACCCCAAACCCAATGCTTCACAGCTATAATTTAATTTTTCAAACTCAAAAATTATCCTGTATACCTTACAACAGCTCGGTTGTCACGGCTATCACCATGTTTCTAGTAATAGGAACATTATGGGAAGTCACATCAATTAATCTTAATCTGGAAAAATGCTGCTTAGATTGAACTCTTCCCTGTATTTAGAAAAGGCTTTAAAACATTAGGAAGAAATAATTGCTATGTGAAGTAGAGCTATGGTGGGAACACAGTAAAAAACATATTTCTCAATTTGCAAATTAAATAGAATAAACCCTGCCTACCCATCTGTAATGAAAATTAACAAAACACGTTATCTTGTTTCCAAGCAATCTGTGCTGCGTGGATATTTGTTCTTTTTATATGCTGCCATTAATTTTTGTCCGTATTTTTGTAGCTTGGGTTCCTAACAATTGTAAGAATTTTACTTCAAACTTCAGAATCTTTAATTTATGGTTTGCTCGTTTGCTTATATAAATTAAGATGTAGAATTCCTGGTTACTGCTGCCTGCGAAGTAAAGCGCTGCTGTTCGTAGTTCTTTGGCAACTAACGCTCGCTGTTCCTAAGATCGCCAAAAGCATACAGCGCTTTCTGGTCGTCTTTCATCTGTCCAAGCCTAATGCAATCTACTACTGTACAACATGTGAGAGTACATAATTAAATTTCACGCATTTTTTTATGTTTGTTAATCAACTTTACTTGGAATTCAGTTTTGAAGGATCCATTTCAAATACTGCTCTAGTTAAGTCTAACAATAATCACAGAATCGTTGAGGTTGGAAAAGCCCTTTAAGATCATCCAGTCCCACCATTAACCTAACACTGCCAAGTCCACCACGAAACCATCTTTCTGTTTGTTAAAATACCCTTCGGAAAATGAGAAAGCTTTTCAGGATCATGAGGAGAGCGGAAGTTCCAAGTGCTCATTAATGAAGGGCTATTCCTTCTGCCTCGCTCTTACACACGCAATAAATTGCTTGACAAATGCTCTCACCACAGCTAATAATCCAGAATGATATTAGAGAATAGAGTGGGGAAAAATAAGCTTCTACGACTGTGTATGCCATGGTGATTCTGAGCCTATAAGGAAAACCCTCTTGTTACATCTGTTTAGTTTTACAGTAAAGTATTTTCTATTAAATGATACCCTTCGTGTTGAATCCATTCAGTACCAAAGCCAGTCCCTTTTCAGTCAGTGGTTTTCAAATCTTTATATGCTGGCAGCACTTCTTTTTCAACCTAGGAGAGAATATCCAGATGGTCTCAGATCTTCAAGATGTGAAAATGCATTTAAAAGACAACTTTGGAAATATACACTGAGACTTAAGATACAGGAAAAAAAAGTGGTTTTGTGGTATTAGGTAGAGCTCTAAAGACTTATATATCTATTCTGCACTTTGACTAATTGGTTTCACTGTGGATTCCAAAGAGCGTTTCTGCAGTGACCAGTTAGGAACAGTGGGAAAATGGAAGAGAAGGCTCCAAGGTTCTGAGCTTTCTTGGGACTCACGTTGTTCTCCAACAGTTCTCTCTAATTCTGATGAACTGATGCAGTTTTAAAATATGGTTTGCGTTTTTTATCCATCAGAATGACTTCCTGAACACATCTGTATAGGCGGTAATAAAATGTTTGGAGGCTGTCTAAACTGATTAATTACTTTGTAATAAAGCCGTAGACTTCAGCAGAACCAGAAATGTGAATAAATAGAGTAGACCAGGCTATGCTTTCCTCTTAATTATACTGGCTGCTTGCTAATCCAGGTGAACCATTTGCAGTGTTTTATTTTCATCTGGTTTTAGTAATCATGCATACATCTATTCATGAGCATAATTGTACCGCTGTAGCTTTTTTTTCTCGGTAATTAGCTACACCGTATGTGTTTCCTATGTCATTACCTGAGTCAACATCTCAAGTATGCTGTATTTCTTACAGTAGCACTTTTGATTCTCATTCGGGATAAATGGAAACAATTCAATTATAGTAACTGCAATCATATGTTTCCAACACATTTTTAAGGTATTGTTTTAAGGTGCTCTTTTAAAGGAGACTTGTAACACTTTCTTCAAGGATCTCTACAATTTGGTTTGGAAACATAAGTGTAGATACAGGAAAGCTGATGGACTTTACTGTATCTGGCTTTTGAGTTTCTTCTATTTTATTCATCTTTACCTATGCAGAGATTCAGATCCCCCTCCAACTTCCTGTTTATTTTTCTTCTTCCTGTCCTTCCTCTACTCCTTAAGTGCAAAATGCTATTAAATACAAGGATAACCTCCCCAGTGAGTTTTAATCAGTTTTTCTTCTCTGCGCAGTCCCTTCAGCCTGAGCGTGTTCAGTACTAAAGCCTTGCCGCTTTGGTGAAACCTGCTGCGCTCTTAAAATCCAAGTCCTTCCCGAAGGAGAAGAACTTAAGGAAGCTGCTCACTCGGAGGAGTCGTCGTCAATACAAGACATACTAAAAACTTAACACCGAGAGGAGACTTCTTAACAGGCAGAAATTTCTTGTTAATGACTACTGCAGATGCACTGATGTTGAATTTATGGAAATTATTTTACCCTATGTTATATACAGATTTAAATTTTTAATGTTGAGACAGCTTGAATATATTTCTAATGAGTTTCATTAAGGCATTTATTAACTTGTGTACAGTGTTAAAATATGTATTAAGAGAATATTTTGGTAAGCGCTATATATAAAATTATGTAAAAATTAGAATATATTTTAATTTAGTGTTCACTTCTTTGCTACAAAAATGTGTATTTTAAAGAATTTTTTCCTGTTTATCAAAGATGAGAAATTTTTTATGAACCAGATGTTTTTCTTGTTTTATGGGTCCATCATTATTGCTAAAAGCCTAATGTCATTACTTTTTCACTAATTGGTCTTCCGGTAACTTAATGGAAGCCTAACTAGTGAGAGACAAGTTATCACACTGGCAACTGAAAGCACTTGATACATAGTCTGCTTTCCACTTTCAGCTGCTAATGTTTCATAAGGAAACACTATGAAAGAAAAATAAAGGGAAAATATTTGTTGAGATGTAATGTACCTTACATCTTTCGTTGCGAAGGGAAAGGAATTTATCCGATGATTCAATTGTACAATTAACACTTTCTTTCAGTTTGTCTTAAAGGAATGTCTTAACTTTTTTTCTTTTCCACGTAGAATGTTAAATCTTGCTATGCAATACATACTGCAAAAATGAAGGCAGACCAAACTGAAGTTGGTAGGAACGTGTATGTACAGTGACTTTGGCAGTGCTGCATACTTGGGTGTTTTTAACCTACGTTTGGCAGTACGTGTACAGTTTCATTAGCAAAGCATACTAAAGTAAATGTTGGAAGTATATTAAATTTTCACCTATCAATTGGACGCTTCATAAACTTTTTAATTTGGAAACTATTGTTAAACATACAGCTAATGTAACCTCCTGTATCACAGAATGTTTTTGTCAGTAGTAAAGATGCTCTTGAACGTATAGTTTAATCGGGTGTGATTAGAATGAGACTTGGAATGAAGTGGTATTACAGCAAAGTACTAAAGATCACGTGTAAAGTGTTCAGAACTCCATACGTGCGTAGTAAGCAAAAAAACGTAAGCGGCTGTGAAGACTTGATTTGCCGCTAATTTAGAAGATGAAAACGTAAGATTTGTTACCTATGAGTTTTTCCGGTATCTACGGAAACTTGAAAATAAAACTTGAATTGTCAGTCTTTGTTCCTGAAGACCTGTGAATGCCCTGCATTTGCTTTACAACTGAAGTTAAGATAAAGTGCCACTTTTTTTTTTTTTTTTAAAGATCAGATCACAAATTGCTATGGGAAGTTGTACTGAAAGTGTTAATAAGCAATACTGAGAGCAGCTATATAAATCACTGAATAAAATTTACATGCAATATTGTACTTTTTTCACAACTGTGTATATGTAACATACACACACAAAGTAGCATGTGTGTGCATATATATACACTATACTGTATACGAATTATAGATTAATGGTAAGGTAATTCTACCTCTTATAAAGAATTTTGTCATATTTGTTATAAATAGTTTTCCTTATTAAAATATTGTTTAATTTTGAAATGTAGAGAGAGATATATACATACAGCTAATTGATAATAAAATGCCTATATCAGCCAGCTTCCTTGTTTCTTGGCTTTTCTTTGATCTGTTGACGTGAACCAATATGATTAGATCTCTAATTGAAGAAGTAGCTCTTCCATATCACCTTATTTCTTCTAAAGCACCTAACATATTTATAAATAAGATGCTGTTGCAAAAAGACAGTATGATAGGTATCTGATAACTGATCGCTGCAGCTAACCTTCTTGTATTTGCTTTGTATAACAGCAAATATTTAATCAACATGTCGATATTACGACGTAAAGGTTATATTTCAAAATACCATAATTTAAAAGCTGTGTCTGAATTGAAGAAACTTTTTTTTCTTCCCCCCTGGACAAGGACCCTTGTTAAAGGTGTGATATACCTCGTCCTTTCTGCACGTGCAACAGGTTTCTTAGTCTCGCTCACAGCAGGGTCTTCGTCCATAAGAACCTAAAGAATCACGCTTTCATTTAGCTTTTTATCCTTCCGTCACTCAAAAACTAGTCACAAATGGTTCTAACGTTGCTTAACTGCTGTCAGGTAAGCCCGCACCGCAATAGGTGACGCGGGCAGTACGGAACTCTTACACAGCCGCTCTAAAGGAGTGGCAAAGCCGGGAATCCAGTGGATGCTTGAGAAGTTGCCCAAATTCCAGTGACAGTCTAATCTCAAAATGCAATAAAAGGCTTCTGCCACTACGTTCAGACAACTCATGCAAGTTGATTTGGATGTGGAGAGCAAGTATAAAGGAAGAACAGCTCCTTAAAAAGTTTCTAGTATGCAGGCATCAACCTCTCCCTGAGCCTTCTTCCAGACTTAACTTCTATTGCCTTTTTTATACGAAATACAGTAATTACCAGCTAACGTGCAATGCATTTTTTGTTCTTAAAACTGAATGATAAATATAGCCAGTATTCTGTAACAATCAGCTGCTTAACCACAACAAACCTGGGGACAGTGAAAGGTCAGGGCGGTCTTCAGAACCCTGTAGCTTTTAAGAAGTACCCTGAAATCTGTTTCATACCCTGTGTTCATTTATCCTTGAACTTCACCATTTCTGTTGCTTCATATGTATCTCCTTGCTCTGGGAGAACAAGCTATAGCACGCGAGATCTTTAAAAAGAGGTTTGATAAACATGTAAGGATGGATTAAATCAGTCTAGAGGTCTCTACTGGGCCTTTGATTCCGTGGCTAATGCCTTATGAAACTGTTAATCATCTCTTGAAAGTACGCTTTATGGAGCTTTTTGGTTAGGGAGGTATTTCTTGTTACAGATTTAGAGAATATTTTTCAATTGCAGTACTGCAGAAAGAGGAGGATTTGAGTTTCTGTAATAACTGTTCTCTACTGACAGCTAAACAATGAAAGGCCTCAAAGGTTTGACACTTGATTAGATCTACACTGTAAAGTGCAGCAGGCAAAAAATATGGTAATTAAGGGACTGATCAAGTAAATCACTCGGGTTACGTCTTTAACCTTAAGCACATGAGCAATCTAATTAATTAAAAAAGAGCACAGATACTCATGTTTGTAACAAATCCACATTTGGATCAACAGTCCTGTCAACTGCAAACACGAGCCTTTCTGACAAATAAAAGATGTGCTCTGTTGCAACAAAACAATCCATTGACCCACACCAATTAACTTCATTACCTTAAAGAATTTCCACTGTAACTATAATTACATCCTCATATATAATTTTGGTATTGTCATTTGTTAGCATCGTGGGTTTAACAGTATCTAAAAACACCTTATAAAGGTATCTTTGGTCATTATACAGCTCATACCTTATGAGATTGCTTACTTCTGTAGCCCACATATCACCCACCTGTAAAAGCAGCTTTTCTCCTAAGCTCACCACAAAATTAATCAGCATTCCTTTTCTGGAAAGCTTTTGACAGGAAATGTAAGTTCTTTCACTCAGTTTCTTATTAAATCTTGTCCGGGCTGAGGACAGTTAACATTTTGTCCCTGGTCGAGGAAAGCACTGTAGAGTTCCTGGGAGAATCCCACTACCAACTCCTCTCTGTCCGGAGGGGGAGCGTTAATCCCCACGCTTCAACCAGCTTTTAGTCCGCCTAAGAACCTGCCACTCACCTCTGCGGGAACTTGTGCTGTGAATTCATTCCTGCGCGAGACCGTTTTCACCCGCTACGTTGATCGTGTTTTATCTGCGAGCTCACCGGCGCCAGCGTTCGCCTCCGGCAGGTTGGCGATGCAGGATTTCCTGCGGGCTGGGACGGGCTGAGTTTTGGGAGGAAAGGTAGAACCTGCAGATTGAGAACCAGCTTCCTCAAATAAGAAGGTACTGTCTTACCAAGGATCTGTGTATCTATCGTGTTTGGAAGATTTAATTTGCAAAGTGTTATCGTTATTATAGACCCGTTCTGAAATTAACTTTAAGCTTGCAGAAGCACAGTGTGCTTTCTCGTAAGAAAAATAAGATCAGAAACAATCGGTTTCCGTATCTAGCAGAGGAGTTTCTACAGTAAAAGGACTGTATTTTGGACAGAAGCGACTGGTACTGGTTTGAAGGCTTGCTGCAAATCAAAGTTGTGTAAATGGGTTAGAACCAGGAAACCGGTGAGGCAAAGAGAAAAGAGTCAGACTGTAGTTGCAGTATTTCTGGAGCACGATAGGGTTTGGGTTTTTTGTTTTTTTTTTTTCCTCTTGATTTAACAAGTTGAAAATCTGCTGAATAATTCATGAAGAGTGGAAGGGCTGAATCTTCCTGGAATGATATACAGTGTACGTACCGTGGCACAGGAGAAACCGCAAAGCTTCGTATCAGTTGCTGCCGTTCCTGCTGCTGATTGCAAGGTGCTGCTGCTGCTTTTTGGCATTTTCCCAGGCAGAGAATCCTCAGTCGCGCTCCGGTCTGCTGGCAGCTACCTGCTCCCTATGGACCCACCTTCGCTAGCTACGATCTGCGGGATCTCTCGCTACCTGCCCGCCCCGGCCACTGCCGCTCCTGGGATCGTCGCCTCCAACAGCGTTTTCCGGACCTCGCGGCTCGTATGACCGACACCCGCCTCGGAGCCCCTCGGCTGCGCGCCCTCCGTCGCGCTCGGCGGGGCGCTCCGGCGGCAGGATCCGCTGACCCGGACGAGGATGGGATTCGCGGGGAGCCGGCGAAACTGAGCCGCGTTCAGCGAGATGCCCAACGCCTCTGCCTGGAGCGCTAGCTCGCCTCTGCTGCTGCTCTGGGAGGACTCCTCCGGGACACGCATCTTCCTGGCGCTGCTCTACGCCGTCCTAGCCATCTCGGGGACTTTATCCAACGCGATGGTCATCTACTTGGTCTTCTCCTTCAAGAAGCTGCAGACGACCAGCAACGCCTTCATCGTCAACGGCTGCGCGGCCGACCTGAGCGTCTGCGCCCTGTGGATGCCCCAGGAGGCCGTGCTGGGGCTGCTGCCCCCCAACTCGTCCTCCCTGCGCTCGGCCGAGTACCGCCTGCTCCGAGGAGGGCTCCTGGGCCTCGGCCTCACCGTCTCGCTGGCCTCTCACCTGCTGGTGGCCTTCAACAGGTACGTGCTCATCACCAAGCTGCCCAGCGTCTACCAGGCCCTCTACCAGCGGCGGCGCACGGGCTGCATGATCGGCCTCTCCTGGGCCCTCGCCCTGCTCCTGCTCCCGCTGCTGCCCGGGCTCTGGACGCCGGGCCCTGCCCCGCAGCCTCCCCCGCGGCCGGCGGAGGGCGGCTCCCGCTACACCGCGCTGCTCCTCGCCCTGGCGCTGCTGGCCCAGACCGCGCTGCTGCTCCACTGCTACCTGGGCATCGTGCGGCGGGTGCGCGGCAGCGCCAAGCGCGTCAGCGTCCTCAACTTCCACCTCCTGCACCAGCTGCCCTTCCCCGCCGCCCCGCCGCCGCCCCGCCGCGCCCAGCGCCGCCTCAGCAGCGTCTCCGTCCTGCTGCTCTGCTGCGTCTTCCTGCTGGGCACCCAGCCGCTGCTCTGGGTCAGCCTGCTGGCCTTCTTCCTGCGCCCGGCGCCGCCGGCGCTGCAGGCCGCCAGCTGGCTGCTGCTCTGCTGCCTCTCGGCCCTCAACCCCCTGCTCTACACCTGGCGCAGCGAGGAGTTCCGCCGGGCGGCCCGCTCCGTCCTGCCCCGCGCCGACGGCCCCGCCGCCGCCTCCGCCGCCGCCCCGCGGCCCGCGGCCCCCGCCCCTGCCGCCGGGGCCGGCCCGCCCTGCCCGCCGCTACCGCGGCGCCGGGGGACGGCGGGCAGCGCCAGCGCCGCGCCGCGCTGAGGGGGCGGCGGGGGCGGGCGGGAACGGCCGCGGATGGCCGACACCCCCCCCCCCCGGCCCGGCCCGGCCCGGCCCGGCCCGGCCGCCTCACGTCGGGGAGCCCGCCCGCCCGCCAGGCCCCGTCCCCTGCCCGGGAGCGCTCCGCGCTTCGTGCGGCCTCGCCTCGCCCCTCCCGGCCTCGCCTCGCCCCTCCCGGCCTCCCCTCGCCGCCTCCCGGCCTCCCCTCGCCCCTCCCGGCCTCGCCTCGCCCCCTCCCGGCCTCGCCTCGCCCCCTCCCGGCCTCCCCTCGCCGCCCCCCGGCCTCGCCTCGCCGCCTCCCGGCCTCCCCTCGCCCCTCCCGGCCTCGCCTCGCCCCCTCCCGGCCTCGCCTCGCCCCTCCCGGCCTCGCCTCGCTCCCTCCCGGCCTCCCCTGGCCGCGTCCCGGCCTCTCCTCGCCTCGCTCCCTCCCGGCCTCCCCTCGCCTCACCACGTCCCGGCCTCCCCTCGCCCCATCCCGGCCTCCCCTCGCCCTGTCCTGGCCTCCCCTCGCCGCGTCCCAGCCTCCCCTGACCGCATCCTGGCCTCCCCTCGCCCCTCCCGGCCTCCCCTCACCACATCCTGGCCTCCCCTCGCTCCCTCCCGGCCTCCCCTCGCCCCTCCCGGCCTCGCCTCGCCGCGTCCCGGCCTCCCCTCGCTCCCTCCCGGCCTCCCCTCGCCCCTCCCGGCCTCGCCTCGCCGCGTCCCGGCCTCCCCTCGTTCCCTCCCGGCCTCCCCTCGCCACATCCCGGCCTCCTCTCACCGCGTCCCAGCCTCTCCTCGCCTCGCTCCCTCCCGGCCTCCCCTCACCTCACCGCATCCTGGCCTCCCCTCGCCCCTCCCGGCCTCCCCTCACCACATCCCGGCCTCGCCCCGTCCCGGCCTCCCCTCGCCGCCTCCCGGCCTCCCCTCACCCCTCCCGGCCTCGCCCCGTCCCGGCCTCCCCTCGCTCCCTCCCGGCCTCCCCTCGCCGCATCCCGGCCTCCCCTCGCCACGTCCCAGCCTCTCCTCGCCTCGCTCCCTCCCAGCCTCCCCTCACCTCACCACATCCTGGCCTCCCCTCGCCCCTCCCGGCCTCCCCTCACCACATCCCAGCCTCGCCCCGTCCCGGCCTCCCCTCGCCGCCTCCCGGCCTCCCCTCACCCCTCCCGGCCTCGCCCCGTCCCGGCCTCCCCTCGCTCCCTCCCGGCCTCCCCTCGCCGCATCCCGGCCTCCCCTCGCCACGTCCCAGCCTCTCCTCGCCTCGCTCCCTCCCAGCCTCCCCTCACCTCACCACATCCTGGCCTCCCCTCACCCCTCCCGGCCTCCCCTCACCACATCCCGGCCTCGCCCCATCCCGGCCTCCCCTTGCCGCCTCCCGGTCTCCCCTCGCCCCTCTCGGCCTCCCCTCGCCCCATCCCGGCCTCCCCTCGCTCCCTCCCGGCCTCGCCCTGTCCCGGCCTCCCCTCGCTGCCTCCCGGCCTCCCCTCACTCCCTCCCGGCCTCCCCTCGCCGCCTCCCGGCCTCCCCTCGCCCCGTCCCGGCCCCCCGCAGCCGCTGCCCGCACACCCCGTCCATCCGGCCGCTCCTGCCCCGCCGCCCTCGCCCCCCTCAGCCCCGCTCCTGCTCCCGGGGCCGGCCAGGACCCCAGCCAAAAGCGGTGGATTGGGAACGCTGGGCTAAGCGCTAAACACGGCAACGTACCTCACTGCTGTTACGCTTTAAAGGTTTCGCTATGAGACGGGCACCTGTGAGAGCTCTTCCCGGGCCTTGCTGCAGGTTCGTTTTTATCAAATCTGGGTCACACTTCCAGCGTTTGAAGTAATGCTTTGAAGTGAGCTCCCCGAACGCAAGGTTCGCTTGTGAGGAGCTAGCAGGTGTCTCATCACACACACACACACAAAGAAACAAATCCGCCGGGAACTGCTTCCTTTGCCCCAGGTTGCCCAAACCTCTGTGCTCCATGCAAGACTCTCCTTCAGCTTTCCCCAAAAACTCCCGGATGATGCTGTCTGTGGACGCTGTTAAAAACACATACGCCTTTGCGTGATCCGGGTTGGGTGTTTGGCTTCGAAAGCTCTTTCTACAAGGCCTGTTTTGACGCAGGCCGCTGCCCACGGTAATGCACCTAATGAAACACGATGCAATACGGAGCCCGGTGTTGCCCCTCTAACCTTGTCACCTGTTGAGTTACCGGTTTATTGTGTTTCTGTGAAATGCGTTGTTGCTGGAGTGCGATGTCGCAGCCGCTGCTAAATATAAAATGACAGATTTCTGCGTGGCGTTTGGAGCAGGCGACGGCTCCTCACGCTGAGGGTGGCGAGGGAAACAAACTGCAGTGGTGAGTGCTGCGACCTCATTCCTGCCAGGAGTGGACATAAAATCCTTGTGTTTCCTTCCCTGTCGCTTGAGCACCTCCTTCCTCTTTTCCAACGCAGTTGCCGTTGTTCTCGTGGTGATGATACTTAGCGCTCTGTTTGCCTCTTGGCACAAAAAGCTGGAAGAAAGTAGTTGTTTTCCGGATTTCTGGGCATTGCTCGTTGAAACACAGCAGTATCAGCTAAATTGTGCTATCTGGAGAAGAAGAATGGACATGTGGAGACATAGGAAAGTTCTTCACGACGGGAGTTTCTTGCGTTGGGTGACGGGTATTGATACGAGCATGGCAGCTCTCATGAGGATGTTTGAACGATGGGACAAGAGCAAGGAATAGACGAGCCCGATGGGTATAACACAGAAGGCCGTATGGCCGTATTTTATAACGCTCAACACTTTGCTTGCCTTACCTGATGGCGTTTGGCTTTCAACAGAAATTGCTTTAAGAGGAAGGGAAGAATTGCAGGTTTTTCCCAAGTCTAAGACCTGTTAGGCGTCTATGATACAACGATGTATCTACAGTCCCCATACCAATATTTTATTTTTCTAAGTAAAACAAATCACCATCATCACAGAAAAGATTCTTCTTGAGGTCAGGATTTGATAAAGACAAGGAACCAAGGCCTCAAAAGGGGGGGAAAACATGATCCTGACATCCTGAAAATCTATCAACAACTTGAAAAGAGCTTTAGCCACTTACAAGGACCTGTGGAAAAGTAAGAGGAGTTTCCTAGAGTCTGAGGCTTACAGAGAGCTTCTTCCTCCGTCTTGGAGACAGTGAGAGACAGTGAGGGCCAGCATCAGAAAAGAGGGAGAGGGCTAGCAAGGAAACATGAACACATGAGATATGCAAGATTTATTTTTATCAACACTGTGCACGTATCTTGGCGAGTGGAGGAGCCACTCTACCCTTGTCGGAATCTCTCACCCTAATCACAGCGACTGTGCTTCTGCTCGCTTTGTGCAGCAAATGGCGAAGGAAAAGCGTTCCAGCCGCGCCTATACCAATTCTGGAAAACCTTCTGGATCGTGGCCAAAATGAAGCTAACCCAAGGGCCGCCCAGGGGTGAGACCCTGTCCCATAAAGCAAACCCACGAAAGGATGCACATCGCCATTTCCCACCATGGCTAAAGGAACTGAAGGCACTTGGTAAAGCTCACTACTGGGCCCGTAAGCTAAAGAACAAACTTTAAAATAAAAAAATTAGACAACGTGTCGTGTCCCCCCCCCCCCCCCCCACCTTGGTTTTGGCTACGGAACATGTTAGTCTGGAATTAAAGCAATAACCTGTTTCAGAATTCAATGTCCAAACATCAGATCACTGGAACTTCTGAGCTTCTTCCCTTGTAAAATAGCATGCAAATTAAATCTGAAATGCCTGTATTTTATATAGACTACGTTTTAAATGCAAACATGTCTAAAAAATGCTATCATGTACAAAACTCCAGTCAGCTATCCTTAACGCTATGCATTAATTCCAGAGAACAGCTGGAAAAATCCCTTGGAAAGTTTGATGTAATTACATCTGACTGTAAATCTTTGACTGTTTTAATATACTCAGGTGACCTAAATAGCATTACGCAGAAAAGAATTTTCATTTAAAGTAATTAAGAAAGAGTGATTGTCTCAACTTAAGACGAGTTTCTCTGAGAAATGACTGCTCAGAAAAGTCCTGTATGCCTTGCTCTACAGCCATATTCTTTGTATTTCCACACTGTAAATACGCCATGGTAAATTGCGATGGAAGCTCGGCTTAGCTCAACTTCTCCTGGCTCTGTGGTACTGATTCTTGGTTGAGAAAATTGATCTGACTCTCGGTTTTTGGCATCTATGCTTTACTTTCACAGCTGATTCAAATGCGTCCGCTGCTAGTTTAATGGTGACTTTTCTTCAATATGCACTCCTGTCACGCTCAGACAACTAATTTGCAGATGCAAGGGGTATGTTGCCAATCGTCCTTTAAAACGTCTCCACCAACCAATCTTTCAAGAGGCGTAAATTAAGCTGGTGGGGAATGCGGTCGGCAATTCCGGCGAGGTTCTCCGTCGCCCTGGTGTTGTGCCAAGCGAGCTGCCTGCGCACGGCGTAAAGCTGCCCTCCCCGGCACGGCTGGTCAGCTGGCTTCGCGTGTATTCGACGCGGGGCGCGATCTCATTAAAGCGTTGGATTTGTTACGCGGTAGCGCGGATCAGGCGCGTTGTTCACGTGCGATAGGTGCCTGTGCCTTTGCTGTTTTCTCAGGGCTTCTGGAAACAAGAGCAGCTGGGAGATAGTAAGAGGCTGGACGAATTGTGGCCAGTTGCACTGACGTGGCTTGAAAACAGCGGCGTGTTGCGGCCCAAGTCAGCCTGCCGCTCGATTTGTGGTTTGCCCGTGCAGAAATACGTGTGAGACCTGCTTTTTGAAGGAAAAAGTGTGATGCCTCAAAATAGCACCCCAAGGCAGAAATAAAGTTATTTGTGAAAATTGCTTGCAGAGGGTGTTCATGAAGTTATCGTTTGGATTAAATCTTTTGAAGTTACCCTGAATTTAAGATGGTTGTAAAAAGCCGTCGAGCTGCTTCGTGGAATCAGGTAGCTACAGTAGTATGGGCCTCCACCAAAACTGGACGGTCATTGCCCTCAACAAAGGTGCGTAAAAAAGCACAGGTGGCAAAGCGATGCTGGGAAAATACGACGAGAGGAGGTAAAGGTAGCAGGACGGGGGCCCTAACAGTGTGATCCTGAGAAACAACACAGGGAAAAGTCTGAAAGCCAAAAGAGGCCTGGGATTATGAGGAAATAAACCATCTCAAATTCTTTGATTCTTTATATATGTGAGGAAACGGAATTCTGTGCTTTTCTTAATAAATAAAACCATGCAATTGTATTCTCAGTTTCTTCTTTTAAGAAAGCGTTCCATACACCAGCAAATTTTCTTTAACCTCTGGAGTCGAAAAAGACTCAAGGTATGAATTGCATCAGCGTTCTTAGGGAGACCGCGTTCCCCAGCGTTGCTGGACTTCCAAGCAAGGATAACATCTTAGCTAACCTCCAGATCCAGTCAGCCGTGAGCATGCTGTGAACCTTTTTTTCCTAACTACCGAATTGATGCTATTTTTAAAAAAACCCACATACAGATTATTTTCAAATGAAGACGTTTAAGTGTAGCATTTCATTAAAGAAAAAAGTGACAACATATACTTTAGCTTTCTATTTCATCTTAAATCACATAACTAGATTATTGCAGTATTCTTTAAATTCAGAAGTCCCTTTCCCAAATGGCAGCGAAAATAGCTTTTCTCGTGACTGTTTAACTTCTAAGAAAGCTACCTTTTTTTGCTCTTTTATGTCAATCCTTCCCATGCACTGTCATCATTTTACCAGGGTAATAGTCTATTTTCTTTCTGTTTTTTTTCCCCTTTCTTCAGTATTTTCTGTAATTTCCTTCACTGAGGGAAAAGTACTTGATCCTGCTGATCAGGGCATGACTCCCTGCATGGCGTAAGTTTTGGGAGACAAATGTAAACTAAGGCTAAAGAACTGAGGGACGAATCCCACATCCTTAAATTTCTACTTAAGACCGAGTAGGTTTTGGAGGTGGGTTTTTTCCTGTGTGTAGTGGACAAATGCTGTCTCTGTATTTACAGGTACTTGCATTTGATTAAGGCTGTGTAGAAAACAGAAATAGATAATACAGAAAATAATCATACAGAAAAAAGTCACAAATAGTTTGAAGGCTGGAGAAAAAAAACTTTGTAGCTGAAGAGCTCATTATGATTAATTTATCAAAAGTGACCTCATTACAGAATACACACCCTTAGGCAAGTATTCAAACCAATCTGTTACCATATGAGGTGACCTAATGATCTCTTCTGGCTTGGAAAACATGACCTTAAAGGAAAATAGCTTTGCTTTAAGAGTGTGGGCCACCTTGTTTGTTCATTGGCGATGAGTTCAATATGGCAAGACTTCCTCTGCAGTCTTTGCCCTACACCTAGTCCGGGCAGGTGTTCATGAAATTAAAGAACTGGAAACAAAATAATCCTGAAGAAAAACCACTTATGGCTGCTTTCTGCCCTGAAGCTTTGGGTTTCTGAAGGAACATAATAACCGCTCCAGGAAGGCTGTTTGGTGTTTACGGCAAACTGTAGGATATCTAACCTGCAACCCCACACCAAGCTTATTGTAAGTATAGAGCCAAGCTTTTGGGAGTTGTTCGGAAAAAAAACAGACTGTCTGTTGGAGGGGCAGCTTGAGCCAAACAAGGGAGCCGTGTAGCACCATAGGCTTCACCGTGCTGAACCATGCCTTTGTGGGACAACGGGTTGAAATAATAACAAAAATGTGCCTCCGCCAAAATTTTTCAGCATTCTTTGAATGCCTTTTTCCCTGTACTTCTGTAAGATCATCCTCTGCTTCAAAAGCTTTCCTGCTGCTTTAGAAGCGACAGCAGAGGAAACCCGTCTTTAGTATTAAATATTCCAGAAACGCAAAGGAAGAAGGAGTAAGTCTCATTCCCGCTGGACAGAACCGGCTCCCGTGGTTCAAGGACCAAGGTACAAGGAACAAAGGCAGAGCTGCTCTTACTGAAAAGCTTCGCTCAGGGCCAAAGACGCCTTGCGTTCAGGAGCAGCCCTACGAAGTGAAACGGCTGCTGGCGAAAAATGCCGTCCCAGAGCCATGCCCTAGGTGGTTGTCACATTTGCTGTTTTCTGAATGGACGCACCGGTGGTGTTTGCCTGTGGTATTGCCATTAGGGCAGGTATTAATATTTGCGGAAAAGAGCCGTGCAGCTTGGGCTTCTCAGAAAGGCCAAATTTAAATTACTGCAGCAGGACTTGGCCTTTCTGTTCCCTCTCTTCCTGAGGGTTCAGAGAGCAGCTGGGTGAGGAAAGTCAAGTGCAGTCCTGGGGGGAGAAGCAGCAGGAACTATCATACCTGGAAGAGATCTCTTTGATGCCGTGTTATTTTATTCATAGCTTCATGAATCTGCCATCTCAGATGGAAATTTCTTAATGGCTGTCTTCAGGCTGTCTGGAGTCTTCACCTGTCCTGTGACAGTCTCAGGGCAGAATTAAAAATGCAGGTATGCTTCAGGCAAGAGCTGCATCCATCCTGATCTGTTCTGAAGCTGAAGACGTGATGGAGGTGCAATGACAGTCTGAAAGCCACGAAGCAAGCATTAGCGACAGAAGAAATCTATGGGAGAGAGAGCTTGAGAGACAAAGTTGGTGAATCGAACAACAGCCAGAGTTTTGCAAAGCCTTACGCAAACTTTGCTTCACGTTTGCTCCAGTGAGGTGTCACGGTGAAATGTCCTCTTTGTTTTCTTCTGCCCTCTTTTTCTGCCTTGCCTCGGTGTACCGCGGTGCTGGGATAGCCACTTCTCACCCTAGAGCCTCTGACGCCGACTTTGACGTCATTCCGTAAAACACTCCTTTATAAACTTTGCACCTTTCCTTCTGATGCTCAGCGAAATGGCTGTAGCAGTGTTGTAGCTGTGGAGACAGGAGCAGCAAGGTTTGAGCAGAGGTAATAACCAAAAATACTGTGAGGATAGGCGAGTAGTAGTTCTTCATATCTACATTTGAGTATTACTCCTTGGTCTCCTGTTGCATTTCATCCATTGCTATCTACGCATATTGGCATAGCTTCGTTGCAGGAGCGTCCTTTTCCATAAAAATTTCTCTTTCAATTAATCCTTTTTTATAAAAGTAGTGGTAAAATCTTGCAGGATTTGAAATGTGCAGCCATGTTAGCTCCTCCAGTGAGCGTAGTTGTCCCTCTCTCATTCGATAGAGCATCTTCCTTTACTTGACATTTTCAGTCTGTGGCGTTATTTCTCTCAGGCTGCTTAAATGAGAGAGTTAGTAGACTGCAACATGGCAAAAAAAAGAACAGCCTCGCTACTGCTTCTGTTTGATTTCAAGGCAAAGGCACTTTTCATAGCTCCCTCTGTGGCTATCAGCTTTTTTGGCACGGTATTAAGACAGTAGAACTATCTGCTGTGTTAAAAAAAAGAGATAAATAGGAACACAAAAATTATTCATTGTAGGTGATGAGTAAATGTAAGCTCTCTGGATTCCGCAGTAGGTATCTGGCTTGGCTCTTTGCTGTTTATTGTAACCGTTCTGTACATGCTAACAGGATTAGGAAAGTCACACACAAATATAACAAATGGTGGCTCTGAGCTGAATTAAAGGCATGAATTAATTTGCTTCTATCTCATGCATCATTAAATATTGCTATTGTACTGTCTACCGATTATCTATATTATACCTGTCACCTGATAGCAACCACGGTCGTTATGGTAATGTCAAGATTATAATTATAGTCCCTTCTGCAATGTAGTCATACTATGCTAAAAAAATGTATCTTTGAGATGGTAGTGTCCCATGCTTGGTCTCAGCCCAAACAAAAAACCATTTTGAGATTTTTGAGGGGAAAAATATTTTGTTTCTGAGTTGTTGACATTCAAGGAAAATTATATGCTTATATGTACATATACGTGTATATATTAAAATATATATAGCCTTTTAGTATCATTCAAGGAAAATTATATACTTATATGTACATATCTGTGTATACAATTAAAAAAATATGTAGCTTTTTGAACTATGGTTTTACTTCGTTTGCGATAAACAAAACTTGTCAGAACTTCTTATCCCTTGCCGAACATCCCTTTGGCTGAGTTTGGGAATTTAAGAGTATAAAGAAACGCCGTTACTACTCAGAGATCACAGCAATCCTGCAGCAGCTCGTTTGGCAGCAGGTACCGGCAGGTATCGGTGTGGTAGAGGAGCCCATACGCTGTTGCGGGACCACGCGCGGTGCCCCGGGCGTTCTGGCTGTAGCTGCCCAGGTCTCCCTCCTGGCAGAGGCTGGTGGCCTCCAATGCCCAGGCGCCGATCCGGGAAGCAGAGCCAGGGCTCCCGGGAGCCGCAGATTGCGGGTGGCAGGGAGAGGGTGGCTTCCCAGAGAGTGAAATACGTGCTTTCAGCGTGATCTGATTTCTGTAGAATGTAAGGGCAGAACTCGGAGAAGAAGTTTTAGGGCATTATCTGGTCTCTTCTTCAGATTTCATTACTATCATTGCTCTATTTTCTTTTAGATTTGGGAGACAATTACTCATTTAATTCTAAGGAAAACAAAAATTGTATAGTACATCGTAAGTATAGAAATGCGTAAAACAATTCTCTTCCCAAATGTGAAAAGGTTCTAGGGAAACCATATTGAAGAATCTGTGTGAATGCACTCGAGGAGCAAATAGTCCAAAATAAAAACCCACTACATGTAAAGCTAAGGGTCTTGTAACTATTATCTCATTTAGTAACATCTAACAGTATAATTACCCTGGTGAGTAAAATAGCTGATTGTATCTTAATCATATCTGTAACTTGAAAATAATTATGATCACCATAATCAGGATAGAATGGCAAAAAAAAGCTTTTCTCTTTCAATGAGATATCTGTAGAAATACTGCAGTGCTGGTTTGTTTCCTAGTCTCATTGCTTGCACAGTACTGTACTGAAATACTGCTTTTTATTAATTGATTTTGAGAACAAAGTTGGTGAGTTGTGGTAATGTATTTTTGGTAATATTTTGGCATCAATATCTGGTTTCAAGCACGAGTGTACAAAGCTGTTTATGTACCAGCCATTCCCAGGTTGGCGTAGGGAACCCGTGTGTACATACTTTTATTTTTTTTTATTGTGTACATGCTTCTATTCAGGTAGTCTCTGAACAAACTATTGCCAAGAATGTCCATTAAATCATTCGGTGATCGCAGGGTTGTCTGTAGATGTTGAGCAAGGGTGTCTATGCTAGTGGATGCCATCGGGAGGGGGGATAGCTGTGTCCGTACGCTCTTTTACAATGGCCAGTACTCAGGAGCGCATTTATAGAATCATAGAATCATAGAATTGTTTAGGTTGGAAAAGCCCTTTAAGATCATCCAGTCCAACCATTAACCTACACTACCAAGTCCACACTAAACCAATCAAGGGTAGACTAGACTAAACCATGTCCCCAAGTGCCACATCTGCCCATTTTTTGAACCCCTCCAGGGATGGGGACTCCCCCACCTCTCTGGGCAGCCTGTTCCAATGCTTGACCACCCTTTCCATGAAGAAATTTTTCCTAATATCCAATCTAAACCTCCCCTGGCGCAGCTTGAGCCCATTTCCTCTCGTCCTCGGATCCTCACAGACATGAAGTAGTTTATGTGAAAAGGAATAAGGGCAGTGGAATATCAATTAGTTTCTCAATTATTTAGGGATTAAGGCCTTATTATACCCTAATCGTTTAAGAAGTTTGTTTGATTAGTAGAATGTCATGGAAAATCTTTATCTTGCCATTGAGTCTGAAGTGCGAGTTTTGAAGACTCGGCTGTTTTACTACTGGGTGTAGGCAGTGAGAAGTTCCTGTAATGATGCCGGTTGATGGAAGCGAACCATGTTTATGAGACTCAGCAGGAAATATCCCTCCTAGCAGCGAAGAGCATAGCAGTGAATTAGAAAGATTAAGTAAACTAGGTTGGAACTTGTATAACCCTGGCTCACCAGGAGCTGCCAAGGACGTCAGCCAGACCCAGATGTGGAAGAGGCTTTGTCTGCTCTTCTACTGCGGCTTTTGTTGTGAGGGCACACTCTTGTTAAGGGGACTGGATTGGTTGTGTGCTTGCATATAGGTAGGTCCTGCACGTATTGCAAAACAAACGAAACGCAGGCATCTTTGAGTGTGTCTCAGGTTCCAGGTGTATGCAAGGAAATCCATTACCCAAAAAGGGTTCCCATTTCACACAGCTTACGGTGGACTGTTCCACGCCTGCTATTCTGATAAAAAAGCCTTTGTTACTAAAGGAAGAGACAACCCTCCCCCTTCATGTGAATGAAAAGTAACTTTCTCTGGCTTTTTTCCTTTCTTGGCACCTCAGGGAATCATAGAATCATAGAATCATGGAATGGTTTGGGTGGGAAGGGACCCTTAGAGCCCACCCAGCCCAGCCCCTGCAGTGCCAGGGACAGCTTTAACCAGCCCAGGGTGCTCAGAGCCCCGTCCAGCCTGGCCTGGGATGTTGCCAGGGATGGGGCCTCCACCGCCTCTCTGGGCAACCTGGGCCACTGCCTCACCACCCTCAGCGTGAAACATTTCTTCCTTATACCCAGTCTAAATCTGTTCTTCTTTAGTTTAAATCCGTTATTCCGAATCTTCCAAGTCTTTTCAAATATCACTCCTTTGAGAGCAGGGATTTTTCTTTAAGAGACAAATGCCTTCAGCAAGGTGCGAGGATCTAGCCGTGTTGCCCTTGATGTCCTAAGTGTGTATCGGTATTGGTGTGGTGCCAGAGCTTTTGCAAAGGCACGGGTAGCTTGCCTAGATCGTCCGTATGGATCTTGATTTTCCATTTTGGAGGGAAGAAATAAGACCTATTCCAAAGGAAAATACATACTTTTGTCTCCCATTTTTTAATGGATGATCAAAGAGGAGTTTATGGAGAGGCTCGGTGAGTAATTTCTTCCCCTTATTCAGCTGTATGTCTAGATAAATAGTCAAGACTAGCTTGACAATTATATCGACAAGAGCTCCCTGGGCCTCCTTTTGCTACACCACACGATTGTGTTCAGCACACGGAATTACTGAGGTCAGGAAAAGAGAAGCTAGATGGCACTATGGTCCAAAGATCATGCGCTGCTGGTGAACAAGATGAAACTCTGCAAGTCGTCTGGTCTAAAAAGCGTCTAGAATTTCATAGATACCAGCAAAACCAGGGTCAGAATTCCTGAAGTGGAATTATGGAGAGAACAGGCTTTCCATCGATAGAATTATGTAGCTTTTGGGTTTTTAACACTAGCAGGCTTAAACTTAAGCATATAGACGTGAAAGAGATTACAGATGTAAAATGGCTTTAAGATTGCCTACACAGATAAAACTGTGAGAAATACGTTGTGCATCATTGCCTCAGCATAACTTAAACATATTTGTGTTTTTTAAACATGCACTCAGATACTTCTGCTCAAATATGGTAATACGTGTGGAAGCAGATAGGCAATGCACCACATTTGTGCAGTTAAAGAAAACCAATACATTCATCTTACCGGGTCCAGGAAGCTAGAGGGGAAAAAACTCCACCCTGATCCACTCATGAAACTTTTATTTGCTGATTTTCTAAGGATGGAGATACAGGGACCTGTGCTGCCAAAGTATAAATTTTGTGCAAGCAAATATCTGGGGTGGTTAATTGTGTGACACTTACTAAGTTATCTTTGTATACCTATATTTCAACTTTCATATGTCAATTTTCCTAATCTTTATTATTAGAACAATTTTTTTTTTTTACTCGGTTATACTAGTTTTTAGTTAACTAATATATGTAATTAATCCATTTTTATTTTTGTCAGAAATAAGTGTCAGACAAGAATGTATTGATACAGTTTTTATTAAAATTATAAAGCCAACCAAAGCCTTAACCTCACCTATAATTAGTATTTAAGAGTACAAGTAGGCAATTTAAGCTTAAGAATTCCTTGGAGGAATGTCAAAGTTGTTCAAACACAAAAAAAATAAACAAAAATATCCCCAAGCTTTGGGAGTCTGGGGAGGTCTTATTTAATAACAAGTGTAAAGAAGGTCTCAGCATTTGAAAGTAAATAAAATCCAGGCAGCCAAACAACTCGGTGTCTGTAGTGAAGCCAGCCTCTAGGCTTTTTCGTTAGTACACTTTGTTCACGCAACGAAGGGGCCTGGCATTGCAGCGCGCTATGTTTGAGCCAAGGTCTTTAGCTAAAGGAAGAGTCCTTTTTTTAGAGGAGCTCAACAGTCGTTGGTTTAGAGGCAAGGCGTTGCTGTACGAAGTGGCAAGTTACAGAAATACGCATCTGTCACGAAACAGATAAAATAAATGACTGATTTTGTAGTATTTTATCATGGCAGAAGGTAACCATGGAATGCCATACTATTCCTTCAGGGTTCAGTATTTCATTAACGTGGCAGTAAGGATGGGCAGGTAGCTAATCTGGAAACGCTAGAAAAGCTTCAAGGTTAGTGGCCAGTAGGGAGGCGCTTGAGGATCTTCTGGGGACCCTGCAAAAAAGCGCCAGCGAGATGAAATGAAAAGCTTAATATAATTACAGAATTTTAATGCTTAAACAATTGCAAAACTGCATCCGAAGATGGTCAGTGAGGCAAATTCATCAAACTGCAATCCTTCGGGGACAGTTAAGAGACTAGCAGCTGGAAAAGAAATAGAGCTGATGAGTAGGAGTGAAGTTGAGCAAATGGGGTTGGAAGGAACAGGAGAACAGGACACCTTGGAAGTGAAAATGAGATAATGGACGTAGCCAAGATGAAATACTGGCAAGAAACTTGGAAGTTTATCAAAGATGCTTGAAGAGAGGGAATCTGTAGACAGAAGGCATAGTGGAAGAAGGAGGTCAAAAGTTTTGTAGAAAGTCTGCAGAGAAGCAGGTCCATGTTAATTTGCAGTAGGATTGGAAATTTGACGAACCAGGCTATTAGAAGAACCATACACTGGAGTAGCAAAACAAATTTCCCTTGGGCTAGCGAAGAGCAAAATATCAACTATTTTTAACATGGCACTTTGCTTAAAAATAACAAAAAAATTAATTTCACAGCAATTATTTTTGCGATCTTCCTCCCCTTTCAAGATACACTGAATTTGTCAGTTCCTGCTTTATTGTGTATTCGATGATTCAGCAGTCCTTTTTAGCTCCTGTGTTTGGTATCAGGATGCTAGGAGGACGTACTTCAGGTTCAAATGGGAAAAATTATGCTTCCCAAGAGATTGAAAACATAAAAGCCCTCCATGACCAAAACGGCTGACTGGTGGGATTTAGGAAGAAAATTTAGAATAAATTATCACAAATTCCAAAATCTTTTCCTTCTACCAACAACATGTGAAAACCTCAAGTTCCTGTTAACACCTTTTAGAAACAGCACCTTGCTGGTCTGCCCCGTTTGCACCGAGTGCCCAGATGCCCTAGATCACCCAGAAAAACGAGCATCATCCAGTAAGTAGTATCGTTCCTCCAATTTACATTAAGACATGGCAGATCATGAGCCTTATCCTTAATTAAGCATGGATTACCGCTGCTTTATTAAACACTGGTCTTCATTTTTTTTTATTTCTTTTTACCCTTATGGGAGTCGCACGCAGTTTTTTTCTTTACGGGGACCGTGCTGTGCAGTTTGCCATTTGGCTCTGGGCTTCTGCGAACTGACTGCAGGTTTCAGCCTTCAAAAGCCCTACGAGATACGGTAGTGCTGATACAGTACTTGTATAGCTGTGAGTTTTGCTTCGTGCCACCTCAGCAACAAGGAGGAGGACTGTCCACAGGGTACTGGCTGACCTAACCATGTTTCTGTTCTTTTCTTTTTTTGTCATTCAAGTGCTTTCCCCCTAAAATTCAAGGAAATCCACATTTTCTTTTTTCTGGTGATGTGCCAAATCCTTTTAAAGTAGCATGGACTTTGGCTGAACGTTCTGCAGGTTCAGTCTATAATGGCTAAACTGAACGAAAGCCAAGAAGTTCTCTATAAGTGAAGGGTCATGTTGTATATGGAGCAAAATACATGTATAGCAACAGGAAGCAGACTTTTCCCTATGTTTTAAATAAACAATAGCAGCTCCAATTTCTAGTTATTGGTGATAGGAAGATCTCCTTGTTCTACCAGATTTCTGTTTCCTGTGACACTCTATAAGGTACATCTTCTTCACGCTTGCTGGCATTATTTGTATTTTCTAAATGTGTGGTGCAGCAAATTCTTAAAAATAGCTGTCAACTTTGTATTTGTTTTCAAGAAAGTGCTGATGCTAAATAAAGTACTAATTTTGGATTGCAGCAGCTACCCTAAAATGAGCACACTCAGCAAGAAATCTGACATGACTATTTTTTTGCTTTAGTGTCATGAAATGAAAGGTGAAATGAAGAAAGCGCGAGTTGGTGAATTCAATGTACTTTAAATCTGTGAGAATGCTTAAAAACAATTGTTCTAAAAATTAAATTTTTTTTAATTGCTTGCCATACATTGAAACCGCTCATTTTACTTCACTATCCTTGGATGAGTTTATCCACAAGATGGTTCATCAAAACAGTATGTTTTAAGGGAAAACTGCAATGTATTTATAAAATACTAAAAGTAATAGGATAATTAAATTTTGGGCGGTGACTGTTCACAGGCGGTCCAAACAGAGCCTACAAAACAGGCCTAGCACATTGTGAGTCTTCTAGCAGAAGGCGCAGACAGCACATGAAAATATTAACATTTCTTAAAGGTGTTCCTTGCTCTGAATTAACGATCAATTATTTATTACAATGCAAATATTTTCTGAGCAATACTAGGAATGTATTAGAAATATACAACAGTATAATGGGATGTTGAGTAGGCTCTTTGCTGACATAACATTTTGCACCGTACCGATTTGAAGAGTGGATTAGAATTTCAGATGATTATTACAAATGCCTTTGTACAGCAGTGGTCACTTAAAAATCACTCTTCTGCTTAAAAAACTGTTTCTGGTAAATTAATTTGCTTCACATTCTTGGAAGGTGCCAAATTAATTATGTTTGTTTATTTCAATCCTCTGTGAATATTTGCTGCAATATTCTGTTGCAAAATTACATGCCAGGTCCCCAGCCCTGCCCCAGTATTTCCAGAGATACGCTAACTGGGTTGCAGTAATTCAGCTACAATGTGTTTTCCAGGCTTCCTGCTGAAGAAGGCAGGCTGGAGAATAAGAGTAGGAGCTGAGGTTGAAAGACCATTTTTCTTCTTCAGCCCACTTTAGGCTGCAAACGCCAAGCCTGCAACTGCATTTGCAGATGAAGAGACAGCTTGTGGAAAGCCACACGTCTTTCATCTCCTGTTGAAGCTCTTCAGTAGCTTATATGCAAGTGACTCCAGTCTGGCTGCCCAAGCATCTCTTTCCTTTACAGCTTTGAAATTGGCTGCAGCTTCCACAATTGCTCCCCACCCGCAAGACACCATCCCGGGAGCAGCAGCCGTCCTCCCAGGGCCCGCTGCTGGGGGAAGGACAGAGATTCCCGCTTGCTTCTCGCTTGTGCATCACTCTCTCTGCTTCTCTTCTTTCCCTGATTTCTCTCCTGAGTGTAAGCTTTGAACAGTAATGCAGCTCTGAACTACAGTTTTTCTATCATGAGCAGGAATGTCTAAAAGCAACTTGCTGCAGCACAGGTGAGGTCTAAAGAAAAAAAGATGAGAACATTCATAACCAGTGGAACAAGCCAGAGAAAAGAGCCTCGCCTCCGTGCCTCTGCTTTGCTGTCCACCGCCTTTGGGTGAAGCGGGTGTTAGTTTGACCATGTGCGTTCTTTTTCTTTCTGTTCTAGTCTACTCTTGCGAAATGCAAGAGTGATTCCAAAAAAAACTAAAGAAGGGACTAATATCTAACAGAGATGAGGTTTTTACTGGGAAAGAATAGTTATGAGCAGGAGACTTTTGGAACAACTCATGCCCCTGAGGATGTCCACAAAATATCAGGAATGCAGGAAGGTTTTTCCATATTCCTAAACATTCAACTTAGAATCATAGAATCGTTTAGGTTGGAAAAGACCCTTAAGATCGTCCAGTCCAACCATTAACCTGACACTGCCAAGTCCACCACTAAACCAGTTAAGGGGAGAGTAGCAATTTCATGTTTCCTGGCTTGGTGGCTGGATGATTTTTTAATGAAAGTAAAAACTAGGAATCATTAAGGTTGGAAAGGAGCTCTAAGACCATCAGTCCAACCATCAACCCCACACCACCATGCCCACTAAACCATGTCCCAAAGTGCCATGTCTACACTTTTTTTGAACACCTCCAGGACTCCCCCACCTCTCTGGGCAGCCTGTTCCAGTGCTTGACCACCCTTTCCGTAAAGAAATTTTTCCTAATATCCAACCTAAACCTCCCCTGGCGCAGCTTAAGCCCATTTCCTCTCGTCCTATCGCTAACTACATGGGGGAAGAGCCCAACACCCCCTCCCTGCCCCCTCCTGTCAGGCAGCTGCAGAGAGCGATGAGGTCTCCCCTCAGCCTCCTCTTCTCCAGGCTGAACACCCCCAGCTCCCTCAGCCGCTCCCCACCAGCCCTGTGCTCCAGACCCTGCCCCAGCTCCGCTGCCCTTCTCTGGACACGCTCCAGCACCCCAATGTCCTTCTTGTGCTGAGGGGCCCAAAACTGGACACAGCATTCCAGGTGCGGCCTCACCAGCGCCGAGCACAGGGGCACAGTCACCTCCCTGCTCCTGCTGGCCACACCATTCCTGACACAAGCCAGGATGCTGTTGGCCTTCTTGGCCAACTTCATCCATCACTCTGATACTGATTTTATATAAATAAATTTTTGAAGCAATAATGGGATGTGGGGGGATTTCCATTTCCTCTCTTTCACAAGGGTATTTCCACAGCTTGCAAACCCTCATTAAACAACTGTCTGCTCCTAGTACAAAACATGTGTTCAGAGCTATGAAGATGTGATTGCTATCATAAAAGTTTGTTAAAGCTTATTTATGCAAAGCCTGTGAGCCTCTGAGTTCATTGGTTAATGCTCTACCAGCTAAGGGAAGTGTCTTCTAACATTTTTACACCTTCATTTACACTCCTTATTTAACGATAGCGAGGGCTTTTTTAGCAAAACTCTTAAGCGTATATGAGACTTCAGTTAAATAGTTAACTGGAATTAATGCATTCACTGATGTTATGTATATACTTCAGTATTTTGGAGAACTAATAACCAAAAATACTTACCTGCAGAGTAACTTTGAAATTTTTTTTTTTCATTTTTGAGAGTCTGCAACGTTCTGAGAGCCTACACTGAACTTAGTGTGAAATGTATTAAGAGATTTATTAAACCTTCTTTTGTTTTGTTTCACAAGCAAGGAATTTTTATCCATTTTTTTCTTCTTTCCTTTTTATTCTTCTGTAGAAGGTTTCTGTTTCAGTATCTTAAAAAAAAAAATTTTTTTTTTCCAGGTGGGGCATTTCCAAGAGCGTAACTGAAAGAAAGAATACTAGGAAATCTTAATGAATTGAATTCTACTATTTTTGGACAAATGAACTAGCTGGAACAACAGAGCAGGAACTAGATGGGACGTTGATGCAATACTAGCAATTAACATGGGGCTAGGTTTGATATGGATTTGGAAGCAAGGAGTTTGAGAATTCAGCTAGTACTGGAAGTTCTAAGAAATGTGAACAGTTTCAATGCCTGCAAATATGCTACAAAACAGCTTACGGTTCTGCTACTTCTAGCTGTCAGAGCAATTGAGGCGACATTCAACAGTGGCTTGTGAAAAAGTAGTCAGCTGAGTGGTCTTGCTCTTCTCAGGTACAAGTGAGGAAGTGTTTACAAAGGAGTAAGAGGGATGTTCAGCATGCTGAATGCAAGGTTAGCTGTAATTCAGAATGTTAGAAACTGACTTTTGGTAAGGCAGATTGGAAAAGAAATGAGAACATTCAGCCTGTGATCTTGAGAGGACTGGAAAAAGGCATGAGAACAGTTATGGTGACAGAAAATGTGAGAACTGTCAGTGTAGAAGAGAATCTTTAAAGAAAAGAACAGCGGGTTTTTGAAGTTACCCTCTGCAGAATTGAGAAGAGAAAATGAATATGCAAAAGGGAACTGGATGTGCCGAAATTAGTGTATAAAGTTGCAGATTATTTCATAATTAAGGAGGAAAGTAGTCAAACTGAAATCCTGAAAATAAGATGAAAAATTAATTCCCAGCAAGAAGAGTTTCAAAATAACTCTGAACTTACTCATAACTGAGAGGAAATTGAAAGAGGAGACCCCAGGTTCTTAAAGAGGCACTTCTGCAAGAAAGGTTCAAAAGTTTCATATACCTGATGCGAATTTTAATGCTAGCACTTGCAACTGTTCTGTCGCAGTAGAATAGCCAAGGTTTGGTGTTGCACGGACTCGTAAGGCTGGAATGACAGAGCAAGCCACCTTTGCCAGCAGGCTGTCTGCACCGTTCTAGGTTATTGCCGTTTGCTTGGAGAAACGCGCCGAACTGTTACAGGGAACCAGGGGCTGCTAAGGCACGTGATAAGCAAGAGGGAAGTGTAGGCATGTGACAGTGAAGAAGGAAATATTTTAAGTGCCTTTGGGTCTGGGAACAGTTTTGTGTACATGGAGAACTATATGCTTGCGAGAAGTAGATCTTCCCTGTACTTTTCAAACAGTAGCGTCTACAGTGTGTCAGTGCTTTGTGCAGCGGGGCTTCCCCAATCTTGAACTCGCCAAAATAACTTGGGGCGTTTGCTATAGCGGAACTGCAAAACTGCTTGGCAGCGAGGCAGCTTTCTTCCCAGGGGTGAATTTCTCTTTGTAGCTGTGTTTTCATAAGGTACTGGTTCTTTACGTGCTCACACTTGTTAGAAGTTTATGGCATGACTCCCTATTCCCCACTGCATGAGGCCATCAGCGTACTTGAAAGGAGTTTGCATGACTTCTGACTGTCCAAAAGGAAGAAAAGAAAGAGGAAATTACTGTGAGAATGTGACCTGCAGCTGTCTGTATGTCTGAATAAGAAAACTATGTACGTATTCACACAATGACAAAGAAGTCATTGGGGATCGGTCGTTGGTATTTTTATCACGAAGGAGCTCTATTAATGTATATCAGTCTATCAAGAAGTTGTTAGTAAATGTATTACTGTGGGCTGTTTTACTTTTTCTCGATGTAGTTAGAGCATTTAAGAGAAAAGGAAATTTAGAAAAGGTTATGATGAGCTTCTGCACACTATTGACAAAGTACGCCATTTCGCAGAAAATTCTAGAAAGCAGCAAATTGTGTATGTTGTGAAAACGTTAGAAGGCAGACTGTTATTTTTGCCATTGTATAACGTAGGCTGTTGCGCATGGGACATCTAGCTGGGAATGATGTGTACCATAGCTAGTTGAAGCGTAAGGTTTTAACGTGAGCAAAGCTTTCCCTCGCAGCATAGGCCCATCCGCGTTTGGAAATGGAGAATGACAATAGTAATGTTCTGGAGGTTTTGAGACCTCCAGAGCATGTACTTTTGTATGTTTGTTGTAAATAAATCTTTTTAAGGTTACAAGTAATATAAAGTTATCCGATACTAACCAAGCTCGATTCCACCCATTTTTTCCATTGTAACTCCTTACTACAAGTGTTACATCACACCACATCCCCCAGTGCTAGGAGTCACTGTTGAATCTAAATTCTGCACGAGGTCTTTCTCTCTGTAGTGGGAATGTTGTTCTTTGATTGATGAGTGCTCTGGGTAGATTTTTCAGGGTCAACCTGAAGACTTGCAGGAGCCCAGAGGAACCTGTGCTGTGGAGGGGCTTGCGGCAGACGCCGCTGGCTGCTTGCAATCAGGCGCCTGGGTTCTCCGCAAGTGCTGCACTGTTACCTGTGAGTCGCTCCTGTCCTGGTTTTGGCTGGATAGAGTTAATTTTCTTCCCAGTAGCAGGCACAGTGCTGTGGTTTGGATTTAGGATGAGAAGAATGCTGATAACACGCTGATGGTGTAGTTGTTGCTGAGCAGTGCTGACACCAGTCAAGGACTTTTCAGCTTCCCCTGCTCTGCTGGGGGCACAAGAAACTGGGAGGGGGCACAGCCAGGAGAGTTGATCCCAACTGCCCCAAGGGCCATTCCATACCATCCGGCGTCATGGGCAGTATGGAAACTGGGGGGGTTGGCCGGGGAGCAGCGATCGCTGCTCGGGAACTGGCTGGGCATCGGTCGGCGGGTGGTGAGCAATTGCATTGGGCATCACTTGCTTTGGATATCATTATTATTATTATTATATTGTTATTATTATTATTTTACTTTATTTTATTTCAACTATTAAACTGTTCTTATCTCACCCCAGGAGTGTTTCTCACTCTCACTCCTCCGATTCTCTCCCCCATCCCATCGGGGCAGGGGCAGCGAGCGGCTGCATGGTGCTTGGTTGCTGCCTGGGGCTGGACCCCGACAGCTCCTCACCCAAACTTCACTGACCTGCTTTGTCATTGTGTTTTGTAAGACGGACTGTCACAGAGCAAGTTCTTTATCCGGCCCATTTCTAAAAAGAAAGTGTTTTCCTGGTGTGACTGAAGGACTCCGCATGTGTCCTGCTCCAGGGACTAAAACCTCAGTCTCCGCTCGGAGGTGTTATTTCACAGAATTGCAGAGTATCTCAAGTTGGAAGGGACCCATAACAGTCATCGAGTCCAACTCCCCACTCCTCGCAGGGCTACCTAAAACTAAGCCATATGACTAAAAGTGTCGTCCAGACACTCCTTGAACTCTGATTTCCCTCGAGTTCTCTGGAATTTAGGTGCACGTAGTACAGAAAAAACGCATGAACTTCTGGCAAGAGAAACTGCCGTGAGCGTCTGGGTCTTGCTTGCTGTTCTTTCCTTGTAGAAATGGATGTGTTTGTAGGAAATCGGACAAACATGTGTCACTTCCGATGTGAAAACTGTCTAGAAGCTGGATATAGCCTAAAGCTGAGGAGCTAGATATAGCCTACAGTTGTTTTTTCAGTTGCTCAGTTATGGTGCATTCTTGTTTTCATCTGTAATCTGGAAGCATTTCCTCATAATGGTGAGGATATTATGGCAATTCCCATTAATAACAGGGTTTAAAAGCTTTCCTTTCCTTCGCAGCTTATTCAGAGCATAGTAGGTGTACTGAATTGAACTCGTGGTTTTATGGTACCTACACCCACATAGTTGATGTAGATCACCAAAACATGGAAGATGACTGCCACTGATTAGTGTGTTGGTTTTTTCCACCCGCTTCTCTGGAGCACCTCAACTCCATTAACTTTGAATGCCTAATTTGAGCACCTGAGTTTTCAGAGTAATAAGCATTCCTTACTGCTTTAATTAGGCAAAAGATGGTTCTCATTAACCTTAATTGTGGCTATATGAGGCAAAGTTCAGGTACAAAGAATCTCCCTTGTCCTCCAACTCCTCATTCATTCCCACAGTCAATGTCTTCTACAGTAAAGAACTGAAGATTTCCTAGCCAAAAAGTTTGTCAGCCTGTAAGTAAACTTTAATTCTCTTCTTTTGCATTTTATAGCATGTGGATTTGCAACCTTAATAGCATTTTTAAACATAGTATCTTACTGCAGAAATTCCATCATACCGTGTCGTTCTGACAGAGACCGTGGGAAGGCCTTAAACTTCGAGCTGCCCCAGCTCAGCTGTGCTGTTCAGCTGTGCTGTATGTGGATTTAGGACTATCCCGAGTACATGCAGGCGAGAACTGAAATATGTTTATTTGCTCTGAAGGGATGGCCTGTGTGTGGTCTGGTCACACACCATAGTTACGAGGGGCTAATGCCTCCATTTGGAAATAGCTGAACTTTTTGGTCAAAAAATTTTTAAAAATTGTTAAAATTTGCAGAGTTGTAAGTGTTTTAAAGAACATATTAAAATAAGTAATGTGAGCAACTATATCTTTTTGGGTGCGGGATATTAAAAATTATATTGTAAGAGCAGCGTATATACCATGAAATCCACTGGACGCTTTGCTATGACCAGTCTGTTTTATATGGAATTTGCTAAAATACTGGTGATGTGTTTTAAATTCTAATATGGTTGAATAAGCAAGAACCTGAAAAAGTGTTTTCTGCTGTATTTGTAAAATATATATGTACACAGGCATTCATATGTGTAGGGAAGGATCATGCCTCAAAGCTTAACAGATCAAAAAATTTTATGAAAGATCAAAAGTGGTGATGAGAATTTTGAGATTTTCCATAGGAAATGATTCCATAGTGATTTTTAAGGATGTTGTTAGTTTGGAAAATTTACACAATTCGGGGGATATTGTGAGGGGTGCAGACGTTTTCAAAATTGTCTTAATTGCCAGACAGTATCTCAAAGCCAAAAAGCCTTTAGAGGGAAAATATAGTCATTGCCATCAACCTGCTTTAACTCGTGTACTGTAAAGACAGTGAGTGGGTACTGGTGAGGCTTTGTATGTCCGGATCAAATTTAATTTTTTTTTTTTTGGGCGGGGGGGGGGGGGGGGCGGTCATTAAAGCCTGAGAATCGGATCAGTGCAGTAAAGCAGCACAGGTCTAATCAGGTTTTATGCTGTTGCAGCCTGTACTTTGAAAACCATTGCTTGAGGTATCAGAAAAAAAAAAAAAAACAAACCAAAAAAACCCACTGATCAAATTGAGAGATTCTAGAGCAATTCTCTCAAGCAGTATTCATACTTTATTTGAACAAATTTCTGAGATAATTAAAAAGTATCTTAAGAGCTTCGACACCCCTTGGGAAAGGCAGTACTTCCTAAATTCTTGGGAGAAGTGTCTACTCTCTAGGTTTCTTAAAAGCCTGACTTGTTTTCTTTTTATCAAAGAGAGAAAACAGACTAAAATAAGAGATATACTTTGGAAGGGACCCTGAGATGGATTTTGTTTTATCAAATGGTGTCAATACAGAATTTGACTATGTAATTTTTTTTTTTTTTCTACATATAGCTATTGATGTGGGAGTTTCTAAGACAATGTTTTGATCAATAGTCATCTTCACTAGAACAAGTTTGGAAGTACAAAGCACTTCCATTTTAATAACAGTATTTGATCCATGACTAATTGCTTTTATCCTGTGAAGCTGTGTTTCTGTAAATGTATCTTTATGGTTTTAATGAGCGTTTTTAAAGTCGAAAGCTAACCCTATAGCTGAATGAACAAACTCATCAAGAACTAGGAAATTAGTTCAGTTCAATGGTTCAATTTTTTTTGTGTGTGTGTGTATTATTACTGTAGCACTTCAGAAATATGAGGTACCCCACAGTGAAAATGAGAAGCCAGGTCCTTAATTGAGGTAAGTTCGCATCAGGTTCTGATCTGGCATGTACACAGTGGTCAGTTTGCACAGAACTCGCAGCTGAATGAAAGCTTAATTTCAGGGATTGAGAAGATTTACAATCAGGACATAGGGGCTGTAATGCGACGAACTGCATTAAGGTGACTCTTTTGGCATTTAGCATCCGTAGCTGAGGTTCTGAAAAACAGGAAACTGTTTTAGGGTGGGGACTCCTAAAGCACCTACTGTTCTTTTAACGTAATTGTGTGAAATGCCTATGTGTCTGTAACTGCTACATGGGCATTTGGGATTTTTCTTTGTTTTTCTTCTCTTTGCTTCCTCAACATTTTTAAGTTTCTGCTGATGTTATCGGCTAACTGCCTCTTACCATCTTTCAGACAGACGCCAAAATGAAACCGAAGCTTGGAAATTACCTTTAGCAAAATATTTGGAAAAAAAGGTGGCTATAGCAGAGGGAGGAGTTCTGTCATGCTCCCATCACAGAGTCGATTCGCAGTACAGCCAGTACAAACTAGCACTGACTTAAGAAAGAAATTAAAAAATGATTGGTCCTAAAAGCTGTACTGCAAACCAAGATTAAAATTATTCTGCATCTGGGAACTGGCTGTATGTTAGCTTGATGTGTATCCATACCCAGTCAAAAGTGATGCAAACCCGACCTAATTGCAAAAGTAGCATTACAGCAGGTTGACTTGCCCCTAAATGTAACAGTCTTCTAACTAAAATTTCTTAGAAACTGCTCCATTCCACATGCCATGGCCTAGCAAGACATGTATTGGAAGCTATATGGTCTTGCAACGTAGGGAAATGTTACCGTATGTTCTGATAAAACGTGTCCTACCTGTTACCATGTTCTCTATATTTTACCAAAGCCATTTTTTCTGCTTGTATTTCGTATGGAACAGCTCATCGTGAATTGTCTAGAGCTCATCCAGGGGCACAGTACAAGCCACAGTGGATACACTTAGAGCTGCCCCAAATATTGCCTTCCCTAATAGAGGAAAAAGTCGTTCTTCGCTACTCTTGCTCCAGCTGTGTTCGTCCAGGAAGACTTTCGTTCAGTTAGGGACACACAGCAGGGTTGATTAGAGTAACATTGTGAATTAAGAGAGCAGCCCGGTGCTATTAGTTTCTAACTGTCCCAAGGAGATTTTTTTCCTTTTGAAAGGTATTTTAGATCTCATTTAGTTGGGTTTTATTGTTCCAAATGAAAGGCCCTACCTCCCTCTGCTCCCCAGAAGGTTGTGTATTAAAAAATTAGAGGAAAACTTCCAGTGACCTATTGCATTGTTCTAACGTTAACTTTTCCTAGCAAAGGCTGCTTGTGTTGGCAGTCATTCATAACTATGAAGTCTTTCCAAAGGCAGATAAACCTCCATCCTCTTTCAATTGGTCCAAAAGAATCAAAATTCAGCAGCTTGTGCTAATCCTTGACAATAGCTTTCTGAAGTCATTGCCAATAAAGAACTTGCAATGCCTGATTAGTGGCAAGACTTACAGGGCCTGCAGAAAGAAAGTCTCATGAATGTTTGTATGGCCAAATCACCGTGGTCACATATTTCTCTGTAGAGAAACAAATAAAAAACATTAGTGTCTTTCAGTTGCCTTTTTTTTCCAAATAAGTACTATCTCTATTGGTTATTATTTATAATAGTAATAACTCTGATGCTTTACTACGTAACAATGCTGCATGGACATTTATAAAAATATGACTAGAATGTCAATTCAAAAAATCTGTAATAATAGGATAAGGGATAGAATGTATTACACAGGGGAAAAAAAAAAAAGTCAGTCAGGATATTGAAAGCAATTGTGTCCCTGCGTTGGGGAGATGACTTCCGTGTTCTGCTGGTGGACACACATGACAATTGTCAAAATCAAAACAAGATATGGGTGAATTGTTATTTTTTTGTAACTGAAAATGTTTTTCAACTGTTTTTTAAAGAAAACTAAAATTGAGATTGACTCAGCTATTTGCTTGTACATGGACTTTATTTGCCCTGTAGAGAATACAGTACTTCTGAAGACTGACGTAATTCAACATGTAGATATATTGGTTCAACATTCGAGTTGTCTAGAAGGATTACAGTAGAACTTGGAATGTTGTATTATTTTCTTTCCCTTTAATACTAC
The DNA here is from genome assembly GCF_030463565.1 of Pelecanus crispus. Lineage (NCBI taxonomy): Eukaryota > Metazoa > Chordata > Aves > Pelecaniformes > Pelecanidae > Pelecanus > Pelecanus crispus. The sequence goes on along the minus strand of NC_134647.1, from coordinate 82,297,564 downwards.
AGTTAGGTCTTTAACTTTCCTGTCTAGTTCACTCACGGTGAGTATTTTCCACCCCGGCTTGAATAGCAGCACACGTTTCCTCTGTGCTTGTTAGACAAAGCCAAAGAGCAGTTTCCATCAGAAACAGTAGTCCACCGCCTCCACTTGTACGCATACAAGCAACTTGGTGATAATGGCATTCGCCAGCAAAGTGAGAAAAATGTCTATAAATGAACTTAAATTTCAATAAATCTGAGATAGTTTCAACTCTAAATTCCTTGTCTTATGCAGAATGGGACTAATAAGTTCATTGTTGAAATGGGTTGAGTTTCTCTTTTAGGTATGGAGTTTCTTAATACCAAAAATAAAATAAATGCAGATATAGCACTCCTTGTGGCACTAGGAAACAAATTATTTGTATATTATGTAGCTTTATTAAAAGATAGCTTATAGGAGACATTTTCAGTAGTAATCTGAAGTATATACATAAATCACTAAGTAAAAACTTACTCGAAAAGAAAAGATAATATGTGGAGAAACAGATGTGTATTTTCTCTTTTGCTTATAATTATTTAGTACATATGTCACTTAGACATCAGTAACTTACTATATTGATATATCTGCATATGCTTCACATAACACAGAACATTTTTATGATATTAGGATAGACCATCAAGTTTTGTGTTTGTAAGGAGTTTTAAACTGTAACTGGGAATGAATATCCTTTCAAAGGGATATAACAGGATGGGATTAAACTGCAGATACAAACACCTAAATGTAGGGTATCTGGAGGATATCTGTAGGTGTCCGGGTGTCAACTCACACAGTTACTCAAGTTCAGTAAAACCGGTCTAAGTCCTACAGCTCAGTGGAATGTATAAAAAATAAAAAAATTTTTTTTGCATGGCAATGATTTTAAATTCTAGACCATCATAAACCTTAAGTTCCTTTTTTTTCATTTTTTTCTGTCTTTCTATAACTTATTTTGATTAAAGGTCAAATATTATGCTCACAGCCTGAAGATAGGAAATTGCAGTGTTAACAATATCACAGCACAGATGAAATGAGGAAAATTACTTTCCTTAGCTGAAGAATAGGAAGCACTGTGCTTTGATAAGTGAGAATTCCTCTAATTTCCAGTCAAATGTTTTGCGTTTCCTTGAATTAAGTAGGTTTTGATTTCAGATAATGATACTGTCTGATCATATGATATTTTTTAGTTGGGAAGTTTTCAGGCAGTTTCTTGCTGTTCTCAGAGTTAAAATGCTGGAATTTTATACACATTTATATGCTCCAGTACATACTGCTTGCTCGTATGTATTGTTCATTCTGCACGGGTTTTGACTTTTTTTTTTTTTTTAAATTTTGTGGGTTTTCACTGTTGAAGGCACAATATTTGCAGTAAAGTAAGCCAAGCTAAAGAAGGAAGTCATACTTCAAGTAAGGGGACATAGTATTTTGTGCAAATGAGGAAATTATTTTAAGCACTGCATGATGAACTTGGCCTGTTATGTGCAGTCTTCGTCTTCCGCTGAAGCACCCGCTGTTGCCTATCTCTCTAAGCTCGACAGTGGACCAACAGCAAATGCTGCTGATGTGGCAAATGATCTGTTCCCCAGGCAGATTTTGCCGGAGTACACTACAGCCTCGCACTTCTGGCCTGCGAACGATGGGTCTCTCCGTCCAGGTGGCCAACTTTGTCAGGACAATAAATCGATGTTCTTTTTCCTCCGTCCTGGAGGAAGTGTGGAGGAGGGAAGGTGGTCTTCCTTCCAAAGGATATTTGCCTTTGCCATAGTGATAGAAAAAGCTGATGAATAAATCAACCAGAAAAACAAAACGGAAGGGTCAGAAAACTTATGGCAAAGGAAAAAACAATGAGAATATTGTATATGTCAGGACTCTGGTTGCCATTTCATAAACAAACTTCTTCCTATTTTTGTGTATTTTACTTGGATATCCTGTTTCTCTGTCCCCTGTGAGACGCTGGGATTTTGAAAAGGACTGAAGCCACAGAAAGGTTTCATCTGTGGTGTATTTGGAGAAGGCGGAGATTCTTCTGCTAAAATTGAGACATGTTTAAAGAGTGATAATAGATGCTACTAAAATGGTAAATGCCAATTTTCTCCCAAGAGGAGAATGGAAAGAAACACATCAGGAAAATAAAATTATTAAAAGTGATAGATGTTTCCTTTGAAACCTCTTTGTATTTTGAAACCAGTTTTGGCATCTATTTTCAAGTTGTGTTGCAAAGCCAACTTTCACTCTTTAGATGAAGATGTTTATTCTTTGTGATAAATTTTGCACACTTCTGTACTGTGCCCAAGCCAGCCTTCTGCACTAGAGCCATGCTTCTTCCTCATGACTTCAGCTACACAGATCTTCGGCAGCAAAGTAGCTCTTCAGTCTTTCAGTCATTCCAGTTTTTAGTGGTAGTGAATGTGATGCTTTCAATGTTAAGAAATCAGTTTGTATGTCATTACACAGCTGAAGGGGACAATGCGAGGTCTAATAGTATCTCTAGAAGATTCTCTATTTGAGTCCGTTGGGTTTTAGATCAGGCCAGAATGAAAACCTCACCAAGAAGGTGACATGATTAACTTCGGGAAAACTTACCTTTAGAGGTGGATGCCAACAGGCAGCTTTTGCATGTAGTGCAAAGCCAGCTGACGGAGAAGGGGCTGCACAGCACATTATTTATTGTGTTTTCTGGAGCAACTGTAAGCGATTCCCGAGCAGAAAGCTGGCGTTTGTCAGGAAAGAGTTTAAGGTTTAGAGTAAGAAGAACTTAGGGTGCTTGTAAGCATTTGATTTACCACTCTTTCAAATAGCCTCTCACTATGTGGATCCTGGAAATTTTATGAAGACGTTCACGGCAGTGTCTGGCATTCGTGCATATGTTGAGTAGTAAATTTCTCAGCTGAGTCATCCATTTCTCGGAGAAAAGCCTGTGAAATTTATCTCTGTGGAAAGCACAATTACACTGGCAGGAACGAAAGGTTTCAGTCCTCTTTAATGGCAAGATTTTAAAGCTGCTGTGGGCTCCTGGGCACTTACTCCTTGTTCATCCAGGAAGCACAAAGCTGCTCTCGCTGTTACTGAACACTTGCGTGTGTTGTAAACCCAGATGTGACAATGCCGACTGTACTCGCTTTCACTCCAGGCTCTTGACATTCCACGTACTTGAGAGCGCTCTCTGAATAGTGTAGACATTTTCCTTTTGAGAGACAGCGAGCAATTAAAGCTGAGATAAAACTAAAGTTCTCTATCACATATCAAGTTAGGCTTCCATAGCATTTCACCTTCAGTGACCTTAAGGAGTAGCAATGAAATTGTTACAACTGATGTAACCTTGTTATTATGAGATTACCAAGAAATTACAGATGAGTTCTTGGTTTTTTTTTTATTGTGCTATTTCTTCTAATTAGATCCTGACAGGATTTCCAGTTACTCACAATGGTTTGCTTTACAGCTGTGTGCCAGAAAACTGCTATTCCCAGCCAAGTCCAGTAGATAACTGTGTCTGTCAAAGCACTGAGCTTGGTTGTTTGCATTTTGGTCATCTAAAAAAGGATCAGAAGGCTAAAGTGAATCTTAAATGGTATACTTTACAATACAAATCCTGATGAAAATAGATGAATACCATAGTATGAAATGCATTCATTAAAACACTACATTTTACACAGAAGAGTAAGAAATTAAAAGGTCAAGGTAAGTTTACAGATAATTCACAAAAAGGAAACTAACCTCACAAAGAATGTTATGCGAAATTGTCAACTCATCGTTTATTCATCTTTATAATAATCTGCAGCTTTAGTCTAAATTAATGGTCTTTTTCAACTGTACTGTCCAATCCTTTATCAAAAGGACTTACAAGTGACAACACTGCTTGCAGTTAAAATAGTAATATGATGATCTAGTAGGCACTAGTAAATAGTACAGATTAATTTAGTCATTGCTTTCCCCCTGGGCAGTTATGGATTTTTAAACACACTGCTTACTTTTCAAACTTGTGATACATTTGTGTTCATTCTTGTAATCATTCTGTACTATAGACTCCACCTGAAAATTTGTCCTCCTTTACATTAAATGTGAAAACCTCCTAGTAATCTTTTAAAATAAATTTTATTAATTAATTTTTCAATTAATAAATTGCATATAAAAATAAATAAAAAATAAACATTCCACTTAATAAATCCAATTTGCAAGGTAAAGGGCAACAATTTTTGCTTAAATTGTCCAAGATCCTAAATCCTTAATGGAATATATCTGCTCTGTACAAACACATTTTCTGAAGCCATAAGCTACAGCAGGATCCATATGCTGACCTTGGAGGTAGAACGAACATGTCTTCATGCCACAAAATTCAGTACAGTCATGGCACAAGACACCTGAAGGTGCATGAAAAGCAAAGTCAGCAGCTGGATCTTGGCATCATAGCAGATGAATCAGTGTAGTAAAATGTGGTAATACATTGTTTAAAGGCTGATAGTTTTATGTCAAACACTTTAGATCAATAATACAGAATTATTAAAGAGTATTTCTTTTTTGTGTGAGGTACTTGTATTCATTCATATAATCTAGGAAACTCAGTGTAAGATAATTTTCTCAAATCTCAATGGATTCACCCTTGAACGTGCCCCTGGAAATTCCCGTGCCTTCATCCTGATGGTCTTGCAGATACCAAGTCACCGTGCTACTCGATATCCTGAATACAGAAAGACATTACAGAGGTAAGACTAATCTCAAGCTCATGAGCCTACCAGAACTTAACTGGATCTGGTCCTTGATCCACAAAAGGATTCAACACCACATATGCAAGATTCACATGTCTTCCTTATCTTTTAGAAGCTGTGGGCTGCACAGAAATGTTTTGTTTCCCATTAGGATATCCCAGCTTCCAAGTGAAAGCTCTAGCAGAATGACCCAGTCTGACCCAGTCAGTAGCGATTTCATTCAGCAGGGAGAGAACCTCGGCCAGAAAACCGTATAGGTAGAGCATGTGTCTGAAGCTGAGCTGTTGGAAGACAGGTACTAATATCTGTTCCTTATGCTGTGGAGCTAATTATAGTCAGAAATGGAGTCAATAGAGGCAAAATTTATCCAACCAAAAGGGTCATTAAACCATCTGTTCCTTATGAATTGGTATTCATGAAATTCTGGGAAATTTCAGGAGGGATCCTTGGCTAAGAAGCATGGGAATGTTGAAAGTCGGACATTTCTCAAGTTAATTTGGTACAGACCTTTGCCTGACAGCAATTTCAAACATGCATCACATTTCTCAAGTTGCCTCTCTTATCACTGGAGAGTAACATGGTCTATGATAGAGGGTGACACAACTATGAAAGTCATTCTTGCTCAGTTGTCTGTATCAGACAACAAGGATTGGTGCTTTGATCCCTAGCCAAGTAATTGTCTTGAAAGGGGAAATAAACCCCAGCAACTCACATCTTTCTTACCCTTGCTTGTCTAGAAAAACTCTGCTGCCCATGGTTTTTGTCACTTAGCTACTCTGAGCACCCTGCTCTGGTTAAAGCTGTCCCTGTCACTGCAGGGGGGTTGGGCTGGGTGGCCTCTAAGGGTCCCTTCCAACCCAAAGCATTCCGTGATTCTATGATTCTAGCGTATTCCTTCCATGAAAGGGTTAACAAAGCAAGTAGTTAAGATGATAACTTAACTCTGTGGGGAAAAAATGGAAGAGAGAAATAGTCTAAGTAACAAAACAGCATGTGGTTGATTTAGGGTAGAGCACATTCAAGAGATAAAGGAAAGGTGCCAGATCCTTAACAGACTTGCAGTTGGCTATAAGTGTCACTCGATTTATTAGTGTATGCACACACACACAAACAAATGCTTTTTCTTGGATACTTGTCATTTTGGCTTGACGGAAGTAAAAATCACTTCGTCCTTCTTTTTTCTACTCGGAGGGTCATTTCCTTTAGAACTTTCAGTCCACTTCCAGAGAAGAAAAAGTGACAATATCTAGATAACAGAAAGATTTCCTTATGTGACTTTTAAAAAAAAAAAACAAACCAAAAACGTTTAAAAAAACCTGACCAATCCCTATAAGATTTAAAATCTTCCAGATCCCTGGAAGATTTAAAAATTGTGATTGACTCATGCAATGTTAAGTCATTTAATTCCTTTCTGATATCTGTGTAATATTTGTACCTGTTAGTGAGCCAGTCCACTGTGGGACTACACAGATAACATCTTATATATAACGCAGTGCAGCAAAAATAACATCTACACAGCTGAACGCAGCTCTTCAGGATGTGAACCATTGTAAGAGAATAAAGAATATAGTCTGTGATAGACAAGCTGAAGGATAATCAATTAGTAGCAGTGCAGTCAGCAGCAGCCTGCCTAGGAGAATCCAAGTTCTCATTTGTTCCAGCTGGAATGGTCTGTTGCAGACCTTGCTCTAATCATTCCCCTTTTTCTTTCTGGGTCCGTAGTGTCATACATGTGCCTCATGACTGCGGAGCAGGAAGAAGGTGGAACGTAGGGAAGTGGCTGGTCTCCATTTCCCCATCATCGGGTATCTACAAGTGCCTTGGAGAGCTGGTGAGTAGTCACAAAGCTTGCTTTCACTTTTAGATCCAGCATCACTAAAATCATACTTTCGTTTTTTTAGAACTAAGACTTGGAATTTCCAGAGCTTGTTTTTTGCCAGCAACAAGAGACTAAGACAAAGAGTAGGGACTTTTTTCTGTACTGGCTTCTATTTATTTTTTAGATGAACTTTTTGTTCTGTTCATGAAGTGATATAGACAATGCCTCTGAATAGAAGAAAATAAGAAATCAGCTAGTTTGTAGTCTATGCAAGTTATCATACCTCTGTATTATTTTATCTGGCATCTTTTGTGGATTCTGAATGCCTTCAGACTAACCAAGCAGGATGTGTCATAGGTGGGGAGCTGGTGCCTGAGGAAGATAATGAAGGAAGTAGATGCATTTATTTTTATATGTGGTATTTCAGAAATTCCAGAAAAGGGAAAGAAGCAGATGGTAAAACTTTCTTAAGTTTCTTTTTTTCTCTGTTGTCAATAGATGACAAGTTAGATGTGGAATACAATTGCAAGGTGTGATGTGGGTTACAGGGTAATGCGTTGGTGTTCTTTTTGTCGCTAGGAACAAAGATACAATTCCTGAAACAGACACAACCCTTTAAATAGATCTGCATGTAGATCTTGTCCTTCCCATCCAGAGATGAGACGTCGAGGGAGTCAGCAGGGCTCTCCTGTGGTGGGTTGGCCCCGGCTGGATGCCAGGTGCCCACCAAAGCTGCTCTATCGCTCCCCTTCTCAGCTGGGCAGGGGAGACAAAATATAACAAAAAAGCTTGTGGGTTGAGATAAGGACAGGGAGAGCACCCAGCAATTACCGTCACGGGCAGCACAGACTCGACTTGGGGAGAATCAGTTTAATTTATGTCATGGCTCAGCCCCAGCAGCAGCTCAGCACCACGCAGCCGCTCGCTCACTGCCCCTGCCCCGATGGGATGGGGGAGAGAATCGGAGGAGTGAGAGTGAGAAACACTCCTGGGCTGAGATAAGAACAGTTTAATAATTGAAATAAAACAAAGTAAAATAGTAATAATAATATACAAAACAAGTGATGCGATCGCTCACCACCCGCCGACCGATGCCCAGCCCGTCCCCGAGCAGCGATCGCTGCTCCCCGGCCAACCCCCCCAGTTTCCATACTGCCCATGACGCCGGATGGTATGGAATGGCCCTTGGGGCAGTTGGGATCAACTCTCCTGGCTGTGCCCCCTCCCAGCTCCTTGTGCCCTCGGCAGAGCAGGGGAAGCTGAAAAGCCCTTGCCTGGTGTCAGCACTGCTCAGCAACAACTACACCATCAGGGGGTATCAGCATCACTCTCATCCTAAATCCAAACCACAGCGCTGTGCCTGCTGCTGGGAAGAAAATTAACTCTGTCCCAGCTGAAACCAGGACAATTTATTACCAATCAAAATGGAGTAGGGCAATGAGAAATGAACCCAAATCTTAAAACACTTTGCCCCCACCCCTCCCTTCTTCCCGGGCTCAACCTCACTCACGATTTCTCTCCCTCCTCCCCGCAGTGGGGCAGGGGGACGGGGAATGGGGGTTGGGGTCAGTCCATCACACGCTGTCTCTGCTGCTCCTTCCTCCTCAGGGGAGGGCTCCTCACACTCCTCCCCTGCCCCAGCGTGGGCCCTTCCCCGGGTGCAGCCCCTCAGGAGCCGCCTGCTCCCCGTGGGTCCCCGCGGGGTCCCCAGCCCTGCCAGCAACCCTGCTCCAGCCTGGGCTCCTCTCCCCACGGGGCCACAGCTCCTGCCAGGAGCCTGCTCCAGCGCGGGCTTCCCCCGGGGTCCCAGCCTCCTCCGGGCACATCCCCTGCTCCGGTTGGGCTCCTCCCCGGGTGCGGGGGGATCTCTGCTCCCCGGGGGCCCCCATGGGTGCAGGGCACAGCTGCCTCGCCATGGGCTGCACCGGGGGTGCGGGGGAATCTCTGCTCCGCGCCTGGAGCCCCTCCTGCCCTGACCCGGGGGCTGCAGGGCCGCTCCTCTCACATAGCCTCACTCCAGCTGCACCTTGTTTGGTTTTTTTTCTTTCCCCCTCTTTAAATCTGTCACCCCTGAGGCACTGCCACCGTCGCCGATGGGCTGGGCCTTGGCCAGCGTTGGGTCCATCTTGGAGCCGGCTGGCGTTGGCCCTGTTGGCCATGGGGGAAGCTTCTGGCAGCTCCTCACAGGAGCCACCCATGCAGCCACTACCAAAACTGCCAGGCAAACCCACCACACCTCCCCTCTTGGGGGCTATAGAGAAGTTGTATTATTGTCAGGTGATGAGATGAAGGTGGGGGGCGTTAGGGAAAGCAAGGGGTCAGGGGAGCTCTGGGAACCAAAAAGCTAGTAGGCACTGAGGAAGGAGAGGCAGCATATAACCCATATAGCAGGCTATTGAGGTTGCTGAGAGCTGAGAATTTTGAGGCTGGCAGATTGTTATCTGCTGTATAAGCCATACAGGCAGCAGTATTCATACATGTCCTCCAGGTTCATGGTTTTTCAGTTACTTGATCAAGATATGGTGTTACCTTGGATGTGGTGCCTGAAGGGCATTCCTCCTCTGTTGATGAGATACGTTTTCCCTGCGAGAACAGTTCTCATTTGAGTTACAGCACGTTCCTCTGGCTGTTATTCTTTAGGCATGATCATACCGTGGAGGTATCGGGCACTCTGCATAGGGTGAAAGGTGCTCGTCCCAGGTGCTTCAGTAAAGCATCAGAAACCAGAAGCTCTGTAAGAGGCTTTCTTATACTCAGATGTCCAGCGCGCATCCCAAGGAGATCTTTCGTGAGACGGGTGAGGGCTGCAGTTTGAATGGGGGACCTACGTATGAGCTTGCTGGAATACCTCTATGATCGGAGGCTGAAGAATTGTTGAGTCGGACTTAGCTGTATCTTCTCCCCTGAATGCCATTTCTGCCACAGAAGGATTCTGCCCTCTCAAGCTGATGGGACGCAAAGATGCTTAGTAATAAACCTGTTGCATATGTTTCTGTGTTGGGGCCCTGTATAGCAGTTACTACTCCAGCATGGGGTATTTTAGCAGAAACCCCAAATGGTGGCTCTAGATGCAGATATTGGGGTGAAGCGCCATCAGGAAACAGAATGTCAAATTAGATGAGTTTCCTTCTACTTTTTTTAATAAATCTCTGCTAAAAGAGAAAGATGAGCCCTCTTGTCCATAGGTCCTTGGCCATAAATCACAAAAGCAGTGGTGAAGGTTTTAAGAGACCAAATTCTGCATGAGGCTTAGCCTTTCAGCTTTCCTCTAATAGCGTCCATGGGACAGTGCAGTACATTAAAAACGCAGGAAGAGGGTGAGAAATGTTGGATAACTAACATGTTGCATAACGTGTGTTTCTTCAAATAGTTCATTAAGGTATCAAGAACTTGTTATCTCTTTTGTCTGGAGGAAATTAATTGAAGTTCATCATTTAGGTATTTAACACGATGAAGTTCATTGTAGGTATTTAACAGGGTTGTAGAAGTATGAGTTAAAACAAATGCTTAGCACAGTTCTGAAACGCTTTTCTGTTCTCACATTCCAGAAGAGTCTTAAGTTTCAGTTTCCTGAAGGACACTTGTATTTTCTGATGCCAGGCCAAAAATGATGCGTTCACTATTTCCAGAATACCTTCCGAGACACACAATTGTTCTATCTTTGCCCAGCAAAGCCTGAGAAAAGTCTCTTTTGATTGCTAGATGTATTGGGAAACATGTATTTACATCCGGTGCTTAATTCTTTTAATCTCTTTTGCCTTTAGTAATATTTTGTAATACTTGTTATATTCCAGTCTCCATTATGCTCTGCATGTGTCAGAATTTCTTCCAGCTGATCCTGTAATACTTGATCTCACTGTGAATCTAGATGCATCCTCTGTTTTTATCCCCAGCATCCTCCTCGGTGCCATTTGAATAAAAAGCTAGATTGTCTGAACTCTTGAGATCAACTGCTAAAGCTTGTCAGCTGATCTCTTATTTGTTTTCAGACAGAACAGCCAGTTCTGAAAATAAGCAAGCTTCATACTCATTGTCCTGTTTGCAGGTTGATGCTGAGGATAGCGGGAGCAACAGTAAAGTGTGCGTTCTTTTTAAAATACATAGAAGGCTCACATTTGAAGCTGAGTAAAGAGCAAGTTTTAAGAAATTTTTTAATTTCTTGGCAGATCTGTACTTTCTTTAATAATACTTGCTGCCTAACCCTGCTCTTACCTGTACTGTCTGAGTTCAGTTTGTCTGATGGCTCGGTATAGTAGTCCCTCTGGTAAGGACCATACTCCAGTAAACTTAATGGCAGCTGTCCAGTTTAATTTACTGAGCTGGATCAGAGTTATTTCCTATTTCATGTTATCTGATGAAGGGCTTGATTACAGTTTTCCAGCGTGCGGATATGGCTTTCTATGTTTATATCTTTTTGTGTCTAGAAACCGATTTCCCAGAAACAGGGAAATTTTGCCTTTTCCCCTTCAGCTTAGCCTGTGATTATTTAAGCAGTCAAAGCAGAAGAGTTTCATTTCTTGCTTCTCTCTGCCTATGATTAAAAAGTATTTACTTGCAACATAAATAAGAGAGTGTACTTCTTCAACAAAACCCTTTTCTGTGCAGTAAAATCACATTCTGTAGATGCTGTTACCTACTCTGGACAGATTTTGCGTTTCTGGATTACTTGCATTTCCTGAGGCTTATGAGATTTTCTTTTCTTCCTCCTCTAATAAAAACAATGATGATGATAATAAAAATAATATATTATGGGAGAATCCAGTATGGCAGTTTCAGCGAATTTCAGCTTTAGTGACTTTTGGTTAGGCATTGCTGGGTGCTTCAGATTTCCCTGTTTTATTGTCTTCAGGGTAATTCTTTGGTTGTCTCGTTTAGTTTTTCCATATTTCTAATATTGTTATTATTATGAATTATTATTATTTTGAAGACATACTTTCTGCCTGAGATCACAATTTTATCTTCCCACAGTCATTATATCCCTTTTATATTTATGAGTTTATGATAAGTGTATGAAAAAAGTGGTTGATGCTTCTTATTTTACCTAGTGTAAGGTCTGTGGCAGAGTCATAAATGTATTTATTGCAATGTGCTTTGGTGTTTCTGTAGCAGCTTCTACTGTCCAGCTATCCTTTGATGAGGATGCAAATGTAGGGGCAGCTGCAGTCAGGGAAAAAGCAGAAAAAGTAGTTCCTGAAGCAGACGTGCTGCCTGTAGGCCAGCGGGAGCCTTATTTCCTCTGGTACGACTCTCACCTGAACGTGGTATTTTGGAGCTAGCAATAGGTTATTAACCGTAAAATCTGCTTGGCTCAAAAAAGTATTAGGTTGATGTAGTGCCGGCTTTTCAGCAATTAAATTTCTTTAGCATTTACAGCATTGGTACTTCAGCCTTTATTTTTCCAAGTATTTACTCATTTACTAGATATTTGAATCTGTACTGTTTATAAAATATACTATATGATGACAATATTTCATAGACATCAGATGACCAAACTATTACATACTGAATTATTTTCCAGAGACATTTGAAAAACGGGAATGTTTTGTTTTGAATTTCTTACTGCTTTTATTTAGTGAGTCACAGTTGACCAAGATGAGCTACTCAAGTAGCTGAATAAACAAACAACTGAGATTTGGAAACCTTTATCCATTCTTTGCATTCATAGCATTTCCCAATTGGAAATTAAACACTGAAAATGTTATTTTACTTCGTTCATAACATTGTCCCTATATTAACCAGTAATAGTTGTCCTCAGAAATATTCCAAACTGGATTTGTATACCCACAGGAAACCAAACACTGAAAATAATCCCAGGGTTGTATTATCAACTGCTGCATTTCAATTATACATAAACAGGACATGAGAGACCTGAGAGGCATATCAGTAATGCAATGCAGACCAGTAGCATCTTGAAAGAGGGACGTTTTAGAGACATTTTTAAAGTGGAACTGGGAAAATCGCTTCATTCAATTCATCCGAACGGGATGAGCCTGATTCAAGCTGATATAGTCAGAACTCCAGACTTCTGTTATCTGACTTATTTCTTCATTTTTAGGGATCAAAAATACTTGGGAACACGAGTAACATCACCTCTTAAACGGGTAGCACAGTTTTCAAGAGGAATACTGAGTTAGGTAAAGTTATTTGCAGAACTGAGTATTGTTAGAAGTATTCTCAAGACAGCCCTACGAAAATATTTGCACTGGAAGCAAACATAAGTAAATTCCATCTGAGAGACGGTGCTATTCAATTACTTGGAATTACCCGCAGTCTTTCATTTTATCAGTTTGCAGGATCAGATCTTGACTTGGTCTTTTGAAGTCTAGTAGGCACTGCATTACAAGTGTTAATACTTATTTATTTTTCTGGGCTTAAAATACTGTATTAAAAAGGCAGCAGAGGGCGCTGAGCCTCGCCGGCGTAGCGCGATTTGGATCTCTTCCTGCTCTGCATTTCCCTGTCCAGGTCCAGGGATTTCCCACTCCACGTCGAGGAGAGCCTTTATAAAAGAGCGCGCTGGCTCTCCTCTAATAAACTGGTGCAGAGCAGCAGGATCTCGCTGTGCTGCTTCACAGAAAACAGAAAGCAAGGCTTTTTAATTGACTTTCTTTGCCCAGTAAGAGCAGTAACAAATGTTAAAGCAGATGGGAAGAACAAGCCAAGCTGTGCTAATAATTTTCTATGTGTTAATGACTGGTAAGTTGTGTGTGTGTTTGCTTTATTTGTTTTTAATTTTGTTCAGTGTAAGCTGACCTACAATTTACTGTTTGATCTTTATTTCTCTTTGTTCCAGTTACTTTTACTTTTCAGTGAATACGACTGTCAATTAAGTAGTTCTGTCAAAATGTCAGGAAGCTTTTTTTGGCATTTACTTTGAGCTTTTCCGTGCTCTGCAATGACACAGTCATTTTCTTATTGAGTTTGCTAAAAGACAGTCTAGGAGACAACTGCAGTATATCGCTGCGTGTTTGATATTTACTGTCAAGCCTGACGGCATCAGTCAAGTTTGGTGCTAAATGTCCTGGTGAAAGTGATTCTGTGGTTGTCCTTACTATCTTACTTACCACCCCTCCCCTCAAATGTTACGAAATTTTAGAACCAGATCCACCTGACAAAAAGTTATATTGTGCCAATACATTTATTTTCACTGGCAGCATTGGGTTTATGCCATTTTACATGTGAAAACTCTCTGTTAGAATAATTTGAATCTGTATTATCTTTGGCAAAAATAGCAATGTTTATGGGGTGTTTTGGAGATGTAAACCACTGTATGAGCTTTATTAGTTTAACCTCTACACAACTGTAAAGCAAACTTGCGAATGACCTTGTGTCACAGTAGAACGTGACAAGAAATGCTAAAATAGATGTTGAGAATGCTACTGAGTTCATGTATGTTCTCCCTATTGTAGTTAAAGCTTTTGAAATGGAGATTGTACCTGCTGACAGAATTGTTGCACAGATTGGAGAAACACTCGTGCTCACATGCAATACTACTGGCTGTGCATCACCAAGTTTTTCCTGGAGAACCCAGATGGACAACCCCCTTGGAGGAACAGTGAACAGCCATGGGACATACTCAACCTTGACTATGAATCCAGTTAGCATTGCGAATTCTCACGATTATCTGTGTACTGTCTTCTGTGGTGAGAAAGGGAAAAAAGAGAAGAGTATCAAAGTTGAACTTTACTGTAAGTAAAAGTGTAAAATTCTCTTTAAGTAGTACATGTTTGTAAAAAAAAAAAAAAAATCAGTAGTTGTTTTTAGATATCGTGGTTGGTAGTTAACTGATAATGCTAACTGATGCTAACTGATAACAAGTCTGCTATAGCTCAACATATATTTCCTTGTAAGATTCCTTTATCTGTCTGTTTGGGACTCTTTCTCAGCCCCTTCTTGCTCAGCTTTCTGCACTGAAGGTAGTACATACTGGTCTTATTTTATTTTATTTTATTATTATTACTGGTAATATTTGAAAGCCAAAAACATAGACTCCCCAAGACGTTGGTAGACCTGGAAAAAAAAAACACAACCGATGTGGCTGAGATGGATTTATTTGGGAAACCTGCAAGGGCAGAGCACCTAATCAAAGCCTTTGCAGCTTGCAGGGGAATGATTCAGATGTCTAAACCTACCAGCACAGAAAACAGGATACCACCAGTGTATGGATTGCTCTGGATGCCTGTATTTAGGCAGCTGTATCACTGCCTAGGTGCCTTGCTGGGTCTTATTAGGTCATTTGTGATTGTATTTCAACAACTGTACAAATATAATTCCTGTTAGTGTATGAACTGCTTATAAAAGACCTGTATGTCTTCCTATCAAGATATGTCTTGTAATAAAGTTGATATAACGTCATGTTCTGAACACCTTTAAACTCAAGATGTTTGATGTCTGGATCTTGCTCTTATGTTGACCCTAGAGCTCATCTCTGCTAGACTAAAGAAATGGACTTTATTCTTTTAGCTTTCCCCAGTGATCCTATCATTGAGATCAGCCGATCTGTAGGTGCTGGAGAACCAGTCACTGTCATCTGTAAAATTCCTGATGTGTATCCTCCTGATCGCCTGGAAGTACTCCTAAAGAAAGAGGAACAGGTTCTTCTTGAGAAAAATTTTTATGACCATGGCCGCACAAATACACAGACCAAAACTGTGACATATTCTTTTAATCCCACGGCTGATGATATTGGGAAAGAGATTGCCTGTGTGGCCGGTTTACCAATTGCTGAAATGGACTTTGAACCCAAAGAAAGAGTAACTTCTCAGAAACTGAATACAAACTGTAAGTATTTTTATTCTAGGGCTTTCACACCAAGCACTGTTTAACGTTAAGTTTCATGGTACGGGTTTACAAAGTGTGTACTATAAATCATTTATAATCTACACTTGTTATCTGTATTATTTTTTGTAGATAATCTGTTGTATTCAATTGAATTATCTTGTATTCAGTAACAGTCATTGAGTCATTAAATACCCACTGTTGTTTGTGACAACAGTTAGGCAATGCTTTAGTAACTCCTCTCTCACTCTCTTTCATTGGGCACTGGTGCTCAGTCAGAAAGTAAAGACCAGAAGAAAAATGGCAGCATGCAGATAACCAATTGTTTTTAAAATTGCCATTGTACGCTTATCAGTTCCAAGTTTATAGTCCTAAACAATAGGGAGACAAATGTAAGAGTAAAAAAAAAAAAAAAAATTGTACATATTTTGTCTAGCTTAGCTTTCAAAGCTGCAAGCTAAATGTCTTAACAAGTCTGGAAAAATTATTCCACTGTGTTACTGGAATACACATTATTCATTTTTTCTTGATATTGTGGGAAATGTACCTCTAGAGAAGCTAGTGTTAAAGATGCGCATGTCATTCTTCATTAACTTACTGACCTCATCTCTCTTTTGTTCTCTTCCAGTTGGTCCACAAAATACTGTCATTACTGCATCTCCAGGCAACTCGCCCATGGTGGGAGACTCTCTAAAGCTCACTTGTGTGACTGAGAGCAATCCACCACCACAAATAGTTTGGAGAAAACATCTGGCTGATGAAAGCATTCAGCATCTGGTAGAAAAGAATGTCCTTTCTATTCCCCGTGCCCGTTTCGCTGATTCAGGACTGTACATCTGTGAAGTCATTAATCTGGTGACTAATGAAACAGAGAAAGCAACTGTGGACATCGTTATACAAGGTACAAGTCTGCTTGAATTTAGCTTGTATCATCCAGTACCCAACTGGCAGCTTCCTGTTGGGGTGAAGGACTCTGAAACACTGAAAATTAGGCAATTATGGGGCCGCCTTTGCTATGAATTTGGGATTTAGCTTTCAATTTACTACTGCTTTTCATGGGCTCTGCTTTTCATTTCTATGCTTAATTTTCAGCTAATTCTCTCTGTGCTGCTGTTGTACATGCATACCTCTATACACTTCCTGCAATGCAACACTCAAAGTGGTAAAAGAATCTGCAAAAGTGGTGTGGGGGACACTGTTATTTCCTTGAAATGCTAATGTGCATAGCAATTTCACAGGGACGTCACAGTGTCCTTCTTTGAACTAGTAGTTTTAGTTATTAGTAGTAAATTTAGTAGTCATTTAATAGTTTTACTGTTTGGGACATCATCATTATTGTTGTCATTGTTGTTGTTATTTATTATTACTACTGCTACTGTTTCAATAGAGTCAAAAGTCTCAGGTGGAGCCTGGGACCAAACCCAAAATGAACAGATCCTTGGGCGAGCAGTTCCTGCTTTCTTCAAACCCTCTCTGTCTTTAGTACTTCTGCATTAGTACAACAGCCTTTTCTTTTATCACGCAGGTGCTCCAAGCATTGCAGAACTCTCCATTGAGCCTTCTGCAACAGTTCAAGAAGGAGAAGCTGTTTCCATACAATGTTCTGCTGAGAGTAACCCTCCTCCCAATATCATTTTAAGGAGAAAATCTGACAGTGGAGACCTGCGGCCTTACGCTGAGGGGAGAATTTTCCTTCCTTCTGTGACATTCCTAGATGGAGGAAACTACGAATGTGTAGCAGAAAATAAGTTTGGGAAAAGTAAACGTGAAATAGTATTTAATGTGGAATGTAAGTATGTGTAATGTTTTCCCAATCATTTAAAAATAATTAGTTAATTCTCCCCTTACTTCAGGGATGAATGTAACCATCAAACTAAACAACCCTGTGAGTACAAAAAAATCAGCATAGTCCTTTGCTCTTCCCCAGAGAAAGCAGTGCTGATGAGCAAAACAAAGGCGTGAAATCTTTAATGTAATGACAGTCTTAAGTCAGGATCTGAACGAGCGAGAAACTGATCTACCTTCTTAAGGTTCTTGGTTAGAAGTACTTGGTTAGGACGTTTAGGCTATAGAGAGTTTGTATGGAAGCTCTGATACCATGTGCTTTACTTATTCTGAGAATGAAAAAGAAATTAACTTTGGGAGGCGAACAACCTGGCATCCAGTAGGACATGTTGGATCCATCTCTAAAAAATCCAGTGATGATTAACTACAGGATTCTTCCTTTCAGATGGACCGAAGAATACAATGATCTCTGTTATCCCTGCTGCTGCTGTTAAAGAAGGAGAAACTGTGATGATGAATTGTACTAGTTCTGGCAATCCGGCTCCAGTGATCTCTTGGAAGAAAAAGAACGCCACTGGGGAGTCTGAGAAAATTTTTCAAGATGCAATTTTAACTCTACAGAACATACAAAGTCAAGATCTGGGGCTTTATGAATGTGAAGCTTATAACCAATTTGGCAAAGAAGAAAAAGCTGTGGAATTACTTCTTCAAGGTTAGTAGAACAGGATGGAACACAGGTTTTTGTTTTATGTATTTTAGGTCCAGATCTCATTCTGTGACGAATGGGGGGATTCTGTCTTTGATGTCAGTGGAGTTAAAAGGTGACGCTAATGTCATTAAGTCATTTAGGAAGCTTTAAACAATGAAGGGTGAAATCTGCCTTGGAACAGGTAGCTTATGCCAAGTTCTCACATCAGCTGAGCTTCCATCGCTCCTTCCAGTTGGCAAATGTATGCATGAGGCAAAGAAGCTACGCAGTGCCCATATTTTCTGCCAAATGTGTCTCGGTGGAGGATCCAGCTACCTGCATACAAAAGATACAAAGAGAAAGTACACGCTGAAACTTCTCTGTGGAGGGACTGTGTTACAGCCCCTTGGCTCTCCTTTAAGTTTCGACTCTGTATCCTGTTCTCGCAAGCTGCGTGTGAGCTATACCAAATGCTGCTTCCTCAACCTGCATGCAATGACAGCAGTTTCATTTTCAGACTTCCCTGCTTTAGCCCTGCTGCTTCTGCTTATTGCATGGCACCAGTGTATTGCTTAGGGATCACTTCTGCCACTAATCCATCTCTCTTCTTTATTCTTTACTATTTTTGTAGCTGCACCAAAGAATATACTTTCAGTTTTCCCTTCAAGTGCAGCGATACAAGGAGAAACCATCTCTTGCACATCTGCAGATGTTACATGTGTTCAGAATACTCTGTGAAAGAAAATAGGGGATGGGATCACAACCCTTGAAACAGTAGATGGCAAATATACCATAGGCAGGGCTCAGCTAAAGGACGCAGGAGCATATGAATGCATATCATTAATGAACTGGGAGAGCAATCTCAGCACGCAGTACTTTATGTCAAAGGTTAGTTAAAATAACTACTGTACAGAGTTAATCTTATGACTTGGTTTAGACAGACAGAATGACGTCTTCGCTTCAATTCCATTAAGAATTGTCTTTAAAAAAACTGAGGTGAGTTGCACAGGTTCTTGTCATAAGTGGTAGGATCTTAGCACTAATGGAAACTTCTGCCCAAACTGGCAGATGCACAAAAATAATTGCTGCTTCAAAATTTTTCATAGTTCCACTTCCACCTTTGAAAACAGGATGTAAAATTGTGGAACCTAGTGAAAAAAATACTATTCTAGGACTCCTTCCTTTGCCTTTTCTGTCTCTCTTCTGTTGAAAAAGGACATCAACCGCTGGATCTGTTGGTCTGTGAACTCAAATGAATAAACAGTGAATTTAAAATAAGAAAACAAGAAAAGGCTCCATATGGTTAGCTCAGTTGGTTAGAGCGTGGTGCTAATAACGCCAAGCTCACAGGTTCAATCCCTGCTCGCTGCAGGGGGGTTGGGCTCGATGATCTCTCAAGGTCCCTTCCAACCCAAAGCATTCTATGATTCTATGATTCTATAATGTAAAAGATATGCAACATACTCCATCAACTGTTAAAATGTTCTTTCTGTCAGCTGCTGTGGACTGCAGTCTGTGAAGGATAGCTAGTGAGAGTAGTGTCTAAAGCTATGTGCTCCAATATTATAGTGAATTTGTTAACCGGATTAGTACTGTGTGTGTGCAAGCTGCTGATGCTTCATGACCTTTTTACTTCTGTTTGTTGTTAAATCCTACCTTGCATTTCTTTTCTTCTCAGTTCCTCCCCAAAATGTTACTGTGTCAGTGTATCCATCAGAAAATGTCAAAGAAGGAGAAAATGTCACTATTATATGTAGCACATACAGTAACCCACCACCACAGATGATCCTGAAAAAAGTCCATCGGGAGAATGAGATTATTCTGCCATCAGTGAATGGAACCTTTATACTCTACAATGTCACCAAAAATGATACAGGCAGATATTTGCTTGATGTTTTCAACGAGGTTGGAAACAACATCCAAGTGATTGAGATAGCTGTTGAGGGTAGGTGGGTCTATTGCCTTAAACTTATTTTCTTTGTACTTTCTAATGAATTTTGTGTCAAGGTGAGCACAACTAGTTCGTGGCTGATCCTTGTGCAACAATACTGCGGTTAGCCTAAAAAAACCCCAAAACTCAACCCAAATAATAGCACAGCTGGTGAGAATAAGCTGTATTTAACCTCCGTTCAGTGTGGATGTTATTGTCTCTCTTACCTGAGTTGGTGCAGTAGCTTCAAGGATAGGGCCAGAAAAAGGTGGATCCTGGCTGCATTTCTGTCCACGTGCATGAACAGTGAGACTAATCCAGAGGAAGTTCTGTTTCACAAAGAGATCTAAAGATTGGGCTTTTTAAACATGGTCTTCTCCTGAAGTATTGTTTTCAGGAGGTAGAAATGTCCCCAAATGTTTCCTGGGTAAAATACATGATATTCTTCTTGTATTCTTCATGAACTCCATGGTATTCTTCATTGTAGATGGTATCAGATGGGTTTGAACTTGCATAGCAAATTCAAGACCAAGATAGTGGCTAGGAATTAAAGTGTGTAATATGGAGCTACTAAAGAAAAAAGCATAAGGAAAACATTTTGAAATGTGCTTTGTGCATGAAAACAGAAATAGCGTTCTAAATGAAGGTCATTAATAACACTGCTTTTACAGTAATACACAAGTATCTGTTTCAATCCGGTTTTACACAGCTTTTTTCTCCTTTTGTCTCCATTTTCAGGAAGATTGGAAGAAAGACATCAAATCCTACCAGTGATTATTGCATTCTCCTGCGTAACAGCAATAGCAGTGCCTATAGTTGCAATTTTGATCTACGTGTCAAGACAAGGAAAGATAAATGGATCCTACAATCTTGTAAAAGCACTCAGACTGAAAGTGTGATCGCACGAATATAAGTCTAAGTTCACGATAAGCAATGTTATTTATTGCTGTGACTGGTTCTACTCTCCTATAACATATGGTAACAAACAAGTGACAAGAACACTGCCATCTGATAGCAAATCGATTTTTTTTTTTTTTTAATGTTTTGATAAGTATTTCAGTATTTAAATTAAAGGGACATCCTGTCCTAGCAATTGGTAAATCACTTCTGTGCTGGAGCATGCTGAACAAAGAGTTCCTTGGAGAACTAGGTTTGTACATAGTGTACAATTTGTGTTATAAATATGTTCAACTGAATATCAGTTTGTAAAATTGCAGTCCTACTGCAACTGTACAGAGAAATGTTGTTAATTCAAAGATACAAATCAGCATTACTTCAGCTGATCAGTTGATAATATTTTATTTTGTATTATTCTACAGAGTGCATGTTTTTAATATAGTTTGTCTGCTTGTGGTAATGTTCGGAAAATGTTCTTTTTTTCACTCATATTGCCATAAACGCTGTACATTCAGTGAAGTTACACAATCACTGGGCTATGCATTTCTAATTAATTTAAATTCGTTTAAGATCTCAAGGCTCATTTGTGAAACATTTTACTTTATAATCCCAGACACTTTCTGAGTAATATTTAGTCTAGTTAGTTTTAGGACAGCTGAGGTATTTTTGTAGGGTTTAATCATTCTCAAGTCAATGTCAGAATTCTGTTATTTTGCGGTGAGCCAAATCAGACCCTTCATTTAGAATATAAGCTGCCGATAAATACACTTTACAAATTTCCACTGCAAAATAAAGCTACCGGTAGGTTTCTTTGACTAGATCCCCCTAGTGATTCTTGCTTCAGATTATGTCAGAATACATGTTCCTATGGAAGGAACCAGCGAAAACTATTATCCTTAGCAACAGCAGTCGAGTGTCATGGGAAGCCCTAGGTGTAAAGGCGCGAGCAAGGCAGGCAGCGACGTAAAGGCAAGGGGGAAAGGCAAAATCTGTGCGGCCTCAGCAATGGTGGTGGAGTTGTTTCCCGAAGAAATGCCCTTCCCAAGCTGCTCACTGTGGAAAACTAAGCCCCTTGCTTGACAACTTTCCTTTTAATAGACAACCAGTGCCTGCACACTTCTCCCTGGTTAGCGCCTTCTTTCCTTGCCCCCTCTCTCCGCCGTTGGCAAAACGCGGTGAAAACAGTGGGCTTTCTGTGCAGAGGCAAAGGTGAGGGGGAAGGAGAGGTGGAGTTTGATGGTGTTCTCCCTTACATCCCTTCTCCTGGCTAGCAGTGCTGCTTTGACTCACCTGGTTGGTGACGTTCCACGCTGAAGGCAAGGCTGTGGGAGGCGTGGGCACTGCGGCTGAGATGTTGAAGTGCATCCAGTCGCCGCGGCGCTCAGCCGCTGCGTTAGGCACAGGAAAGTGGGCTTGGCTCCCCCAAACCTGCACACGCAAGGTCAAGCACAAGGTCGAAGGTGGGCTTGGCTCCCCCAAACCTGCACACGCAAGGTCAAGCACAAGGTCGAAGGTGGGCTTGGCTCCCCCAAACCTGCACACGCAAGGTCAAGCACAAGGTCGAAGGTGGGCTTGGCTCCTCCAAACCTGCACACGCAAGGTCAAGCACAAGGTCGAAGGTGGGCTTGGCTCCCCCAAACCTGCACACGCAAGGTCAAGCACAAGGTCAAGCAGAGATATGTGAAACCAGTTCATTTACATTATACAAGCGGTAACAAGTGCCCCCAACAGCAATACAAATGCAGATGTCGCTTGGTGGCTAGCTGCGGGATGAGGCAGTGGTGCAGATATCTCCCAGATATTTTTCGTAGCGTGTTCGGTGGTGATTTGTGCACTAAATCAGTGCATGCAGGGTCCTGCGCTTATCTACAGTTGGAAAGGGAGGCTTGGAAAGTGGGGGTGTAGCAGAAAAATGGGAGAGCGGTGTGGACTTGGCTAGGAGGAATGTGAGCATGCAGTAGGAGGGTGAAGAAAAGACTGAAAACAGAGGAGGAGGAGATCTTTGACAGGCCCATGACATAAATTTCTTGGGGGTGGTGCCAGGCAGATTTATTCAGAATAATGTCAGGCCTGTCTCGGTGCTGTCTTGTGAACGAACCAGAAAGCATGATTTTTCCACTGTGCAAAACTTTGGTGCACACACATTTTGCCTACTGGGTATACTTCTGGTATCTGTATTGCAAGAAGGATAGTTAGAAAAGATACAGAGAAGGGAGGACTGGGAAACAGGAAAAATGAAAATGCCTGGGACTTTCCAGTTTGGAGAGAGAATTCTGAAGGAGGAGGGGATGTGACTGACGTTTTCCAAATTGGGAAGACAGTTGATCACAAACAACAGATGCAGAAGTGCTGTTTGCTAGATCATGCAAAGCCAGAACTGCAGGGCATGCAAACTAAGGAGAGCGCAGTTTAACAAAAATAATAGAAAATACTTCTTGACACAGTGAATGGTGAACTGCTGGAAGCTGCTGCAGAAGGTTGTGGAGGGTAACAGCATCAACTGGCTCAAAAGGGGAATGGAAATGGATTAAAGGTCCATAAACAGATACTAAAGGGAATAGGCAGAAAGTACTGCATAACATCCCTAATCCAGTGGCCACTGGCGCTGAGCAATCCTCAGGGAATATCCTGCACAAGGTGGCCAGGTGCGCATGCTCTCCTGAAGTAGTGCCTCCCGCTGCTGGAGTGTCCTGGTTTGGGCTGGGACAGAGTTAATTTTCTTCCCAGCAGCAGGCACAGCGCTGTGGTTTGGATTTAGGATGAGAAGAATGCTGATCACACGCTGATGGTTTAGTTGTTGCTCAGTGCTGCTTATGCCAGTCAAGGGCTTTTCAGCTTCCCATGCTCTGCCAGGGGCACAAGAAGCTGGGAGGGGGCACAGCCAGAAGAGTTGATCCCAACTGCCCCAAGGGCCATTCCATACCATCCGGCGTCATGGGCAGTATGGAAACTGGGGGGGTTGGCCGGGGAGCAGCGATCACTGCTGGGAACTGGCTGGGCATCGGTCGGCGGGTGGTGAGCAATTGCATTGGGCATCACTTGCTTTGTGTATTATTATTATTATTATTTTATTGTTACTATTATCATTACTATTTTACTATATTTCAATTATTAAACTGTTCTTATCTCAGCCCAGGAGTGTTTCTCACTCTCACTCCTCCGATTCTCTCCCCCATCCCATCGGGGCAGGGGCAGCGAGCGGCTGCATGGTGCTGAGCTGCTGCCTGGGGCTGAGCCCCGACATGGAGACATACTGGGGTAGCTGGACCCCTGGTGAGACCCAGCCGGGCATGTCTTGCCTTCTTATGCCTTCTCTGAGCCGTCTTGGGCCGGGCGTACTTGGAGAAGGGGCTTAGCAGTTCCTGTGCTGTTTTTCCCTCTCCCTTAGTCACTTAGAAGGAATAAAAAGAGGAAAGATGAGTGGGAGAGAAACAGGAGTCATCTTGAGACAGCAGTTTGGTGCTTGTGTAGTATTCCCTGGAAATTCCTCCCCGGGTTGCCCGTATCCTCTCCGCTGTTGGTTTCACGGGTGTTTGGGATATGGATACAGACCTTAACGTCTGCATGGCTTGCCTGCCCTCTCGGGCTCCCCACTAAGTCATTGAAGTCAATAGGAGCTGGCCTGTGATTTCAACAGGGATGGTTTTTTCACCCAGAAGCACTTAAGTGAATAGCTACAGCCTGTGCTGCCCGTTTTAGGAGAGGCGTGTGTGGGCAGCGAGCTTCCTCTTGGCGAAATCACCAAGAAGGACCTTGCCAGGGGAACTCCTCCCCTGCAGCCTGGTTCTGGGTGTTTTCCAGGACACTTAATGATTTGGGCAGAAGCTTGTCCTATGGAGGTTAAAAGTTCACAGTCAAATAACTTCTCTTTTTGTTGAAAGTCATAGAATCATAGAATGCTTTGGGTTGGAAGGGACCTTGAGAGATCATCGAGCCCAACCCCCGTGCAGTGAGCAGGGATTGAACCTGTGAACTTGGCGTTATTAGCACCGTGTTCTAACCAAAATTACAGAGTGAATGTTGTTTCTCCCTGCACTCGTTCTCATCAAGCACAATGCAGAGCCTCTACCCTGGCAGGAAGGCAGGAACAGCAGCTGCAGCCCAGCAAGCGCTGTCAGAAGGGCTCAGAGCTGCCTGGAGGTCTAGGTACGAGTCCCTGCCTCGGGGCCTGTCTTTACGACCAAGAAAGCCGTCTGCAGAGCAAAGGGCTGTGACAGGTCCGCTCAGGTTTTCTCTACAGAGCCACCTCACAGGTTTTAGAGTTGCATTTTCCCCTGCCCGCCCCTGTGCTCGAGCACGCGGGTTGCCCTTGTGTCCTCAGAGCAGGGGTTTGTTCCAGCGATACCGTGGGGCGATGCCAAATGCCAAAGCTAGAATGAGCCTGGATTTTAAAAGGTGATTGCGAAATCTCCCTCCCCGCAGCTAGTTCAGGATGCGCTCTTCCTTAAAATGTAAAGCTCAAACAAAAGAAGGGTTTTTTAAACTTCTCCAAGAATGCTTTCAAATTATTTTGTAGGAGTACTGAAGGGAACAGTTAATACATCCCATGACAGAGGTGCTGTGATGCTGGAGATGCACACCGGAGGCCCCGTGTTTGCAGGGACCTGAGTTTTGGGGACTAGCAGGGTCTGCTGATGATGTTTAAGGCCAAATGATGATCGGGTGTCTCTGGCTGCGGCAGGCCACTCAGCTTCGTCGACTTGCTGCTGTGCTGGACCGGGTAACTTCTCCGAGCAGCGCGTGTCCCGCTTGTCGGGGCTCAGCCCCAGGCAGCAGCTCAGCACCACGCAGCCACTCGCTGCCCCTGCTCCGCTGGGATGGGGAGAGAATCGGAGGAGTGAGAGTGAGAAACACTCCTGGGCTGAGATAAGAACAGTTTAATAATTGAAATAAAGGAAAATAGTAATGATAATAATAACAATATAATAATAATAATAACAATATCCAAAGCAAGTGCTGCCCAATGCAATTGCTCACCACCCGCCGACCGATGCCCAGCCAGTTCCCAGCAGCGATCGCTGCTCCCCGGCCAACCCCCCCAGTTTCCATACTGCCCATGACGCCGGATGGTATGGAATGGCCCTTGGGGCAGTTGGGATCAACTCTTCTGGCTGTGCCCCCTCCCAGCTCCTTGTGCCCCTGGCAGAGCATGGGAAGCTGAAAAGTCCTTGCCTGGCATAAGCAGCGCTGAGCAACAACTAAACCATCAGCGTGTTATCAGCATTCTTCTCATCCTAAATCCAAACCACAGCGCTGTGCCTGCTACTGGGAAGAAAATTAACTCTGTCCCAGCCGAAACCAGGACACCCTGTAAGGAATCTGATGTTGACTGGAAATCCTTCACAAATGGAGAATACACCATTGTCCTTGGTAATTAGCTGTGCCTTTTCTCTTGTATATGCATGGCCTACTTGCTCATCCGATTTGTCTGACCTTTTACGCCTTTCTCCCCACAAGATAATTGCATACTGTAATAAAGCCGTCTCTTATTTCTTTGAGAAACTAAACAGATTGAGCTGCTGCAAGCCTACCTTTCTCTACAAGGCATTTTCTACAGCGGTAAATAGTCCTTGTGGTCTTTTCTAAATCCCCTCCGGCACTTCAGCACAGCCTCTAACATGCGGTGAAAGATCGGTCTGTGATCCTCCAGCGCTGTTTCTGCCAGTGCCAGAGGTGGTTTTGCTTCTTTACTCCTCCTCTGCGCAGCTCTGCTTCCATAAACAGCCTTTTTTACATTTGCCATTTTTTTTTTTGTCAGAGAATCACTGCAGGGAATAAAGATAAGTCAATTCCTTATTCCTGTTACGGTTTCTCCGTCCTTTGTAGGATACACGCCCTCAAAGCTGTTCTTGGTATGGTTTTGTGAAACAGAAAGCTATGGGATAGAAAGTCAAATGCCTCGTGAGTCCAAATGCCTTAAATCTAATTTGTCTGATAATGCCTACATTCCATAAAACTATGCTGACTGTACTAATTACGTTTTCTATCCTTTAATCCCTGTATCAGCTTTTCCCATTATTTCAAACTTTGTCATACCAACCAGTCTGAATTTTTCCCAGACCATTCAGCTTACCAGCCAAACCCAGAGTTTTTGACACTGCTCTATGCTCAGTTTGAAGGCCCATTCCTATTTAAAAAAGAGGTGAGAGAAGCAGTTATATCAGGGAAACTACCCCGCTTGTGCTGGTGTCTGCTGTGCGGCTCAACAGCCTTTAAGCCTCACAATCTTTTGGAGTCCACGTGCCACCAAAGTGACGCAAGTCACGCCGACAGAAATACAGAAATGCTTGTAACAAGAGTGATGTGCCTTGCTGTTGGCTACCAGGCACCTTAGTAGTTAAAATGTATTGTTCCAAGTACCTGGGTAGCTGCCAGGTGCCAAAGCAGGGGATGTCCTCTCTGTCCCCCCGCCCTCGCTGCCCGAAGGGTCCTTCTGATGCTGTTGAACGGCCAAATGTGCGTCTGTGAGGATACAGGGCTGTGGAGTTCCCCTTGCTTGCCGTGTTCTGGGTTCCTCTCAGTGATCCTGTTGCATTTAAGGTTTGTTGTGAATGAAACAAGGGGAGCGGTTTTTTTGACAGGTTGAACGTTTCCCCTTACAAGGGCACCTTTTGCAATTTGCAATGTGAAGAAATTTAGACCTTTAAATCCTAAGGTTTGTGCCAGGACTAACTGAAGATTTATTTTTAAAAAAGGCAAGTACGTATTTTACGAACGGATGTGACAGAGCATCTGGGACTCTGTGCTTATGTGACCTGAAGTAGGGCAGCAGTGACTTTTTCTCGTTGCAATAATGAAAACTATACCCGTATGTGTTAACTGAGCCAGAAAGGAGCGTATGAGGAAACCAGAATGACTTCACTCCTCTTTGCTGTGCTTACTTGTAAAAAACAGGATGATGCGACCTAATGCTGTTGGTTTTTTTCTCTTCAATATTTTACCTTTCCTTTGAATGCGAGGCAGATACGGGACATGCGCTCTCAGCAGTTGAAAGAAATGGTGCCATAGACGTTGGATGAATTCACGTTCCCAACATAGATGTCACGTCTTGAACGCTCCCACCTATTTCAGACTGTTATATTTTATGTTGTTCTTTCATATTTATTAAGGGCTCAGAGACACAGCAATGGAGACTATTAGTTTTAGTAGTGGTGTAACTTTGAGACACTGCTACCAGCTGAGCCACAGAGCCTCTTTGCTTTGACTAGTCAAACCTAGTAGATTAAACTAGCGTTTTACATTCCCGTGCACTTGGTGTGCATGGAAAAAACCAGCACTAGATCCTTTAGTACTACTTCTAACATGCAGCTGAAGAGAGAACTTCACAACATAGGGTTGGGGTATTCACTGGCATTGTATCTTGACTTCCAGTGAATGGGCTTAAGCAACAAAATCTTACCATAAATGGTGCATTCGTTTGCTTGATTCAATACCAGAATTACATATAAATTAGAGTTAAAACACGAGTGCCTGCAGTTTAAAAAATTACATCAAAAACGTATCTGCTATTGTTTCTGTTGATTCCCTGTTCAACTAAAATTCAGGAACATTTTGTCCCTCCATATATATCCAAGCATCATAACCGTAGAGTGAGGCAAGACAGCAGGATTCTTCACTGCTGAATAATTCATTCAGGGACTCTTATCTGAAAAGCAAAGGGAAACAAACATTTTAGGGAGCTAATTTAGTTTTTGTAGATAAGCTCTGGGGAAAAGGAACTAAAAATTCCTTCTCACAAACAAAATGCAATTCCAGCACCCCATTGTTGCTGGGTCTTTTGTTCCAGGTCATCGTCACAACGGCCTTGGTGCCGATAACAGAGCGGGGATGGAGCAGATAGCAAGATTTTGTTCGTGTTGATTAAAGAACATCACTTCTTTTGAGAAATTGTGACAATGTTGGCATAAACCACCCTTCCCAAGTTGTCTCAGTTGAAGTAAAAAGCAAGAACGTGGCAGAATAGTGCTTTACTTGCTTTGTCTGCCAGCCAAAAAAGTGTAGAAGCAGGTAAAGAAATGGATTGGATATAGGAGAATTTATTTCCGCATCTAAAGGTAAATTCACAGGCTGAAAATTCTGTGTTCAAAATATAAATGTACTGAAATAACCTGTTTATTATATCTATAAACTTATTGACAGAACTTAATTCTTCTTTGTCATGACCCCTGTTTTGTAGCAAGTATCCGTAGTAGCAAGCAGCTGAAGAGCACTCTTTACCAGTAGCCTGCACGTATGATTATTCCTTTTTCTTTCCTGTGCCTAGCTCACTGTTAATTCAATAGAATGGGGCCTCCAAGATCTGCACTTCTTTGGGCACAAAAATCCTCCTAAAAGCCGTTGCGGTTTTTGTCAGCAAAGCCCTCCGGTTGCAGAGATGAGAGGCAGGTGAGTAGGTACGAGTTCTGATCGAGGCACCTGGTTAGCCTTGGGCTTGGTTGAATAGGGAAGCGAAGGTGAATTACCGGGTGGGTTAATGCTGGCTCACCCCCAAGGGTCCTGCAGTCTTTTATGAGCGCACACAAAAAATTTTGGAACCAGACCCTTGTAAGGAGTTAACGAGATAACTGTAGGAAGACCCAGTGAGAGGGAAATGAGGTTCACTGCGATGTAGAGCCTAAGAATGGCCACGCTAGGTCAGACCAAGTTTTTTAACCAGCAGTAGGTAAAAGTTAATGCCTAAAAAATGCCGTGAAAACAAGTATTGTAACATATTCTCCAAATGCACTCCCAGCCTCCCAACAGTTTTGAAGCTCAGGAGTTTCCTGAGTCAGAGTTTGCTTCACCGCATTTAGGAACTTGCAATGGATTTGTTTTCCGCTTGTTTTGTCACTTGAAATTATGTAAATTCATGGCATGCACAACATCCTTGTTTGCAAGGAACGAAGCACTGCTTCGCTGAGTTCGATAAACGATTCTGTGATACCTTGCGGTGGTATGTCTGGGAGCTTTTGAAGTTTCTCTTTCGCACACTTTTGGTTTGTGTTCTTTTCAAAATGGAAGAAAGCGGGAGAAAGTCTGAGCAATCTTTCAACACTGAGCTATCTAGATTTCCGGATAATGCCTGGGACACGGGAGAACGTAGTGTGAAGGACTCTGCACAGCATGGCCACCAGCTGTCAACAGCAGGAGGGAGGGGCTTGGCAGTGATCCCACAAATTATAGCCGGAGGGCTGAACGTGCCAAATCCGTTAAGGAGTAATTCTGCGTACAGTCTGTATTGCCAATTACTGTATTTAACACAGTACGAGTGAGTAATCAATTACTTCCGCATCTGAAGAATTCTCACAGATATTTAACATTCAGATTGCTATTTTTCAAACCAAATGTGAGCAGATTGGATAATGACTTTAAAAATTAGGTCAAGTGTTTTTATAGAATTAGGATTAGAAGGAAACATGATTTGTTGTTTTTGAGGAAGGTAGTCATGCTACTGATGTAATAGTATTTTTATTAAGAGTTTATATTTGAAACAGAGTAGAATGTTAAAAACTTTCAAAAAATCAGTGCTTTTGTGCTGTATGTCTTTTAAAGAAAAACTGAGGTTATTTCATTGGAAGAGTGTTGCAATCACATTAAGTGAATGCTTACCTTTAAAACCCTCCTTTGGTCACTTTTTGGATTGGTTAGAATGTTATGTCAGTTCACAAAATTGCTTTTCACCTAGCAAAGTTAAAAAGATTTCTTGTCCAGGAGGTGTACCGTAATTTAGAATATTGCTCCTTTGTGAGACCTGGGCCCTTCCAAGGAACTGAAATCATGGTAAAAGAAGACAGTTTTGAGGTGGGGGAAGTTGTTTTTTCTTTGACTCACTGAAGGACTGGAGAGGAGTCCCCTTGAGTTTGTAGCAGAGGGATATTCTGACTTCTTTTTTTTCCTGTTATGCTGTGCTACCCTGTTCCTTTTGTGGAGTATACGGTGAAGCAGGGGATGGCTGTGACAGTCGGGTTCAGTGCTGGCCGGACCAAGACTTGCCACCGCATCTTCTCTTGTTCATTGCAAACACAGTGAAAGCCTTCACTATGCCTTTCACAGCAACCCTGGGAAAAATTTTGATGTAGGCTATTCAGATTCTAAGAGACTTGTCCTGGTTTCAGCTGGGATAGCGTTAATTTTCTTCCTAAACCATGACAAGAGTCTAATGTTTTTGGTATGTAGAAATCTTGACCAGAGAGTGTTAAAGAAGAATGACTGATATATTATTAAATGTCCTAAACTGTAAAATAAAAGTAATAATAAAAGAGGGTAGAGAGTATTAATAAAACAGATGAGAAATATTTGGAACCTCACTGAACTGGTAGAACGTTTTAAAAATCTCAGAATATTATAAAAGATTGTTTACGTAGGTATTGTTTCCACTGTTAATGACAAAAATTTAATTTCACGGTAGCATTTTGTATGATTTATCAAAATGAATATGTGAAACAATAGACCAACAGCATGAAGCACAGATGAAACGAACTTCTTTTGTTGGAGCCTGTGAAGAGTGTGTAATCGGAGCTCAAGTCTATGACACCTGAAAAGAAAAACTGTCAGTTCTGAACCGCAAGATTAACATCCCTGCCTGTACTCAAAAGATGAATACCTCTTTTTAGTTGTATCTTTGCTGCAGTTGAACTGTCAAGCACAGACATCTTGAAAGCATGTTTTTTGAGTGTCTTAAAAGAGCCATCCTCAGGCTCCTGTTTTTTATGGAAAGAGACAGAAGTCTGCAGTCTAGGTAAAGGCATGTAGCACAGTGCATCTTCTAGGTCACCCTGAGAGTATGGCCCATACACAAGTTGTACAAAGAAGCGCCTCAAATTTCATAGAATGTGCTTGATCAATTTAATTCTTGATAATCTGATTGCCTAACTTTAAAGAGTTAGATTGAATTACAAGCATAGACTTTCTGGAAAATATACTGATGGCAGGTTTAAAAGCCAAAGTATGAGAAATTTTGTGGCTAATGTAGGCCTACTTTTCCATCCCATTTATTCTGCTTTGCAATTTCAAGTTTGTAATCTGCAGATATGTCTAAATACTGTTGCCAGATAAAAAAAGCC
The DNA here is from genome assembly GCF_030463565.1 of Pelecanus crispus. Classification (NCBI taxonomy): domain Eukaryota; kingdom Metazoa; phylum Chordata; class Aves; order Pelecaniformes; family Pelecanidae; genus Pelecanus; species Pelecanus crispus. The sequence goes on along the minus strand of NC_134647.1, from coordinate 82,265,910 downwards.
ATCTTAGAAGAGCGAAGTGTATTTCTGGACTGACTGTAGTCTTTCAATATCCCTCCACTTAGCAGGGGTTAGAGAGAACACAGAGCCAGTCTCTTCTCAGAGGTGTATCATAAAAAAACCAAGGGGATAGGGTCAAAAGATGCGATGAGGGAAGTTCCAATTGTACGTGAGCAACAAATGCATGGTGAGGGCAGTTCAGCGCTCAAAACAGGTTGCTCAGCAGCTGTAGAACCTCTGTCCTTGAGGATTTTTGCAACTCAGCTGGAAAAGATCCTGATCAACCTTAATCTAACTGTAAAGCTAGCCTTGCTTTGAGTGGGACTGTCGTGGTTCAGCCCCAGGCAGCAGCTCAGCACCACGCAGCCGCTCGCTCACTCCCCCTACCCCGCTGGGATGGGGGAGAGAATTGGAGGAGTAAGAGTGAGAAACACTCCTGGGCTGAGATAAGAACAGTTTAATAATTGAAATAAAGTAAAATAGTAATGCTAATAGTAACAGTATAATAATGATAATAATAATAATGATACACGAAGCAAGTGATGCACAATGCAATTGCTCACCACCCGCCGACCGATACCCAGACAGTTCCCGAGCAGCGATCGCTGCTCCCCAGCCAACCCCCCCAGTTTCCATACTGCCCATGACGCCGGATGGTATGGAATAGCCCTTTGGTCAGTTTGGATCAACTCTTCTGGCTGTGCCCCCTCCCAGTTTCTTGTGCGCCTGGCAGAGCATGGGAAGCTGAAAAAGTCCTTGACTAGCATAAGCAGTACTCAGCAACAACTAAAAACATCAGCATGTTATCAACATTCTTCTCCTACTAAATCCAAAACACAGCACTATGCCTGCTGCTGGGAAGAAAATTAACTCTATCCCAGCCGAAACCAGGACAAGGACGTTGGACTTGATGATCTCCTCTGGTCATCCCTGCCCAAATTTTTCTGTAACTATGCATGACACATGCTTCCACGAGATACCGTTGCTTGTTTTGTGAGGAGCAATGTAATTCCCATATAAGACCAAATGAAAAATATTCAAACAGTTCAGTACGCTGGTCTTTGGCAACAAACAGCAACCGAAGTTTTGCAGGAGGATGTAAGAAACACCCCTGAAGACAGATTTAGGAACAGCTGCTTCTACAGTATTGATCTTTTTTTTGATATCAGATACAGATCGCTTAAATGTAAGTCTGCAGGCACAAGACTTAGTCTCTTCCAAAGTGGCATTAGTCATAAGTCTAAATGTCCAGTCATTTCAAGACTCCTTTTAAAGTCCTGTCCCAAATTACTTCCTGTGGAAAAGAGTTTCATAGTTTAATTAGACACTTTGTAAAAAGTGTTTCCTTCGTTTGGTTTAAAATGCCTCTCCTTTTTGTTCCCTTGTTTTTGTATTACGATGCAGGAAGAGTAAAAGGTCGTCATCTACCATTTTTCTACTGATCATGAATGCAGGCAATTCTGTCTTACTCATATCCTTTCTAAATGGAAAAAAAAAAAATCACCAAAATATCACTCTTTTAAGTGTTTCTACTTAGTATTTCACATGTCAAAAATCTCTGTCACCCTCTCCAAAACTTCTAGTGCAATGTCACCTTTCATAGGCAGCGATCAGTCTGGTACTTTCTATTCCAAATGAAGCTCCATCATTTAGTTACCTTGAAGGAGTTACAATGCTTCTTGTATTATTCTGCATCTCATTCCTTGCAGATCCTAATATTTTGGGATATTGCTGTCTTAAGCTGACAAAGTCTGGCTGCTGCCAAAAGAAGATATTTCATAATTTCCAATCCCAAACGCCCATAGTAGGCCAAAAAGAGTCTGCTCCTTACTGAAAACAATTTGCTCATCCACCCACCCTTTTTTTTTCTGCTGGGTTAATTTTTGGCTGGGTTAGGTCCTGAATAAGAATTGCTGTAGGGTCTTACTCATATTTAGGCTGGTGCAACCAACCTAGCGGCGGTGATCATCAGCATGATGACAGAGCCATCTCCCACACTTGCATCACTTGAAAGTGTCTGTGAAACCAGTTACTCCTGATAGCTGACCTTTTTTTAACCACAGATGCACGCTCAGCAGAGACCTTTACTGAGCTTAGAACCGTGATTGGTAATTGCCTACTTAGTAACACGCACATGAAACTTATAGTGGATTTAATAATTTAATCTAAATGGTCATTGTTTGGCATGTCACACAGAAAAAAATTCCTGTAGGAAGTCAGAAGCAGTTAGCTTCTCTCTGGAAGTGTTTGATATTTGTAAAGCCTGACCTGGATTTTCCAAGTAAGTTGGCTGAAAAATATTTTCCATTTCTCTGAACGTTTGAAGTGTATTTGATAACCACATTTAGGACTTCCTTTAGAGTATCCTTGATTGAAAAGTGTATTTAAGCAAATCTTTATTCCTATAAAGAGTTTAAGGTTGTCTTAACATTCTTTTAAATGCAAAGACCTGTACTGAAGAAATAAATGAGATTTGTCAGAGATTACACAGGATACAGGATTCAGCAAATCCTTCCAAAGGAGGATGTGATGATGAGCCATATCTCTCCTACCGGGGCCCTGCAGTGCTTTGCAGCCATAGCCCTTTCCTTTTCAGATTATTGGAAATGGCATTTAGGATCAGCCATCCATAAATCACCAATAGCATCAGAAGCCAATTAAAATATAGACTTGCTCACTAGGGAAAGTTATAAGAACTTTTGGTGTTGGGGGGAGGTCAGCATATTCTGGTTTTAATGAATAAGCATTGAGTAAAAGAGAGAACTTCTCACTTGTCGTTAGTATTAGTTACAGAAAACACCCCTTCTGCTCCTCTCCGGGTTGAAAGTTCTCACTTGTACATCTGTTCTGGATTACCTGTCTTACGACCACATCAGCCACGTCCCAGGTGCAGCCATGAACTCCAGGATGTGCTTCCCGGTGTTGCTGAGATAGCACCTCTTCAGCATCTTCCACCTCAGTGATGGCATTAACCGAGAGTCGCGCTGGGTGGAACGGCGGGACGGCTGGCGCGCAGGACAAAGCCAGGGCTCTGAGCTGCATTGGGATGGTTCAGCGTTCGCTGCCCCGGAGGAAGCCTGCAGTCTGGAGCCAGGTGCTTTCCCTAAGGAGCAGGGTGAGCAGACCTTATCGCTCTCTACAACTCCCTGAAAGCAGGGGGTAGTGAGGTGGGTGTTGGGCTCTTCTCCCACGTAGTTAGTGATAGGACGAGAGGAAATGGGCTCAAGCTGCGCCAGGGGAGGTTTAGGTTGGATATTAGGAAAAATTTCTTCATGGAAAGGGTAGTCAAGCATTGGAACAGGCTGCCCAGAGAGGTGGTGGAGTCGCCATCCCTGGAAGTGTTCAAAAAACGGGCAGATGTGGCACTTGGGGACATGGTTTAGTCTGGTCTACCCTTGATTGGTTTAGTGTGGACTTGGTAGTGTAGGTTAATGGTTGGACTGGATGATCTTAAAGGGCTTTTCCAACCTAAACGATTCTATGATTCTATGACCTGCAGCTGGAGATGAATGTGCACTCTGAGTTACGTTCAGCAGTTTTGCTGTACAAGTGATACATATTAGTATGTCAGCAGCTTCCCAGCATTGTTTTGAAACAGCAAGTTGGTTAAGAACACATGCTGTTCCTGTCATCTTCTATTATCACCTGCTTGCTCAACAACAACAAAAAACCCCCCCAAAACCGCAAAACTTTGGGTCAAAGTCCGTGACTCAAGAACATAAACCTACAAATTGCTGCTGTTAGTCTTCCTACTGTCTTCTCATAAAGAAATTGCTTAGGAAATAATTTTTCTGTGATAATCTGGAGTCAGCTGGTTTAGACACATATCTGTGTAACATCAAAATTCGTGGCAACCAACAGCTGTGCCTTTTTAGGGGTGAACTGACAGCTGTTCTTGCAGCTAGTAAATACCCTGACCTAAATTTGGGTGTTTTTCGCCACTGCCAACACTACTGCTATTTGCTTCTACAATTAAAGGAAGAAATAGTGTCTCTGTCTGCATGCAGTTGTAAAGCTGTGCCAGCGTAGGTTTTACTCTGTTAATTACTAAAATCTGTAAACTGTTTAAGTAAAAGCTGGTGCTGTTTATGGTGGCTTTGTTGGGTAGTAGAAGACATTATTTTTGCTATTACTAATAGCTGCAATTTATTTGCTAGACCTTTAATTTAACTTTGTTAACAAATTTGTCTCTTTTCTGAATGGTTGAGTTGCACCGGTATCAACAAGGTAAGAAGTAACTCAGTAAGTTGATCCCTCATCTTTTTGCACCAATCGTAAGGCTAGGATCCATTTTGTTAGTCTTTAAAAATTACCACGATGCTCGCATAAAGTAACAATCTGAGCCAGAAAATCGTGTCTTAACAAAACACAACGCTTTTAAAATGGGTAAGTAAATTCAGTGCACTTCACTGAGGCTTCAGCGAGTCTTTTCAGGACTGTGATCCAACCCTATGCCGCATGCAAGATGTGTGACCGTAGAGCTGTGGGGCTGTAATTGCAGAAATGTTGCGGAGAGGAGACAGGGTAGCAGCTTGCGAGCCAGTGGAAGGATGGCCGCGGAAGTGCCGGGAGGCATGAAGCACAGTGACAGCATCTCAAAAAGCTTTCCAGACGCAGCAGTTTCCCTGCAAAGGGTTTCCTCTTGATTTTGTGCCTAAAAATAGCCACAGAACTGCACTTGATCCTCAGCTGAGACCCCCCCGACTCATAAATGAAAGTTGTTCGTGAGTTACTCTCGTCCTGTTTTCATGCTGCATTCTTATTTGTAAAGAGGCATTGGATATGTTCTGTGTGCTCGGGAGTGCTAACGCTCTACTGGAACAGCTGTGGTACAGCACACGAGCTGGGTGCTAGACTTCTGTTCCAGAGAAGAAAATTGTGCTAAATTTGAACAGTATGTGAGGCACTTTGGGACTTTTGAGAGGTCTGTTAGCACAAAAATAAAAAGATTGGTTTTTAGCCCTATGCTGGAGAGATTTAAAATATCATTGCCATCAGTGATGTGCGGAAATCTTCAAAATAGTTATAAATTTCACAGTCATTACAAAACTGTAAGAGCAGCCAGGCAGTGCAACTAGGAACTGAGACCCGGGGATCCTGAAACCTGCTTTTTGACTCGGTCTTTTCTAATATGCCTTTTAGCCATTGATTTCCTGTATCTTGCCTTGTTCCACTGTTTTATCTCACAGGCATATAGTGGAGCTTAATTCATATAAATCACTTTGTAACTACCAGGAGAAGGACGCTGGGGCAGAAGAGTGCTCTTCCTCATATGGTGGTAGTTTGAGTGCGGGGTAGATAAAGCGTATGTGGGAGTAAAATGCCGGGAAAGGGACTGTTCTAAAATTTGATCAAGTTTTCTTTAATCTGTTTTGTTTCTGGGCTTTTTGTGGATTTTGCATATCTTGGTGTAATTGAAGGTCAGTCTTACATGTATGTGAGAAAAGCCAGTCTTGTTCTTTTCCTGGATGAAGTTGGGAAACCTCAGGAATCTCATGCAAGCCATTTTGTGAAATTTCCATCGCTGCTTCCCAGCCATCTGGATGCACTTAGGCATACTCTGAACAGTACTCTGTCACCTAAACAGGGAGAACTCAAAGAAAAACATCCTTCTTTCAAAGGTGTCTGTTGTCTACGGGCCAATAACTTATTTTGCTAAGGACCGGGAGGTAGTTGCAAGCCTTCACAAGTCTCCACTTACACAACGGGGAAACATTTTTGCTAGAATGGTATGTGACGACGTGTTCATCTAGACTTTATTTTTTAGCTTGCTTGAGCCGGAACTCCCAGATAATCCATGCCGCCTACGCATTAAATCTCGCTTTGTCTAAGTTGGTTGAGCCAAGGACTCTCCGGGGGAGTGACTCAGGCATGGGGGTAGCCGGGTTCACATGGAAGTCCTTCCCCTCCAGGCTCTGTGGGTGCAGCTGGCTCCAGGAACTTGAGCATCAACTCAAGCACAGCCACAGCATAGAATCATAGAATCATAGAATCGTTTAGGTTGGAAAAGACCTTTAAGATCATCCAGTCCAACCATTGACCTACACTACCAAATCCATTATATATGTGAGCTTCATTTGCTTCGGTTTCATGTGGTTTAAAGGAACAAATTGATGCAAAAAAACCCCAACCAAGCCCTGTAGGAGGATGTCTCTCTCCTCTATTCGTGCAGAAATAAGGTGAATCCCGTATTCCAGTGTTCCTTCTATTTCGTAAGATGCCGTGAACCACCATTTACTGGAGCTGTCTCTGCAGGCAGAGGCTAGTGCTGCCCTCATGGGAACGGAGCCTGTGTCCAGTTAAACCATAGGAGGGGCTTGCAGAGATGTCCTTGCATGCTTCCTGCCAGCTACAACAACTGGAGATGCAGAAGGTAAAATGGTTTTGCAAGGACCAAGGTTAGCTGGAGCCAGACTGTACTTCTAATTCTGTAGTTTAACAATACTGTGATACTGTAATGCTTCTCTAAGTAGATGCGAATGTGAGAGGAGGGAGGAGAAAGGAAATAAATGTAAATTTGGAGGGAAGGTGAGGAAACACACATAAAACAGGAAAGAAATTAACTTGAAAGCAGAGAATGGAAAATAAAAATAGAAGCAGGAAAGGAAGTAAAAAACCAACAAGAAGTAAAAAAAGACAAATTTTTCCTTTTTCTTTTTTTTTTTTTTTTAATTTGATTCTATTTGTCATAAGTACTTGGTTCTACTGCAGCTGGGTCTGCAGGCTGGAGATGCTGATGGTCTGCAGTGCAGCAAACGGGCATTGGGTTGCTCACTTCTTCACATATTCACATGCCCCAGCCAGTGATATGAAGAAAGGGAATAGGGACTAGGGAGAGGGAATGAGAAAGAAGGCAAAAGAAAGGCAGGGTGAGACTGTGTAATTTAAACCTGCTAAGTATCAGAGACTTTGTAATATGTCATGAGATTGTATGGAAAATTGTGCAGGTTTTGCTGAGGTTTCCTTATTTTCTTCTGCTGAATTTTGACCTTCTTTATCTTACCCATACTACTGATGTGCCCAGGGGAGTAGTGGCTCCTGGAAACAGCCTGCCTATGATTTACTGGAAACTTGCATTTCATGCAGTCCCATGGTGGGAGAAGCAGCTTTAAGGAAAAATGGTGAGATTGCGGTGGCTGGCTGGGAGACTCAAATTCCCGGACAAGCGGGAGCCTGGGTTTGCCCCCCAGGCTGTCTGTGCAGCCCATGAGGAGAGGAGCAGGGAACCATCCAAATTCTTGGTGATTGCTGCCGAGACCTAAGCGGTAGGTGGGTATGTTGGAAACTCAGTTCTTCCTCTAGGGATGTCTTTCCATCCGTTTGTGATCTTGTAGTGTGAGACCCCAGCAACCTTTTCACCAGGAAGACAGCAGAAGACAAGAGGTGGTGGGGTTTCCTTCTTTTCTTTAACTCGCACAACGTGTGAGTTAAGGCAACATCCAGGAAGTAAGAGATTCGGGTTTAACTTCTTCCTCTGCCAGAAAGAATTTAAATAGTTTTCCCTCCAAATTGCAGCAATCGCTAGCTATCCAATTTGCTGTGGGAGAGAGGCTGTCCTCTTTTCCTGCATGGTAATCGGAGTGGCTGGGGTGTTCATAGGGAAGAAGCTTTCATTAGCTCTGTTTCAGGATCACTAAATAATCATTGGATAAAACACGTAGCTAAATTCTGTCTAAATGTGGGCTTGGGCTTGACTCCTGATTGTGTGGCAAAGCATTTGAATTGTGCTTATTTTACAGAGCACATATTCAATAATAAACAGGATACAGCAATCTGGCTTGCAGTCAGAGGACATAAATCTTGTGGTCCTCGAGGTCACCATTTTCTATGACAGAAGCAAACAAATCTGTCTAAAAGCAGAGTTTAAAAATTATTTCTGCTGACTAACCAAAATCTGTTAAAAGCAAGTTAGTTCAACATCAACATTGACCTTTTCTCTCTGGTGGCGGTGATCATCGATTCAGTTACCTTAATTCCTTTCTGCAAGTATGAAGGGTTAATATACAAATTATTTTTCTTTAGCATGTGGCTTTTTGGACTATATTAACCCATTCTAAATATTCTATTTCATTATTACTAATCAAATCTGTCTTCAGCTTTCAGCTGTGCAGGTTTTATAACTGATTTTTTTTTTTTTTTTAAAAAAAAAGCATCAAAGAAAACTTGACTATGTCCTCAGCTTCAGAGGAGCTGAGCACACTGCAACAGTTGTGAGCTTCAGTGGGAGCACAAGTGGCCACTTCTGGAAATAAGACGTTGTACAGGTATGTAAGTATTTTTTCCTTTACCTGCAAGCAGGCACTGTCCTGTTGAAAGATATAAACTTCTAAATCAGTTAGTTGCTTTTAAAATTTTGCCCCAGCAGTCCATCAAGTTTGAAAGTTTTGTTCCAGCTGTAATTAAGGAGGTGAAGGAAGTCAGCACATTTGAATGTTTTCATCAATTAGCTGCTTCGGGTTTTTCTTAGCCCTCCAACAACAGTAGCAGCTTAGACTGATTTTTTTTGTTGGGGTTTTTTTTTTGTTTTTTTGAAATTGTTCCTTTTTTGTCGCTGAAAAAGAAAAAATATAGAATTAAGAGTTATTTTCAAAGGCTTTTGAGACCAGAGGCATTTACATTTTGGAATGAAAAGAGAAAAAAAAACAATTAGTGGTACCACTAAGAATGTTTCAGCTGGGAAGTCAGTTGTATGTAGCAAAATCTCTGGTAAAGCTGGGGAGCTGAAGTTTAAAGTCCAGAGCTATGATGTGGGGGGTAATAAAAAGATGAAAGGTTTGAATGGATAGAAGGCCCAGGATTTGCTGGGCTTCATGGAACGTCATTAATTTTTAAGTCCTATTTTGAGCTCATACAGTTCAGCTTAACTCGCAGAGGCTTCCTTCCCAGTTTTACGCCCGATAATTTGATTATGAAAATGAACTCTCCCACCCAGAAGAGAATGCGAGCAATCTTGTTCTGATAAGAGGTATTTATACAGCACCCCCGAATCACTTAAACATAAGGGGGCCATGTGCTTATCCTCATTTCTGATGACGAGCCCACTGTAGCTATCTCAGGTTTGTCGGCACGGGTTGATAATCCCTGTTCAGTTGGGGCCAGCGCTTCCCCATGCTACTTCAGAGTAACTGATTTACTTGGATATTCTGTGAATTTAATTGCTATAAACTGAGAAAATCTTTCTTTACACCCACAACTTCAAATGGTGCTGATGGAGGACCTAACTTTTAACCTATCCTTGATCAGGGAGAAAGGAAAAATCTAAGGAATCTTGGGAAAGGTAGTCTGTGGCTGAATTTGGGGGGATGATGGTAGAATAAAAGTGATGGAAATGCTGTTTAGACTCACTGCTTACTCTCCCCTCCTTTCTTTGCCAAATGCTGTAATCTGATAATCTTTTTCCTTTATGAATATAGCCCAAATTCTATCTTCAGTTATACAAATGTAAATTCCCTTAGTCATGGTCTCATCATATTATAAGCAAAGGTTTGCTGTTGCATTATAACAGCAAAGTCTTGACCACTGTTTCTAAAAGGCAGTAGAGTGGAATTTCTCTTAGTCTGCACAGCCTTTTTGTATAAGACCCCATTCTGATAAAAAGCGAAAGCTTTATTCATCACTTTTTTTTTTTTTTAATTGAAAGTAATACCAGAATAGGAAAGAAGTCTGGGATTAAACCAAACCTGACTTTGTTCAGATGCTACAGGCATTAGTGGCTGAGAAAACCTGCGATCTACTAGCGCCTTCCTGGATTACAAGAGTTGCCTAAACTTCGGGTCAGCTGGCGTTGTATAAACTAGAGAAGTGCAGTGCGGGTAGCATTCTCCGTTCATGGAGAGGTTTCCATGTGGAAAAATCATTAAACCCTTTCACAAGTTGTCTTTTTACACAGGAATCATTCTATGATCTGCTAATGGAAGTCTTAAGTGGCTAGGCAAATATATTTGGAAGGAGAGAAAGAGAAATAATTCTAGATGTTTTCTGAGCTAATAAGATTTGTTCTTTTTATGGATCTTCGACAACTTGCATGGTGTGGCAGAAAATTTGTCTAAAATTTCATCCTAAAATACTTGTGTGTGAAGAAAAAGATTCAGTTATTATTTGAACATGGGATTTTCAAATCAGAGTTCCTTGTTCTAGCAGATATCCTGTCACTATGGGATTATGGTGTTGGATTTGGAAGGCATTGGGCAGAAAGCCTCCTGGGCAGAGGAGAGACTGTGAAACACCTAAGAGGCAGCTGGGAGGTACAAAACCTCAAAATCACACAGCTTGTAGTGTGAGCTTCTCCATATGGGTACTCCATAAGGGCTTTTAGCTTTTAAGTGGACTTATCAGTAGGTTTCCTAAGCCTTGAACTTTGGTCTTCAATGCAGTAGTAAATCTGGGATTAAAGGAAAAATTCTGGTTCTGCCTAAGTTTACACAGGACTCTGTTCCCACTTGTTTTACCTCAGTCTTTACAGACTTTTCTCCAGTCAAATATTGGGGAAACACTTTCCAGTTGACCTATCTTACTTGAGTTTTAGATACTGGTATCACTTCCTATTCTCTCCAGTCGCCAACAAATTGAATTTCTGTTTGCATGCACTTGTTTTTAATTCAAGAAATTGTCGGTCTAACTCTAAAAAAAACTTCTCCATTGTTTCCGTTGTAAAGAATTCATTTGGCATTTTTCCCCTATATGTTCCTTTACTTGACATAGTGTTTCATTTAACTTATGGCTCATTTTAACAATGTCAGTTATAAATAACCCGTGCTGGAATATTTTAGAGAATTCTTCCGCACTATGTTCGGATGATCGTTAGGTGCCAGACAGGGCATTCAGGATCACAGGATAATTGAGTGTCGGGGTTCAGCCCCAGGCAGCAGCTCAGCACCACGCAGCCGTCGCTCACTGCCCCTGCCCCGATGGGATGGGGGAGAGAATCGGAGGAGTGAGAGTGAGAAACACTCCTGGGCTGAGATAAGAACAGTTTAATAATTGAAATAAAGGAAAATAGTAATGATAATAATAATATAATAATGATAATAATATCCAAAGCAAGTGCTGCCCAATGCAATTGCTCACCACCCGCCGACCGATGCCCAGCCCGTCCCCGAGCAGCGATCGCTGCTCCCTGGCCAACCCCCCCAGTTTCCATACTGCCCATGACGCCGGATGGTATGGAATGGCCCTTGGGGCAGTTGGGATCAACTCTCCTGGCTGTGCCCCCTCCCAGCTCCTTGTGCCCCTGGCAGAGCAGGGGGAGCTGAGAAGTCCTTGCCTGGCATAAGCAGCACTGAGCAACAACTAAACCATCAGCGTGTGATCAGCATTCTTCTCATCCTAAATCCAAACCACAGCGCTGTGCCTGCTGCTGGGAAGAAAATTAACTCTGTCCCAGCCGAAACGAGGACATTGAGGTGGGAAGGGACCGCAGGAGGGCTCTGGCCCAAACTGCTGCTCAACGCAGGGTTGGCCATGAGCTCAGGCTGGGTTGGTCAGGGCTGTGTCCAGTCTTGGCCTCTCTTGTTTCAGTTCACTCCTGCTGCCTCCCACCCTCCCACCACACGCCAGCGTGAAGGGCCCGGTCCCATCTCCTCCGTAACCTCCTCACAGGCACTGGCAGGGTGCTGGGCGGTGCCCGAATCCACCCCCTCCCCAGGCTGAGCAAGGCCCCTTTCCTCAGCCTCTCCCCACAGGGCTCCAGCCCTGACCAACCTGACCACTGGTGTCTTTCTGGTCTGGAGGGGCCCAAAACTGGACGCAGTATTCTCAACATGCAATATTCTCGACAGTAGAGACTGTATTCTCTACAGTCTAGAAAACTGTAGATGTTTTACCAATATTTTAGTGACCAGAATGAGACGCATAGGCTCAGAAGAGGACCAGGTACTAGCTGAAGTAGATTTAAGAGCAGAAGAGGAGAAAAGGTTCAGAGGTGCTCTTTCTGAGAGTAACAGGGTTCAGGTGGAACCAGAGCGCAGCATCTCCTGGGGAACTTCTTGTAACTGGCTGCACATAATGCCCTTATAATTTGTCTTGAGGCTTCAGTCCCCGCATATCTCAGTGCAGTGCCTTATAGAATCATAGAATCGTTTAGGTTGGAAAAGCCCTTTAAGATCATCCAGTCCAACCATTAACCTACACTACCAAGTCCACACTAAACCAATCAAGGGTAGACTAGACTAAACCATGTCCCCAAGTGCCACCTCTGCCCGTTTTTTGAACACTTCCAGGGATGGCGACTCCACCACCTCTCTGGGCAGCCTGTTCCAATTCTTGACCACCCTTTCCATGAAGAAATTTTTCCTAATTTCCAGCCTAAACCTCCCCTAGCGCAGCTTGAGCCCATTTCCTCTTGTCCTATCGCTAACTACTTGGGAGAAGAGCCCAACACCCCCTCCCTGCCCCCTCCTGTCAGGAGCTGCAGAGAGCGATCAGGTCTCCCCTCAGCCTCCTCTTCTCCAGGCTGAACACCCCCAGCTCCCTCAGCCGCTCCCCACCAGCCCTGTGCTCCAGACCCTTCCCCAGCTCCGCTGCCCTTCTCTGGACACGCTCCAGCACCCCAATGTCCTTCTTGTGCTGAGGGGCCCAAAACTGGACACAGCATTCCAGGTGCGGCCTCACCAGCGCCGAGCACAGGGGCACAATCACCTCCCTGCTCCTGCTGGCCACACTACTCCTGACACAAGCCAGGATGCTGTTGGCCTTCTTGGCCACCTGGGCACACTGCTGGCTCATGTTCAGCCGGCTATCTGCCAACACCCCCAGGTCCTTTTCCGCCAGGCAGCTTTGATCATGGCATTCATCCAGACACAATTCCCTCCCGTGGAAGTACGCTAGGGACACGCGGGTTGAGCGGGTTAATCCCATTTCCTTGGTATATAGAACTTGTGAGTCATCACCACTACTTGTTTGAGCAGTATTAAAGGTAAGCATCTCGGTTGTATCTATACACCCACACTGAAGTTTTTATATAAGATTCAAATGTGCCTGATTAGCATAAGAAAACCCAGTGCATATTTGTAGAGCAGGTGCAAGCAATGTCTCATCTCTTCCTGAACAAAAGGTTAATGCATTCCCACAAGTGACTTAATCCAACCTTATCACTAAAAATGATACGACTGTAAATGGATATAAATGAAAGCTAAAAACCTTCAAGTAATGCACTGTAATTATTAGCCAGTATTCAAAAAAGGGCAGGAAGTTTAAAAAATGATGAGTTACACCACTAACTACCAACAACTAATTTGCACACACTGCATTAATTTTAAGAATTAATTATGCTGTAAAATTTAAGCTTAAGTACATGCAGCATGTGCAATGTAGGAGTGTGATGTAACAAGATCTGCAGCTCGTGTTTTGACCTGTAGATTGAAAATCTAAGTGAATTGAAAGTAAATGTAAACCCAGAGGATTTAAGTTGGCAGAACCCCCATGAAAAGGGAAAAGAGCAACTTGGTAGAATATGAATGATACTAGTAGTCGCAAATTCATTTTATGAATTTTGTTACCTCAGTTAAAATTTGTTCAAGTAATGAGTTTGTTCAATATATGTAATGAAGAGTAATTAATTATTGTATATGGAAAAAGAACGGGAAGTGTGATAAACATTTCCTGGTAAGAGGGCACCATGAGGTGACAGGATGTGAATTGGGTCTGGGCAACAAAATTCTGCGCGTGCGTGCGTGTATAGAATCATAGAATCATAGAATCGTCTAGGTTGGAAAAGCCCTTTAAGATCATCCAGTCCAACCATTAACCTACACTACCAAGCCCACCTAAACCAATCAAGGGTAGACCAGACTAAACCATGTCCCCAAGTGCCACATCTGCCCGTTTTTTGAACACTTCCAGGGATGGGGACTCCACCACCTCTCTGGGCAGCCTGTTCCAATGCTTGACCACCCTTTCCGTGAAGAAATTTTTCCTAATTTCCAGCCTAAACCTCCCCTGGCGCAGCTTGAGGCCATTTCCTCTTGTCCTATCGCTAACTACATGGGAGAAGAGCCCAACACCCACCTCCCTGCCCCCTGCTTTCAGGTAGTTGTAGAGAGCGATAAGGTCTCCCCTCAGCCTCCTCTTCTCCGGGCTAAAGAACCCCAGTTCCCTCATTATAGCAGGGAGTAAAAATTGGTTTGGGAATTTATTCCTATTGAAGAGTAAAATCTGTTGTGGATATCTCCCATCTAGAGATTTTCTAACCCCTGAGGAGGAGGAAAAAGCTGCACGTAAAGCCGGATCCAATCAGCAGCAAATCCTCAGTCCTTCGAGCCGGGAAGCGCTGCAGGGATGGCCTAAGGGACCGCCATGACGATGGCGAAGGCGAGAAGGGCAGGGCCAGCGCGGCCGCCGCCTCCTCGCCCCTCGAGCGGTGGCCCCAGTGGCCCCGTCACGAGGAGAGGGGGCTGCACGCTTGGGCCGGCCTGCGAGGAACCTGCCAAGGACTGCCAGCGATTCATGGCCCCCTGCTCTTTTTAACAGGCTGACGCAGTCGCCGGTGCTGCTGAGCTGCTACTTGTTGTACGTTTACCAAGAGGAGGGGGTTCCTGGTAACCTGGTGCCGGGGTCCAGCGCCAGGCAGCAGCTCAGCACCACGCAGCCATCGCTGCCCCTGCCCCGATGGGATGGGGAGAGAATGGGAGGAGTGAGCGTGAGAAACACTCCTGGGCTGAGATAAGAACAGTTTAATAACTGAAATAAAGGAAAATAGTAGCAGTAATAATAATAACGATATAAAAGTAATAATACTACACAAAGCAAGTGATGCCCAATGCAATTGCTCACCACCCGCCAACCGATGCCCAGCCCATCCCCGAGCAGCGATCGCTGCTCCCCGGCCAACCCCCCCAGTTTCCATACTGCCCATGACGCCGTATGGTATGGGATGGCCCTTGGGGCAGTTGGGATCAACTCTTCTGGCTGTGCCCCCTCCCAGCTCCTTGTGGCCCCGGCAGAGCAGGGGGAGCTGAAAAGCCCTTGCCTGGTGTCAGCACTGCTCAGCAACAACTACACCATCAGGGGGTATCAGCATCACTCTCATCCTAAATCCAAACCACAGCGCTGTGCCTGCTGCTGGGAAGAAAATTAACTCTGTCCCAGCTGAAACCAGGACACCTGGGTTTTGTTAATCTTTGTTAAATATGTTGGCTGAGCATTTACATGCTTTTCTATGTCTCTTTGGAAGATGGGAATTGCATTTCAATTTTTTTAATGGGAATTTTTTGTTCAACTGAAGTTTGTTTTGTTGATTTTTTTTTCCCCTTAGAGAAAAAACCTGCACATTTTTAAATTCTTTCCGAAAGAAGTTTTTACTTACATAGACCTGATTCCAGGAAGTGTTGGATAGAGCTAGAAATTCTAAACTGAGATTGTTCTCTCAAGGTTTCGCTAGCTCTTCTCATTTGCTGCAATTATTCCAAGACAGTCTTGGGCATTTATGAATGTGGGAAGATTTTTTTCTAGCACCGCAAAGAACACCTCAGGTGTGCAAACTGGCATGGTTTTTCAGAAGCAAAGAAAAGCTATGCAAAAGCTATGAGAAGGTACTCCAGCCGGCCTTTGAGACCAGATACAAAATCACACTCAAGCTTACCCTATTTTTCATACATAATGCAGTATGTGTATGTGCACAAATGTATAAAAGCCTGCCTAAATTTAAAAGATTTAATTTTAGCTGTGCTTTTATTCATAAGGTTTTCTTAACATGACAGGAGCTAGTTATGCTGATTTATTTAGTCTTTAAACCATCTAGGCATTAACATCTAAGTATGCCTACAGTCCAGAAAGAATCTATTAGGCAAGAAAGTGGGTCACTGATTGCTAAAGTGAAGCAGCGATTACAGGGCAGGAAGGCCAAGTGTGTAAGGCACTTGCTAGAGAGTTTAAAACCTAAAGGGAAGGCGTTAGTTCTGGCTTGTCATTTATAAAGATGTAGGCAATGTTGGCTCACTTTGAATAACGGTACAAAGGATGTCAATTTTATTATCTCTCGAGGAGCATAATTTCTACAGATGTTGGAATTGCATAATAAAATGTAAATTTAATTGCCTGTGCTCTGTGAAAATTGATTGGATATTGGTAAAAAGATATTAGAGAGAATCCAATGATTGAACTTCAAAGGTAACAAAAAGGAATACTTTACCTACGTAGGTTACAAACTGTTTTCAATATGCTTTTCTGTATTAATTTTCAGCAAGGATATGTAACTATTTGTAATAAATTTTTGGTTTTATCATCTTAGTTCTAGGGCTTACTGAAGCTGCCTTGTTCTCAGCTGCCCGAGCAACCCGAGTGTTTCCCACGTACCAGAAATCTTCTGAGTAAGGTAGAACTGATTATATCCTTTGCTTCTGCCGTGTTTTCTTCTGAAGAAATAGTGAAGAACTGGTATACTGCTGAGCTCACAATATGTTTCCTGTAGCAAGAAGTAACTTCCACTTGAGCAGCAGTCCCTCAGCTTAAGAAACAAGCAAACAGGCCCCCCCCCCCCCAAAAAAAACCCTAAACAAACAAAAAGCCTTAACCTTTGGCCTGCTCACATTAAATATCAGTTCTGGGAGTGGTCAAGCTCTGTTAACAAGTTGCCCCGAAAAATTGTGGAACCTCCATCTTTTGAGAATTTTCAAAACCTGACTGGACAAGGCTCTAATCAACCTGATAAAACTTCTACGTTAGTGGTGCTTTGATCAGGAGGTTGCGTTAAATCACACCCAGCCATCCCTTCAAGCAGGAATCTCTCCATCAGAAGTTAAATTAGTCAAGTGTATTAATTTTATGAATCACGGAAACAGGTAAAGAGCCATTCAAACATGGTTTAGAAAAGCTCGTTTTTCTTAAGCACAAACTCTTTGGGGAGCTTTCTTTCAAGTTTGGTTTTGGTTTTGTTTCCTTTTTTTAAATACATTCAGAGTTCTTCCAGGAAACACTGAAACTCATTAGCAGGGCAGGCTAGTAATTGAGAGGTGCTCTGCAAGGGCAGTCGAGTACCCCTGTTACGCACACGCTTCAGCGGTGTCTGCTGCCCTCTTCAGACCATTCCCAGTCTTAGAGAATTATCAAATTATTTAAATTACTAAAGAATTATTATTTAGTCAGAAATGAATAGCATCCCATTCTGGTGCGCTAGTTTTTGGGTGGAGAAAGGGGAAGAACCCTAAGAAGAAAGATATTGTTAAGCAGATAGTTGGTGAACGTTTTTGTGTATCAGTGAATGATTTTTTTTCGTGTTAGAAATGCACAGTAATGCAATTATCTCAATAAGCAAGACAAGCGATACATCTTCAGCTGTTAGGGTCAATAGTAACAACCGAGGGAAAAAAGATCTTAGAGCAAAGGCTGCAGACTGGGCTGTGGAAAACCTGGAAATCACCTCAAGATTCCAGCGTGCATTTATAGAGTTTTGGTTAAGCGATTCCAACTCCGTGACTCAGTTCTTCATATGCAAAACAAATTACGCCCTATCTCTCCTTTTCTCTTCCTTTCACTTCAGAAAACCCTTTTGTAGCACAATCAAGGCCAGATGGGCAGAAGATCTTCCGTACTTAATCCACAGACGGTGGATAACGCAACTGGATTTTATACACCCAAATACACCTGTGTCTATAGGCAGTGCTCAGCGTATGTGCACGGGCGTATCTGTGCGTATGTATGTGTGTTCAACAGCTCCCTAATCCCAGCCGAAATGAAGTACTCCCTTTAAAAAGAACAAACAACAACAGCTTGGTGAAAATGTAGACCCAGTTAGTACGCTAACAAGGACAACTGTAGATAGAAAATCCAGTCATATCATAAAGTTAATATTTGGAGTTTGGGATGTAATGTCGTCGTGAAGGCAGATTTGTGAATCCTGCTGACTCTTAATTTGTCATGAATGAGTGACTTGACGCAGTTTGATTTAGTAGCAGTTTAGAATTTACTTGTGGCAAATCGCAGGATTTGGTTGTGATATTTTAATAGCACTCAATCATCAGTCGATTAACAAAGCGATTAGACAAAATTGATCAAAGCAGCGACTTAGTTACAGATTCAAAGATGGCAAGGTTTGCTGTTACTACATGGAAGAAGTGCACAAAGGGGAATTAGGTTACACTGAGTTGGAATGATTCACAGAGAGATTGTGGGTGCAGGGGGTGAGGAGGACCCTCCCGTTGAGTCTCGAGGTTCAGAACAGACCCCCTTGCTTTCCAAACTCCTTCTCAGAGAGGAGTCTGGGTGCGGTTGGGTCCACTCTTAGTCTCAGACGTGGGCAATGGTTTATGTGAATAAGGCTAATATAAATGTATATATCTAGCAGCAGGATAAGACTCACCTTGTAATTAAATCATAGATCTACAGACTACTTAAACTGATTTACACATGCATACTACGCACAGACATGAATATCTATATCTATATATATGCATATAAATATAAAGGTGTACCTGTTAAAAATTCCCCTCGAGTTCAGTGAAATACTCATGTCGAATGCCTTGGCATTTCTCAGCAGGCACGGCTGAGCCTCGAGGAGTGAAGAGTTTCAGCCCAGGCTCCACTGTCGCTCTCTGGCAATGGACCTCCGATTTCCGCAAGCTCGACGAGCTTGCTGGCTCCGAGAGGCGTCCCGCTCACAGGGAGGTGCTGGTGCGGCCGCTGCAGTCCCGGAGAGCTCAAAGGGCCTCACGTAGGACGGCTGTTTATAGGATCGTGAGAGGATTGGCTTTAGTCATCAGTAAATTTCCATCTGAGCCGCAATCCGGGTCGGTAATTGCTGGGATTCCAGTAAGGATGGTCCCGCTCCAGTCGGTTGTGTTTCAAGGCTGTCAGGGGACAAGTGATCGCTCTTGCTGCCCGCCTCAGCCGTGTAGGAGTTTCTGATAAGGACAGGGCTGCTCTCCGCGTCAACCATGTAGGAGTTTCTGGTACAGTTCAGGGGCGCCTGACTGACCAGCTTGCTACACAAGGCCACGGTCTGGCAGGAATTCCTGAGGCCGTAAAGCAGTCGAAGAGAGAAAAGGCTGGGGAGGGGGGCAGGCACCACCACGAATGTGCTACATTGCTTTAGCTTGCCTGAGAAGGTTTTTTTTAAAATAGATGGAAAGAGAAGATTTAAAAGAAGATTTTTGTATGCATTGAGTGTTCTATCTGTAGGGAGAGAAAGAAATTATGCTTCTGAAAAATTACTTTGGATCCACCTCCCACTAACACAACCTGCTGAGCTAACAGCAAATATAAATACCAGGCTTTCATATGCTGATTTGCTTTATTATTTCCTCACACACAATTTAAGCAAAATGGTTAAGGAAGAACAGCGATACAGATTTAATGGTGCACTTCATTCCATATGCCTCATAATATAAAGGTTCCCAAAGAAGAAAACTTACATTTTTTTTTTTTAAAGCGGAAAAGAATGTATCAGTACTTTTTCCAAAACTGAAAGAGTTCTTTTCTACTTTGGTGAACCTGAATTTTCAAAGTTTCTAATTGAAGCTCTCAAATACATACAATGTACTCTATTGGCTGTCCTGTCTGTACTCATTTTGCTGCTAACAGTTAAAAAAAAAAAAACCAAAAGTTTCCATTTTTCACACCGCAGATTCTCAGCACACCAAGGAAAAACTCGACATCATCCTTGAAGTTAAATCTCTCAGATGTGACAGAAGGCTCCTCCTGTTCACATGCATATTATACACCATTGAAATGTAGTGCAATACATCACTGAGGTATGTTGAGTTTTGCTTTTGTCAGCTTGCTGCTTTTGCTTCCTTTTTTTTTTTTTTTAAACCCTATAGGTTTGGGTTTATCATCCCCATTCCTTGGCACTCAATGATGTAGGTATCTTTACTGGGATCTTCCTCTTCCGATTTTGTCACAGTAAATTTGGCCTAAAACAGGATTAGAAATGTATCACTAATTAAGTTACAACATACCTAAGTTCAAATATTCAATATCTGATGCCCAATAATCATATTGCCATGTGTTTACATATATTACAGCTTTGACTGATTTCATTAGAAAACATTTAAATACAGGCAGTAAAAGTATCTAACCATTCTAAAGGCATTTAACTCTAAAATATGTTCACTTTGTACAGGTAAACTCCCATATAAATATTGTAGCAATTATTTTATCAATGCTTGTCCTCCATGATCAAGTTCGGTTCACAATGCCTACTAAACTGTACCTTGCCTAGGTACTGGATGACAACCGATAGGCAAAACTTTCTGAGCTTTTGGACTCACCTTTGTTAGCTGCTCTGCAAAGTGTATAGCTGTTTGAGTATGAAGTGTAATTGGTCCGCTTTTCACTCTAGACACCCCCTTTGCTAGCGCCATAAAAATGATCAGCTGAAAGGGAGGGAAAGGTAATTATTAAGTAACTCTTCAGATCCTAGGAATGTATTGATCAACAAAAAAAACAAAAAAAAAAAAAAAAAAGAAGGAAAACCAGGCAAAATGTCTGTGGATGTAAAAATGTGGTCTGCCAAGTTTCAGACATTCATGATGCTGACTGTTAAGAGTGATCCAAGGCTCAAGAAGCTTGGAAATTACTACTGTAATGCCGATTACAGAAGGGCTGCTACTTTTCCACAGTGAATTCCTGTTACCACATTGACCTTTGCTCTCCCACACCCTCCCACCCCAAAATTCCCCAAAGTCATGTCAGGCTCCAGATTGGTAGATTACCTTTATGGAGAGAAAAACTCAGGAAGAGTTTTTTTTTAATTCTAACACTTTCTGATCACATATTCGCCAAACAGATATTTTTTAAAAAAAACTGATTTGATTTACAAACATCACCATGATTTATACTCTTTACAAGTAATACACACATGCACGTTCTTGCTACTTCAACTTTGTGTAAACACATACAGGAGCCTTACTTGGTCTTGGAGAGAATCATCCACAGTTCCACCATGTTTGAGATTCCTAAGCAGTATCTCAGCTGCCTCAATGCCAACCTTGTCAGAATTCTTTCCTAACAGAGAAATTCAGGAGATTAGGATGCTGCCAGTTATTAACATTTTAAAAATATAGAAGGGAAAAAAAAAAATCAAGAAATTATCAACTTTTTAAACCTTATTTCCATGCTCTTGCCTCAAATGTCTGCTTAAAAACCCATCCTATCTTATGATATGTAGTCCATACTTCCTAAGCAGTGCAAAGACAGTAGCCCCACAGAGAAACATTTTATTCAAACCATTTAAAACCCAAATCACTTCTATTCCTTTTAATCTAGATACACATCTAGATTCACTGTTGAACAAAAACTTCACAGGTAAACGCAAGACTGTATGCTCTTAAAGCCAGAGAAGCATTTTCAACTCAGTGATCCTGAAGAATCCATTCTGATAAAAGGTGAACATAATAATTTTGTAGTTTTTGTTACTATGCAGAAGCAGCTTAGTACAAAGTGTAAGATTCCATTTACTACGTTTAAAATCTGCTCACTTCCACTGTCCCTTATTACTAACAACATCCATTTAAAAATGCAACACTCAAAGCATCAGATCTTTAAGTAGATTGTACTTCAGATTCCTATTTGTTAATAGTACATTAAGTTAAATCTGAAAGAGGTGTACTTCATGGAACTCTTACCTCTCTTGCCAAGTGACGACCCAGCTAATAAACAACCTGTTGAAGTCTCTGCAACAACGCTAAGCAGAAAAACCAGAATCAATATTAAGAACAAAAGCACTCACATTACACTTTATTTACCACGTATGTAATCAAGATCTGGCTAATCAACCAGCAAGGTTACAGGTATCAATAGAAAGTTTGGGCTCGTCTTACATTATTCCACTTCCAGTCCCAAAGGCTTGATCATCAGGTTCTCGAACAGGCTGGATGTTAATGTAAAGATCTCTGATTTCTTTTCTGATGCATCTCACCGCTGCTGCCGACATGTCTTTTGCCAGCTAACAGGATAAGAGGTAAAAACATTAATTAAATTATGTAACTATAGTAATACTTTTTCCTCATAAGTCTAGTTATTACAGTGAATCCCTAAATAAAGGGGCTACTTTAATTAATAGAAAAACACAGGATTGTTATAAAACCCCTACAAGCAAGCACTGAACATCATCTCCTCTGAGAATTTCCCACAAAATTAAGGTAACATTAAATGCTGAACAAACGACAATTATGGTGATATATGTAGAAGCTTCAATATCAATAGAAATTCAAGAACTTTCCTCCATTCATAGGGAGAAAGATTTGATTTTAGTCTTGATTATCTCAAGGCATTAGGTTGTAAAAAAAAAAAAACCCAAAGAAAGAAACCACCCCACCCCACAATTATTATGTCCAGCATATACTCTGTAAGATACAATATATAAAGTAACAATTTTAAATCACAGGCAGGTGGGGGCAGCTGAAGCTTATCCCATCTTTGTGATCCAGTCATAGCTAATATTCGTAGGTTTGGAGATTTTAAGACCAAAAGCAGCAGTCCACAGCTCTTCAAAAGGTAACTCAGTTTCTCCTCTTCCTTCCTCTACTAATTCCTAGCCTGTGTGTGAGAAGGAGCCTTGAGGAGATCCCGCCACTCATTCTCTGTAAACACAGCCAGGATAGGAATAACAGAAAGAAGGGGGTACAAAGGAGCAAATTTCTCTCTGTTTTATCTTTGGCTAAACCTACCCTTAATTTGTTCTGTCTAATACCCTTAGCGATGGTGGAAAAATTTCACGTAGTCTGACCTCTGCCTATTACAGTGCACCATAGTATACCCATAAATCTATGAACGAGGGCCATGACTTCAGATTTAAAATACTCCATGTAAATATGAATGATATGTAAATCAGATCTAAGATATGCCTCAATATATGCTAAAGGCTTTTGAACAGTCATACGAAGGATATCAAGGATACCGTTCTCATTTCCTGTTTGAGCTGCTACCATATTGCTATGCAATACATGCATTTTAGAAATGCCCACAATTCTCTTCTACGGCCTGAACAGTTGAAACCATTTCATAAGGCTATTTAGTTTGTATGTGAAAGACCTGCAGAATACAGGAACAGCGGAGGTAGGTTCAGCAGAGTACATGCAATTTTATATAGATATATGAAGTCGGATGCTACCAGAGCTATTATCAGCACTTACTTTTATAGGCAGCGCTCCAGCAACAAATGCTCTTCCATATATCTTTGTCACCGTGCCACGTTCTGTTAAGTTTATTGGGCTCAACTCTTTGACTGGTGACATCTGGACTACAACTTCACCACCTCCCTGAGGATAGTAGCCCCTATTTAGAAACAGTAATCAGAATTACATGCAAAGATCACAAGGAAACCAAGAAAAGAGCCAGAAGGCTCTTCATAGATTTCATTATACATTTTTATGTTCTCTGTTACTGTACATATGAATTTCTTGATGTGCGCCTTAGAAATCTTTAAAATAGAATTAGGTTCTCTAACAGTATTGCCTCATAACACACATCTTATTAACTACCTAACACCAACATAACTGGCACCTCAGAAAACGCTCGGTAATGTACTGCCTGTTCAGCACGTGCCTCCCGCAGGGGTAGCCCACAGAAAACATTAAACAGCAGCTGAAGACTCAGCAATGAAAAAAACCACCCGAGAGAACCCTATTACATTCATCATACGGTGACAGCACACGCAGGAGCAGCTAATGCACATTAGTTCATGTATCATAAATTCATCCCTCAGCTTGATCAAGGGCACCCGGTGTGCGTGCCTCTCTGCTCACACACTGCTTCAGCACGGCCTGCCTCTGCCACGTGTCTCCATAACTCACCTCTTTTTTATGTCACAATTAAATGTGAAATTGAACTTTTCAACTATTGGCTTGAAAACCTGAAAACCAAGCATATATAAAAACACGGAGTGAATCTATTTTGCATTTATAATTTCCCACTATTTTATGCAGTCTCCCTCCCCCCCCCCCAAAAAAAAGTTCAACACAAAAATTTCAGTTATGTTATGAAAAAAAAAAGATAGCCAGTCTCATCCATACAGCTTATTTGACATTCCTCACACTTCATTCTGAATGACGCTTTGTGTAAAAGGATTTCCTTATGGAAAGAAGAAGAGAAAGTCTTAACAATTCACAGCATGTCTAGAATAAAGAATATATTTTAAGTGAAATTTTCTTTAGTAATTAAAAGCAGACTAGTTGCTGTTTCAGGGAGTTCCATGAAACACTGGTTGCTCTCTACATACAGTACACTAGCAATGTTATATTCCCATGCCTAATTCCACAATTACAAATAAACTTGCAGTAAGAGCAACAGAAGCACAGTAGTTACATTGCATATATATGCATGAAAGATGCACCAAGCCAAAGAAATTTCTCCCTACCATGACTGTGTAGTCTATCTGAGGAGCCATCTCAGCATTAGTCCCACCTTTTAAATGAAGTTCTGATGGGGAAGCAGCAAACAGCACACAGGGCATTGCTACCTGCATCAGGAGACACACACTCCTAAAAGCAATTAGAAAATACGCAAATGTCGTGCAGTCATACTCCACAGAATTCCATAGAATCATTGCATATCAAAGGCAAATGACTTTCCAGAGCGTTTATATAAGCATTTGATTTTGAACATTACCTATAAACTTATTAGTCTTAAAAAATACTAATTTAAAACTTCATGTCCTTAGCATGCCTAAATATGAAGGCTTTTGTTTCACAATAATTGCGTCTTTAATATTCCTGTTTGAAATAAAAGTAATGTAGCTTACTCAGTACCGTGATGGAACTGTGAAAACTGCAGGTTTAGCTAGCAGATGATAAAAGCAGAAAAGGCTTAGGCAGCAATTTTACATTTTAATACTAACTTAATAACAAAATATTTAGAAAACTACAAAACTGCTTAGAAGCTGGTCAGCATCCCGCACAAGAAAATTCAGGGGCATAGAAAATACACTTTTAGATACAAGATTCCCCTATCATTGAATCTCTCCATGTTTCATAGATAGTAAAAAGCATCCAAAATAGATTTTCCAAAAGTAAGTTTGTTCAGCAAAACAAAACAGTTACCTCACAGGGGTTTCAAACATCATTTTGAATTGTGAAAACAGTAATCGCTACTGAACTGAAGAAAACATGGTTTTGTTTTCTCAAATAACTTCCAAATGTTTGTGAACCATACCCTTTCTCTTTTTTGTTTGTTTTTTGCTTGTCCTTAATTATTAATTCTGCTGCATTGTTGCTTATTCAAACCTTTCTGTGTTAAGTAAAAGGCATCGGCTTGGTTGTTTATACTATTGCAGCTCAGAAAAATACTTAAAGGAAACTTTAACTTATGCCTGACCTGGCTTATGCTTCCAGACAACTTATGCTTCCACACCAGCCTTCCATAGCTAAACCCGGTTACTCAGTTTTGCAACAGATTCCAACAACAAAGGACCCAACACAGAAATATAGAAGAAACACAGTGTCTTGGTTTTGGCTGGGATAGAGTTCATTTTCTTCCCAGTAGCTGGCATAGTGCGATGTTTTGGATTTAGGATGAGAATAATGCTGATAACACACTGATGGTTTAGTCTTTGCTAAGTAGTGCTTACACCAGTCAAGGACTTTTCAGCTTCTCATGTCCTGCCAGTGAGAAGCTGGGAGGGGCACAGCCCGGTGTACTGGGTTTGCCTGGCAAGGTTTGGTAGTGGGGGGGCTGCATGGGTGGCTCCTGTGAGAAGTTGCCAGAAGCTTCCACCATCTCTGACAGAGCCAACGCCAGCCGGCTCCAAGATGGACCCAACGCTGGCCAAGGCCCAGCCCATCGGCGACAGTGGGAGCGCCTCTGGGGTAACAGATTTAAAAAGGGGGAAAGAAAAAAAACCCAAACAAGGTGCAGCTGGAGTGAGGCTATGTGAGAGGAGCGGCCCTGCAGCCCCCGGGTCAGGGCAGGAGGGGCTCCAGGCGCGGAGCAGAGATTCCCCCGCACCCCCGGTGCAGCCCATGGCGAGGCAGCTGTGCCCTGCACCCATGGGGGCCCCCGGGGAGCAGAGATCCCCCTGCACCCGGGGAGGAGCCCAACCGGAGCAGGGGATGTGCCCGGAGGAGGCTGGGACCCCGGGGGAAGCCCGCGCTGGAGCAGGCTCCTGGCAGGAGCTGTGGCCCCGTGGGGAGAGGAGCCCAGGCTG
Organism: Pelecanus crispus; assembly: GCF_030463565.1. Taxonomy (NCBI): domain Eukaryota; kingdom Metazoa; phylum Chordata; class Aves; order Pelecaniformes; family Pelecanidae; genus Pelecanus; species Pelecanus crispus. Next base: position 82,239,839 of record NC_134647.1, on the reverse strand, counting down.
GAGCAAGGTTGCTGGCAGGGCTGGGGACCCCGCGGGGACCCACGGGGAGCAGGCGGCTCCTGAGGGGCTGCACCCGGGGAAGGGCCCACGCTGGGGCAGGGGAGGAGTGTGAGGAGCCCTCCCCTGAGGAGGAAGGAGCAGCAGAGACAGCGTGTGATGGACTGACCCCAACCCCCATTCCCCGTTCCCCTGCCCCACTGCGGGGAGGAGGGAGAGAAATCGTGAGTGAGGTTGAGCCCGGGAAGAAGGGAGGGGTGGGGGCAAAGTGTTTTAAGATTTGGGTTCATTTCTCATTGCCCTACACAGGTTCTCACTCCTCTCTCCTACTCAGTTTCGATTGGTAATAAATTAAACTGACTTTCCCCAAGTCGAGTCTGTGCTGCCCGTGACGGTAATTGCTGGGTGCTCTCCCTGTCCTTATCTCGACTCACGAGATTTTTTGTTATATTTTGTCTCCACAGTCCAGCTGAGAAGGGGAGCGATAGAGCGGCTTTGGTGGGCACCTGGCATCCAGGTGGGCACCGGGCCAGCTGCCCCCGACTGCCCCAAGGGCCATCCCATCCCATCCGGCGTCATGGGCAGTATGGGAACTGGGGGGGGTTGGCCGGGGAGCAGCGATCGCTGCTCGGGGACGGGCTGGGTATTGGTCAGCGGGTGGTGAGCAATTGCATTGTGCATCACTTGCTTCGTGTATTCTTACTACTTTTATATCATTATTACTGCTACTATTTTACTTTATTTCAACTATTAAACTGTTCTTATCTCACCCCAGGAGTGTTTCGCACTCTTACTCCTCCCATTCTCTCCCCCATCCCATCGGGGCAGGGGCAGTGAGCGAGCGGCTGCGTGGTGCTGAGCTGCTGCCTGGGGCTGGACCACGACACACAGGCACAAAGAACCGTAGGCAGAATACGTTCCCAGTTCCAAAAGACCAGTATCCCATATTGTACTATAACGTGCGTAAGTAAAATGTCAAAATTTACTTTATTGTATGATGAGGATTATTTTGGATCTCATGGATTTGAGAAGCTTATCTAATTTGATGCATTTGACCTGGTATGTAATGTACTACTGTGAAAAAATAACGGATGAAGTTTTAAATACATGGGCGGCTGGCTTTTGCTTAACATTAATCAAGTGTTCAACTTACATATCAATTATAATCAATTATAATATCCTGCCTACACTAACTGTTCTTTGGTCACATATATCTGGCTCAGGCAGCACAGATTTTGGCTCATTACCCGTGTATTAATGTTCTTTTTTTTCCCTGCTCTTTTGTGATAATTTTAAAGTTACCACAACGTCTTCTGTCATAATTTTAAAGTTACCAAAAGCAGTTAATGGTCAGTCATTTTCCGTGTACAAAGACATACCCTGCTGTTTTTGTATCTGCTATGTGGATTCCACCTTTGATCTTCCCAGGAGTGAAGGTTATTTCTGTTGAGCCAATTTCTCCGCCTTCCAGCTTCCCCTCACACAGATCTCGAATGATCTCCAATCCAGAGAGATGCTGAGGCCTTGGAGTGACAATACAAAGTTAAAGGTAGGTGCAAGTAGATGACATGCTCACGTTACATTAAAAGAATTATAAACACCAACTAATAAATACTACAGTTGCAAATTTCAGATCAAACAAGGATCAGAAATTCGATCTGGTTCCTCTAGTACTTCTCCCGTGTTCATAGGGAGCGGCATTCAGGCCATTCCGGAATTTGCAGGATTCTGGTGTGTTTTCCATGAGAATGGGTCCAGAGAGATGAGACGCAGGAGCAGTCGCTCGTCCTAACGTGACAAATGCTTGGACAAAAATGCAACGGGATGGAATCACAGAATCGTTGAGGTTGGAAAAGCCCTCTAAGATCGTCCAGTCCAACCACTAACCTAACACTGCCAAGTCCACCACGAAAGCAATTAAGGGATAACGGTGGCGATACGGAACTGGAGCCAAGCCAGTAGCCACACGTGAGCCAATGGTTTTGGCACGTACCTGTCCTTTGGCACGTACCTGTCTTGCTGCGCCTGCGTTTCCATTTGTTTGAGTAATTGAAATAGGAAAGCAGCGAGCTGTTCTCAGCGCTATACGCCCGGTGAATGACCTTTGCCGAGGCATTACCTGACCTCAACTGGATTTCACGTTTCACACCGCACAGTCTGCTTGGCACCTTTGAAAATATTTTTTTTTTTTTGGTAATTTTCTGACGGCTGGGGGGCAGGGGCAGCTGAGGGGAGCGGGCTCAGGCTCCCCCTCGCCCGGAGGCCGCCCGCTGCAGCCCCTCGCTTCCCTCGGCGCCCAGCCCTTCCATGTAAGCGAGCCACGGGGTTTTTTTTCTGACAAAAAGGCCGCCTTCAAGCAACGGCGATACCCGGGGGTTGTTCCCGGCGAAGGAGGCGGGAAGGGCCCTTACCTGAGGCCGGGCTGGCTCCTCCCGGCGCGGATCCGGCGCACCCGCAGCGGCAGGCCCAGCAGGCAGCTCAGGGCCGTGGACACTCGCAAGATCTGCCCGCCCTGCACGGAGAAACGGCGCCGGTCAGGGGCTACGGCGCTCGCCGCCCGCCCGTCACCGCTGCCCGGCGGCGAGGGAAGGCGAGGCCAGCCGGCCGCCGCCGCTCACCCCCTCCATGATGCCGCCGTCGATCTCCACCCGGTCGCCGTCCATGACTGGCGGGGAGCGGAGCCGTCTCTCGCAGAAGCCCCCGCCGCGCCGATGGGATCCCGGCGGGGTCCCGCAGGCGGCGAGCCCCCGGCGAAGCAGCCCCCCCGGGGCCGCGAGCGCTGGGCAGCGCGCCCACGCTGCGCACCGCTGCCGCTACCGGTAGCCTGGGCCGGGCGGCGGGGCCGGAGCAGGCGCAGAGAGCGGAGCCGCCGCCTCCCCGCCCGCCGTGGGTTGGCAGGGGCGGCTCCGAAGGAGCGGCCGCCGGGTCCCAGCGCCCGGGCAGCAGCGTGGCGGGCGGGGAGACGCTGCTCCTCCCCGCGCTGGCGGGCGCGTCCCGGCACAGGGCAGCGCGCCTGCCGCTGCGGTTCCACGCCAGTCGCTTTCCCCAGAAGCGCGATCGCTAAAGGCGGCAGGGAGGGATCGCTAAAGGCGGCCACGCTCGGGGCTCCGTGACAGGGGCAGCGGCGGCGCCCTCCGCGCCGCCGGCGCCAGGCGAAGGCTGCGGGGCGGCCCCGTCAGGCGCTCGGCGCCGCTGCCCAGCGGCCTCCCCTCACCTCCCGCCGGCCTGAGGCGGCTCGGAGGCGCCGCCCGCGCTCCCGCCCGCTCCGCCGCCGCCTCCCCGGGGCCCGGGGCAGGGTGTCCGCCCGCCGCCTGGTTGGCTGCGATCGTGCGCGGCGGCCCTCGGTTGGCTGGGCGGTGGGCGGTGTGCGGGGCCCGGCGGCTGCCTCTTCCCGGAGGAAGATGGCGGCCGTGAGCGCCCTGAGGAGCGGCTGCCGAGCGGCCGGGCGCCTGGTAAGGGCGGCGGGGGGCACCGCGGGCGGTGGCGCTCCCCGGTGAAGGCGGTGAGGGGGCGGGCGACGGGCGGCATCCCTGCCCCGGCGGCATCGCGGAGCCCTGTTGCTTCCTTCCAGCCGGCAGCGAGCGCGGCAGACCGTCGGGGCAAACGGGACGCGCTTGCCGCCTGCCTGCAGCCCGCCCGGCCGCCGCCTCCCCTCAGCCCCAGCTGCCCTCAGCCCCAGCTGCCCTCAGCCGCAGCCCCCCCGGCCCCAGCTCCCCCCGGCCCCAGCTCCCCTCCCTGCAGCCCCTCAGCCCCAGCTCCCCGCAGCCCCAGCTCCCCGCAGTCCCCCCCGCCACCTCCCCTCAGCCCCAGCTCCCCTCAGCTCCAGCTCCCCTCCCCGCAGCCCCTCAGCCCCAGCTCCCCTCAGCCGCAGCTCCCCTCAGCCCCAGCTCCCCTCCCCGCAGCCCCTCAGCCCCAGCTCCCCTCAGCCCGAGCTCCCCTCCCCGCAGCCCCTCAGCCCCAGCTCCCCTCAGCCCCAGCTCCCCCCGGCCCCAGCTCCCCTCCCTGCAGCCCCTCAGCCCCAGCTCCCCGCAGCCCCAGCTCCCCGCAGCCCCCCCCGCCACCTCCCCTCAGCCCCAGCTCCCCTCAGCCCCAGCTCCCCTCCCTGCAGCCCCCCTGCCACCTCCCCTCAGCCCCAGCTCCCCTCCCGCAGCCCGCCCGGCTGCTCCCCGGGGCCGGGGTCCCCGCTCCCCAGGGACCCCAGAACCTCCTCCCTCCTGTGCCCCCTCGAATGTCTTCTTCCCATTGCCCGTGTTTGCCGTGCAAGAAGCGTGTGCCTCCTGTAGTGAGCCGCTGACATCCTTCCCTTCTGTTACCTCTTCCATCCGATCTTTGCATTGCCTGTACATTACCCTGCCATCACCGCTCCTCCGCCCGTGCATCAGCCCCCTCTGCGCACCGTGCCTGCACGGAGACGGTGTGGGTACGGAGAGGGACCGCGTTCCTTGGAATCCCGGGAGCCTTGCTGCCTGTAAATTAAGTAGCTAGCATACCATACGTCAAGAAGTGAACCTACTCGGTTGCCTTTTAGGACGCTTGTAATCTCATAACCATATACATACCATACAGCCTTACGTACCTTTGTGCCTTTCCCTGCCTTCCTGCACCATAGCCTTCCTGCTGGAGCGGGGAGCGTTGGTTTCCAGTTATGTCACTGCTGTTTTGGGGAATGGCAGAAAGAGAAACATCTTTTTATAAGATAATCCAAGTGACAACAAAATTAAGGATCAGTTCTAGATTCTGCTATTATTTTTGCTCTTAATAATAATTCATATTGTATTTTGAAAGCATAGTAGTGAGGAATTTTTTCAGTGATGCTTTTGTAATTACCTAGTTTTAGGCTACCTTTAAGAAATTTTAAGAATATTGAAAACAGCAGCTTCCTTTTAGTTTTCTTTCTAACTAAACCATCTACTCTTCAAATCCAGAGGGAGGTTCCGATAAGATGAAAATGCTCATCTTATCTGTGTGCATGCTGAACTACCGAACTGGCTATTCATAGTGTGTGTTTCCTGCCAGCGCATTTTGAATTTCGCTAGATACTAATTCTTCTTGTGACCATCTACTGTGAAACAGTGATAAGATCCAAGAAATAATACGGCTATTATAATATTATAGGGCTTTATTTTAATATTCTCAGTGCTTTTGCAAGCGCTTCGACTAGCAGGAGGAAGAAGGACAAAGTGGTGGTGGGTGTCCACGGGGGCTGTAAGTTGTGAAGAAGAAAAGAAAGGAGCTTGGGGGTCTTTGTGTGAAGTAGTAGGGAAATAACAGTTACTGAGACACGAGGACATGGTGCCAGTTACTTTGGTGAGGAATAATGTCTGACCGAAACATGCTACCGAGGACGTTGGTTTAGTGTGTAGGCAACTGTATACTTGGAGATGCAGAATACGTATGCAGAACAAATCCAATGTAAGTAAATGTTCGTTGAAATGACTCGATGTGAGAGCAAGTCAAAAGAGCTCCGTAGAGGAGTGTCCTTTAATGAGAAGCCATTGCCTTTGGGCACAAACTATTCAAGTTGACTTTGAAATTCAGTGTGACTTCATCAGGTAATCAGTTGCCTGCAAGCTGCGTAAAAACACTTCGTTCAGAGGCCAGCAGTAGATTTTTAGGGTCAGTGGTGATGTAGGAAAGCACAGTTGGCTTCTTTCTAAGGAAACAACCAAAACTTAACTCTACAACTCTACAGGGGCGAGGCGGTTCTCCCCCAAACAGCGTACAGCTCCCATGTGGTCTTGGTTCAAACCCCAAGTCTTAGTCAACCAGGTATCAGCGGCTGATGCGTCCTCAGCATCAGTGAGAGACTGGAGTGGGCGCTCGGTGTCTTCTCGCCACACAACTCCACGCTTTGAAGACTTGCACAGGAAAAGCGTTACCTTCCTGTGGCATTACAGCCTTTAAATTGTCATATAGTGTAATAGTGGTGACATAAACACAACTGCTACTACTGTACTTGTTGGGTTTTTATCACTATATTTTTCCAGACGTCAGGATACATAGATGGGTATGCTATGGATATTAGAGCTAATTTTGTCTTTTATATGCTTTTGTTGTTTACTTATTCAGCATTACACAGAAAATAGTATTGTGGTGATTAAATGCTGAAATTAATAAGCACAGCCTCTTATTTCATGGATTTTAATTTTTCCCCTCATTAGAAAGGAACACTGTTCAATGCAGAGATTGTGTACGGTTTTATTGCTTTAACACACTAGCACAGCAGCTTTTTAGTAGAGAATGTGCAAAACTGCAAATGCGAAAGATTCCATTTTTAAAAAATGCAGTAGTTTTGAATTATTCCTACAAATATAATTTGAAATAGCATGGAAACATGCTTCTGTAACAAAACCAGTCTGTTTTTTTGGCAGTGACATTACTAATTCCCTACCTGCGTTAGTTACAAAATGTTAAAAACAAATGGAAAGCATTATGAAACTTCACATTTAGAAGTAGTTCAGACATTTGATGTGCTCCCTGTGATCATCTTTGCAGGTAAATATTGGATGTTTTCCATGTAGGGTCATATAAAGAGAAAAGAGTTTTGTTGTAAGTTTGGGACAAAAAGATCTTGTTGGACAAAAAAAAATGTAACCGTGGACTCAAGTGGGAAGAAAAACAGAATTAAAAATAGGATAAAATAGTCTTGTGAAGATGTACATTACGTACCAGTTTTGTGACTGAATGAGAATTTTAAATGTGTTCATATATTAAGATTTGTCATAGCTTAAAATTACCATATTGCCTGATTTTTTAATAGGGAAAATTATTTGGAGGACTAATGGAAAGGATTTACTGTTTGCTTGTTATAGGAATTAGACAAATACTTACTCTAGATCAGTAGATACAATCTGAGTAGCTAGCGGCTGAAAAGTAACTCAGTATAACTTTGTGGTGTCCTTTATGATAGACTGTATTGTATAAATATTTGTTCCTAAAAGAAAGGTGATATTAAATATAACTTGCAATGCTAGGTTAAATAATACTGAAAATGTGTATGTCGTCAGTTCAGAATTCTACGGTTTTCTGAATAATTTACTTTTTTAAAGTGTAATATAAAATCAAATAGTTGAACAGTTTGGGGGGCAGGGAGGGCAATCAGGAAGTTTCATATGCTCTGTAATTACTGAATGGATTTTTAAAAAAAGAAGTTAAAATGAACTTTCCCATGCAGGTGTGCTGTTTTCTGGCTCCTCTAAGAAGATAATTGCTAAATTTTACAGTTTTGAGCTACTTGAGGTACATTGTAGCACCTGAATTTTTTTCGTATCTCTAAATTAGAGATAGTATCGACAGATAAATTGTTATTTTTATTAATTTTACAGCACTCTAAGAAAACATAACCCCAGAATTATATTAGATTTAAGAAATCTTACTAAATAAGAAAGGGTCTGAACTAACGTCTGTTGAGATTAATGATAAAATGCCTGTTTATGTCAATGCAAGTGCTACTGGCTTTGCTTTTGACCAAAATCATGACTGATTACATGATACTTTAAATCATAAGGTTTTATCTGAAGAACCTTTCAGAAAATTCCGTTGACCCTTTAAGTTGATTTTTGGATAAATATAATTGTAACCATGAAAGAAAGCCATCTCACACCCAGTTCTTACAAAATGTCATTGAAGTTGATATGAATTGCTATTTACTTGAAGATGATTGCCTCCTATATATTAACAGAAATAAAAGGGCAACTGTCTGCGCCCTCTGGTGTGAATTTCCTTTCCAATTAGTACTTCTGATCAACCTTTGATTGGAATAAGAGTGGACAAAGAAAAATATGCTGATTTTTCCTGCAGTCGAGGGGACCCTTCCAGCATCCATTCTGGATAAGAATATTTCAGACGGCTGATGTAGCTGATATTATGTATGCTTTTTGTGTGTGTGTCCTGATTAAACTAGTCGCTTAGAGAAACAATAGCAAGTATGAATCTCTTACCAGATCTTGTCATGATTTTTGTTAATTGGTTATCTTATTGTGGCTTTGATCTCCCCATGTGTCGTGTTAGTGAAAGAAGTTGAAGACCTGGCAAAACTTATGCTAATTTAACATTTACTGTACATTCAGTATGTATTCAGTGTAATTGTGTTTCCGTAAGAACTTCTCTTACATAAACTAGAATTCACCTATTTTAGTATTACTGTTGCATCAGGAATATTAAATGAGCTCTACATTCCTCAGTCCGTTATATTAACACTTGAGACTTTTCTCCCCCAGGTTTGCAGTCACCGTATTAGATCGTGCAGCAGCATTCGCTTTATAAAATCAAAATATGTGTGCATGTTCGACAAATCTGCCCTCAAGTTTAGTCATCAACAGCGATTATTCAGAACATCTGCTGGTAATCTTTTTCATAATAAAATACTTTATTTTATTTTTGTTATTTTATGAGTGTTATCTTAGCAGTTTATACATGACTGGCATGTAGACTATTTTTGATGCATTCATATTTTTCTGTCTGATATCTTACATTTAATATTAGACATGCTGTATTTCCTTATTGTCTGTTTTAAGTTTCGTGTGGCCAAATTGTCCAGTTTAAGCTTTCTGACATTGGAGAAGGGATTACGGAGGTGACTGTCAAAGAATGGTAAGCTCTGCTTTCTTAGAAATATACTAAGAAATCAGCAAGTAGTTTAACAGCTGTATTGTCAATTAGTTATCTGAGAATATGTTTTCTGAGTTACTAGTGAAGTTTTTCAGCTTTCATTTGCCACTTCTTAAAACCTTGTAGATACTGAGCTTTACCTTTTGTTTATTTGCAATCTGGTTTATTTGGGAGTGGAAAAGATGGAAAGAATGGGATGCCCTAACTGCACCTGTATCTAGGCTTTCCTTCAGTGATTAATGTTTCTAGAGTGCAGGAGGTCTGTCTTTTATTAAGTTTCCTTAGGCTGAACTTTAGAAACAAATGGCTAGTCTGGAGAATCCACGTAATTTTATCCTGTACTCCTTCTCTATTGACTTTAGTAAAAGATTTGAACATTTAAATTGTTTGTAAAAAGCCAACGATGAATGGATTAAGCAAAATCAAAGTGTACAGTGAAGGAGGGCAGTGTTGAAATGCCTTGTTCTTTGTACCGATAGGTGAAAATGCCTCTCGCTGCGTAGAAAACAGTGCTGCCCGCTTTCAGTTGCTTTTCTGAAACTGATCATACACTGATCCTGGTGAACTGAGGTTCAGACTAAGCTGGGCTCATTCTTATTTTTAGATGTCTCATAATCTGTCAAGAAAACTTTGCTTTAGTAAAGTAGTAGTAAAAATGTATGTGTGATGATATTCTAAATCATTGTGTCATTTCACACCACAAAGGGTTCTGGAGCAGTCAGGCAAAAGGTGTACAGCAAATGCAGTCGTTACATAGAATTTCTCTTCTTGTCTAGAACACATTTTCATGTTGTGGGGATGTACATGAATAAACTTATCAAAAGAATACACAGCATAGATTTTTACACTTAATATGTTTTATACTAGCCTGTGTCTTTTCTCCTAGGTATATAAAAGAAGGTGATAGCGTGTCTCAGTTTGATAGCATCTGTGAAGTACAAAGCGATAAAGCTTCCGTTACTATTACTAGTCGTTATGATGGCATCATTAGAAAACTCCATTACAATTTAGATGAAATTGCTTATGTTGGAAAACCATTAGTGGACATTGAAATCGATGCTTCAAAAGGTATTGTAAGCCAGTTTTTTCTCTTGCATATTTTATGTTTTTTGTCATAAAATCATCAGTGACAGAGGAGTTTACTTTTTCCTGCTGAAAAATCTTAAATCGGGATTATTTTTTTCCCTTTACAAAGTCAAGAAAATTGAGTAGAAAAAACTGTGATGTTTTATTGGGATTTAAAATCTCAAAAGCCAGACGTTTCCTATTGAAAATTTAGCTTAAGCAGCAGCCTTTAGCATGCTATGTTCCCATCCACCATAGCCCAAAGTAAATGTTAAAAACTTCAGCTGTCACAGGATCACGGAATGGTTGAGGCTGGAATTTAACAAATGCTTATTATTTTTCTTTTTGTTTCCAGGTGTTGCCCCAGAAGAAGATGTTGTTGAAACACCTCCTATGTCACATGAAGAGCACACTCACCAAGAGATAAAAGGTCACAAAACATTAGCAACCCCTGCAGTTCGTCGTCTGGCCATGGAGAACAATGTAAGTTTGCTGAATCAGGTCCTGCTGCGTTTTATCCATCTTTTATGTAGCAGTTTGAGTAGGAGAACACTGATCTAGAGGAAAGTGCAGTGAGAAATGACTTGTTTTCAAATACATTTCAAATGTGTAAAAACTGTTATGAAAAGGATTGTGCTTTCTGATGATTACAGTGGATAGGAAAAGAATTACTGGGCTTAAAATGCAGCTAGGGTGCCTTAGGCTGGAGATTAAGAAAACCTTTTTAGAATAAAAATAATAAAGTATCAGAATAGATTCCTGGGACAGAGGAAGGAGGAGGGAAAAACAGAATCTCAGCTTTAGCTACCTTGTTCTGCCTTTCAGATTTGTATTAGAGCAGAGGATGTACTAGGTGATCTTTTAAGCGCTTTTCCAATTCTTTTTTCCTGTGAATCTATGAGTATTCCATTGGTTTTGAAAGCTTGTGGTGCATTTTTAGGAGAAAAATAAAACAATAAGTAGAGAAAATTAAGTGACAAATAGCTTTCCTCAAATTAATATTTCACTATTGATCCTAATAAATCATGGCAAGGGCAAGAAAACTGTAGGTATGTTAGATCAATAACTGGAATAATTTTTAACCATAGCTCACAATATAGGATATTTTTATATTGCTGTAAAACGAAGGCTTGTTATGTACTTTTCAGATTAAATTGAGTGAAGTTGTTGGAACAGGGAAAGATAACAGAATCCTTAAAGAAGACATACTCAATTACTTGGCCAAACAAACAGGAGCTATTTTACCTCCGTCACCGAAGGCTGAAATTATCCCACCTTTGCCAAAATCAGAGACTGTACCAGCTGCTCCAAAGGACAAAGCACGCAAAATTCCTGTACCTGCTGCCAGACCCATTGTGTTTTCAGGAAAAGATAAAACTGAAACTGTAACAGGTAAATCATGAAATATAAAATCTTGAGACCATGTTCACAGTAGATTACCAGTAAAAGTTACTCAGTGAACAGTTGATTCCTTTTGATGGGAGTGTGTTTCGTGTTGCTGTCATGCAAGTGAGCAATAGGAAAACACGCTCTGTAACAAGGTGTTGGATGAAATTATTATTTTATGAGATAATTCTTCATGTTGTGGTTGGATGGAGTTGGGCTACTAGTTGCACTTGCTCATTTTTAATCTGTGTTTCTTCAAATGAAACAGGTAGGAATTCTGAAACACATGTGAATTTGTCACAGTATGAATCATTATGCAATTAGTGGCAAAGTGCAGTGAATTTAAGGGCTTATCAGTGCTTAATAATAGCGTACTTCAGCATTCACACTTGTTCTGGAGAAGAATGCGACAAAAGACACCAAAGTAAGAAAAATCACAGTAAAAGAGGAAGATAAAAGGTTTCTGCTTGCCTTTCAGGCAGTGTTTATTTGGAGAGGCTGGAAAGAATAGTGCAGATTGCTGTAGTATGATTTCAAATACATACATACATACATAGGAGAGTTATGCAGCAATATTGTTGTCCCAAAATAGGGCTCATTTACCCGGTGTGCAATAAGCCAATCTTCACACACCGAGGCGAGATACTGTTTATTCACAAAGTTGCGCAAGTGTGGGTGGTAGGTGGCTTTACACTAAGCTAGCACCGCAAATCATCAAGTTAGCATCTATTTATACACATTAATTACCATACTTAATTCCCTAATACATATGCAGGGTTATGACTGGTTAAAATTTCTTTGCCTAGTATGTAAATTAATGAGAATCATAGAATAGAATCATAGAATCATTTAGGTTGGGAAAGACCTTTAAGATCATCCAGTCCAACCATTAACCTACACTACCAAGTCCACACTAAACCAATCAAGGGTAGACTAGACTGAACCATGTCCCCAAGTGCCACCTCTGCCCGTTTTTTGAACACTTCCAGGGATGGGGACTCCACCACCTCTCTGGGCAGCCTGTTCCAATGCTTGACCACCCTTTCCATAAAGAAATTTTTCCTAATTTCCAGCCTAAACCTCCCCTGGCGCAGCTTAAGCCCATTTCCTCTCGTCCTATCACTAACTACTTGGGAGAAGAGACCAACACCCACCTCACTACAACCTCCTTTCAGGTAGTGGTAGAGAGCGATAAGATAAGTTGTAGAGAGCATGCTCAGTTGTCCTTCAATTTGAGTCTGGGTGTAATTGTGGTAAGGGGCTCTTGCGTTGGTGGTCGTGATCTCCCCCCGCTGCAATTCCTTTCCCCTAATTTCTTTCTTGGCAGATCTCAAGCAGCTTCTCATGGTTTACTCATCAAGTCAGTGATACATCACCAGGAGTTCTGCTCTCAGACAGTCTGTTCACTAAACAAAAGCATAGTTAGGGTAGGGCCTTACGATGGACATCTATAGCAGCATCAGTTTTGGACAACGATATAATCTGAAATACTACAATCATAAAAATTGAGTTGCATGTGCTGAATAACTGTTGATCCTGAAGTGAGCTTTACCCTGTCCGTTTTTTTGTTGTGGTCGGGGTTTGGTTTGGTTTGGTTTTTTTTAAGGTGGGTCATTTAATGGAAACAAATAATTGGAATTTCACCATAACTTCCCAGAAGCTCATTTTGTTGGTTTAAGAAGTCAGTGAATATTTTCCAGGTTTTCAAAAGGCAATGGTAAAGACTATGAGTGCAGCCCTGAAGATACCCCACTTTGGTTATTGTGATGAGATTGACTTGACTCAGCTTGTTCAGTTGCGGGAAGAACTGAAACCTGTAGCACAAATTCGCGGAGTTAAGCTTTCCTTTATGCCTTTCTTCATAAAGGTGAGACGTGCAGCAGAGCACTGTGTGGAGTACTTACACAGATTTTGCCAAAATCTGATCAGTGACCATTGTAAGTTTGGGGCATCTCTCTATCATCTGAATAATTACAGGTCACAAGAAAAGACTCAACTTTTCTTGTTTATTGAACCACTTATGAATTTACTGTTGGAGTTGTAGTTAGCGTTACATAATATGGAAAATTTTTGAAATATTGACGGGGAAGGATAGAGCAGATAAAGCATTGTTCATTATGGGAGTGAGCCTCACTGGGTGTTTGAATTACACAAAACAAATTTTGGAAATTGTCGGTATTTTTTTTGAGCTCCATTGAAATGAAACTCACGTGAAATGCATCATTATTTTTGTTATTGTTATTATATTTTTGTTGTTAATGAAACCCTCAGGTGAATGAGTATGTCTCTTCTGTTGCTCAGAAGAGCAGGCGCTTGCACTCATGTAGTTGCCACGGTTCCATTTCCAGCTGTTGGCATCAATGAAGGCTGACGCACTGCCTAAGCTGCTCACTGAGTGCATAGCTTAGTCTGAAACGTCTGGTAATTTCAATTAGAGTGCTGAGTAAGCACTCACTCTGCTCACTCTCTTTAGGGGAAATTAATATTACTTCCTTGAAATAATCATCATTGAAGTGGAGAGCTGAGAATGACATTGCTGCTGACTCTCGTAACTTTTGTCTTGGGATATTTGATTTGAATTGTGGAAGAGAAATAACAAATGCGGATTCAACTTCAACAGTTACACTTGGGAAAGGGATTATCACTTTTTATATGTCTGTCTGCTCTATATTTGGGTTTTGTAAGTTGTCTTTTTCTTCTGCTATCCTAATAATGACAGAATATCAACAGACAAGTTTAGGAGAGTATAAGCCAAATTTGATTGCATTGAGGAAATTAATATTGTTATTAATCTAAATTGTCTCCTACTGTTCCTTCCTGTCCATGCAGCTCTCCAGTTATAAAAAAAATCTATCTCTTTTTTTTTTTCTTTTATATTTAACAGGCAGCCTCTCTGGGATTATTACAGTATCCCATTCTTAATGCTTCTTTGGATGAAAGCTGTCAAAATGTCACATATAAGGTTAGTAAACTACTGATAAAAGTTGTGAGCGGAAAACTGAAACTAACAGCTAACAAGGGCTTTTTGGAATGTCTGAGCTAACTGTAAGGACCAAAATTATGATGTTGTGCTGGAAAATAATTTGTGTGTCCAGATTCTAAGGCTGGATTTGATTTATTATTGATCTTACTTCAGTAGTTTGTTTAATGAGAGTCACTTAGTTATTCAGGCTTGCCTCAGAAATGCGTATTAATATAGTGATTTCCTATTTTTCACCTGAAGGTGGGCCAAGCATTTAAAATGAGAACATTTAAAATCTAATACAGTAATTTTTTGGTAATGGCACAGTGGTTCCACTGTTCCAGCACTCGATCCTTACAAATTAAAGTCACATTTTAAACTCAGTTTTGAAAAAAATGATGTAATTTTCATACAAGTTGCTGCATTGATACTTCTGGGCAGCGAGTGTCTGTTTTCTTAAGTCATGTTTACATACTCCTTGCAGTACAAACTCCTTTTGTGCTGTTTTATCAATATCTCTCAGATGAATCCTTATATATTCCTTCTAGAAAATGAAAGGCAACTCAGTTTCTTTTTCTTTTTTTTTTTTTTTGTTCGTTTTCTCTTTAAAATCTGCTAGTCATGTTTCGTTACGCGTATAAACATCCTAAAGTGAAATATTTTCAGTGTGAAACTGATTCCAGAATTTTGTATTTCCTGGATGTGAAGTTGCCAAAATCAATTTGCACTTTGCAGATGTGGAAAGCTAATATTTGAAAACTGACATCCCCTTCTCCCCTCAAAGTTGTATAGAGGAGTTGCTTATTACAGACAGCACTTTCTAGGTTAAAAAGATATATAAGGAAGACATTATTCAAGTGCTTTTTTGTGTAAAATACATTTTATGTTGACTGCTTGTGTTAATGTCCGGTTAATGCAACTTGTTGCAGGCTTCGCACAACATTGGAGTTGCTATGGACACAGAACAAGGTTTAATTGTCCCGAATGTGAAAAATGTTCAAGTCTGTAGTTTGTTTGAGATTGCTTCTGAATTAAATCGCCTACAGTCCTTGGGCTCTGCAGGCCAACTGGGAACAAATGACCTCACTGGGGGAACATTCACCCTTTCAAATATTGGCACAGTAAGTACAGGAAAAATGAGAACTTACATCTGAAAACTGCTTCTGAAATGAATACCTCAGTAAAGTTTAATATGCAACAAGCAAAACCTGTAGCAAGTAATGCAAGAGGCAATCGCTTTGGAAAAAAATTGTTAACTAATATCCCCAGCTTTTTGTTTTCTAGATTGGTGGCACTTATGCCAAACCAGTGATACTACCTCCTGAAGTAGCTATTGGAGCACTTGGAAAGATACAGGTATATTAACTTTATCTCAGTGATGTGAGTGTTTAGCTAGCTAAGGTCATCTGTAATGAAAATGAAATGTGAAGTGTCCCTTTGTTTTTATTATATAAACACTTCCTCTTTGTGGTGCAGAATCTGCACAGCTTGTCATTGAAAAGTTTTTGTGCTGTTTTCAGACGACTGTGCAGAGACACCAGATGTTTAAATAGAAGTCTCTTATGCCGAAAGTTCAGATTTGTTTTCTAGAATCCTGTTATATTTCACTCACATCTATGTTTAGCCTTCTAGTTGTTAAGAAACAACGTAACTATATTTTTACAAGTTTTGCAACATGGCAATAACATTTTTGCTATTATCAAGGAGAAAACTATTCTGATAGTGAAGTTTAATTGCATGACCCAGATAGCTGAATCCATACAGAACTCTGTGTGATGAAGGTAGTTTCATATTTTCTGAGTTTCAGGCTTTAATTCTTTAACGTAGACGTTTGAGATCAGTGCTGGAAATGAAATTAGTATTAATTTAAGGTACTTTTTCTATGTTCTTTCTGTGAGCCTTTTGTTTAGGGAATGCTTTAAGGAGACCATCACATTAAGCACTAACAGTGCAATAAACTATTCAGGAAGAAACTTTTGAGTCAAGAAAGGTTTTCACTACTTCAGTACTTCCGTGATGGTGGAAACAGGATATGACTGTTTATTATGTAGGTTTGCAATATATTCTAATCTGCAGCACAAACAATAGTGGGAAGATCTTTGTTTTTTGAATGGCACTACTGCTGTTTGTCTAATTTAGCAAAATGTTTAAATTTAGATTAACAAATTAACAATAAAAAAAAAATACAGATTTGTTAATGAAAGTATTCAACATTGCTATTTTTTTTCCTTCCTCTGATTTTTAGGTTCTTCCTCGGTTTAATGGAAAAGGTGAAGTATTTAAAGCACAGATAATGAATGTGAGTTGGTCAGCTGATCACCGCATCATTGATGGAGCTACAATGGCCCGGTTTTCTAACTTGTGGAAATCTTACTTGGAGAACCCTGCTTTGATGCTGCTAGACCTTAAATAAAGGAAACCATGGCTAGAAACATGCCTTTAAACTTTGTGGATTGGACTGAATAATTATAAAAGCTGGCTCTGCTAGCACGTGCCCTTTGCTACTCACATTATATAATAATTTTATATGGTTAAAAGTTCTCAACAGCTGATATCAGTCTGTCAATTAGTTGTTACTTCTTTTAATTAGTAATGCTGTAATTTCTTCTACAGCAGACTGTCAAATTTAATAGGTCATGGCGTGACTTCTGGATATGGTGACGGAATGTCTTGATTTTGCCTTTTACAATACATACGGTTGTGAGGCTGATGTGACTGAATGACACTGATCTACATCTGTGGTATTTATAATCTGATTAACCTGTTTTGAAGGGAAATACTCATAGTTCTTCCTTGTTGGACACGTAAATTTATTTTAACAAATAATATCCAAATTCCCAAAAGAAGTTATGCAAAAATCATATACAAATAAAATGCCTTTTATGCTTCTGCTGTACAATGTCCAGAGAGCTTTTTGTTGTTTAACTGAGTAAACCTCTCAAGTCTTTTGCTAGTACACTTTTTCCTGGCAATTACTTGCACAGGTACTCTTTATCAAATTATAAATGAAGAGGCCACATTTATTCAAATGCTTACTGATAACATTTATTGATAAGTATCAGGGCCTTAATACTCTATAGAATATCCTGTATTTTTGTAGGCTGGAAGTAGTTGCAGTCCTTAAATACTTTCCAGTTATTTTTGTTTCTTATAGAAAGCTTCTGTTAAAAAAAAAAAAGAAAAAAAGGAGGATCTCATTTGTTATTCTGTCATTAGGTAAGCCTGATGGTAGGCAGAATGCATTCTAAAAGCTTGCATCACCTTGTATTATTGATGTTCGGATGCTAGAATTTGACAGATTAATGAGATACAACAAAGAATTAACATTAAAAAACCACTATGTGAGATAAGGACTTTTTAAATTCAGCTATGAGGCACAAAATGAATAGGGTCAAGTTAATGCCTTCAGAACAGACAACAGTTATGGGGCTTTAAGGCAAACTAAACATGATGAGGATTGCACTGGTTATTTAACAGGAGATACAAAGAAAACCGTTGGATATAAATACCTTCTAGAAACATAAGTTGCAAACAGACACAAGAAAAGACAGTTACGTGGCCTTAAAAATTAATTTGTGAGGCACAAAATGGACATTTTCTCCTTTTTTTAGGTATATCAAAAACTGCCTCTACAGGAGCATTCTCCAAAAGTGTAGACAAAAGTTGTCTATCGCATTTAGCTGTGAAGATGCAAGACATAAGCTACGAGAGGTAGAATCTCCACTATCCTTGATGCTGAGACTGAGCAAGGGGAAAGCTGGTCATGCTGGGGAGGGAGCGGGAGCATACATGTAAGGTGCTATTTATATTTCTATTGTGGTATAAGGGTCTTTTATATATAGATCATTTCTTGCAAAGTTTGACTAATATATCATGCTTATCACCTATTTCATTTTTATCAGATTTATTTATTCCTAATAAAAAAAATAGTCACAAAGAATCGTAGTAATATTGTTTCTATTTGTGAATTTTATGCAGGCAATCCTGTACAGGTGACTCAAACTTCTATTTCTTCTTATCTCAAAGAACCTACTGCACTCAAGACTACCAAAAGAACACAGCCTAATGGCTACTTTCCTACAAGTGTATTGTTGTGGTAAGGGCTTAGTCTGAATAGTGTATTTTTCAATCTGATAACCATGGAGAAAATAAATTGAGGAAATATAAATGTATGATAGCAAGCAATAAAGTGATTTTTAAATATTTGAGAATATATTTTGCTCGCACAAGGGGCTTGAAATTTCTTTGTGTCTCAAAACTCTAATAAAAGGGAAGGTTATTTTTTTTTCCTGGCTCTAATTATCTGTCTCTTTTAAGGAGGAGGAAATTAAGTAGTTAGGTTTTTAGTTATGACTTTTTTAGATCAAGAAAAAACATTGATTAAAAGCACTCTGGGGATTGAATCTATACCAAAACTGAAAGAAGAAATACCTATACGAAAGAACCTGTTGGATCATTGTTGCTTTTGCATAACTTTAAAAAAAAAAAAAGCGTAGAAGGTTGAAAGCTAAAGCAGTTAGTGTCTTTTTAAATAGGTATTGGTGTTCAGGTAGGTAGTTGGTCACGGACTGGAGGGGGTTTTTGGTTATTAAGTTCTATGTAGTAATGCTAGAATCTAAGGCTAATAATGAGGAAGAATTATTTCTACTGAAAGAGGGTTATAACCAAATGAATGATATTTTAAAAATCTCATCTTCACTTTTTATACTCCAGTGCAGAACTGGTTAGAACGATCCAGTTTTACGGCTTCTGCCTCAAACAGTGAGCTGTGATTATTGCTCTCTCTCCATGTGGTTGAAGAAAAAGGTTCTGGCAGAGTTGTTGTTTTCTCCAAGGGCTCTTTGAAGAAACAGAATGTTAATGTTTCATGATTGGAAGCATGAAAAGGGGTGAATAACCACCCCTCTGCACATCCTGATAAAGATTACTTTTCTGTCTGGACTTTGACAATTTGCACTAAAATTCTTCAACAAGAGAATTCTTCAGCATGGGCAAAAGTAATGAGTAAAATACTTAGTGATGTAATACCTTTCCTAGTCTAACTAGTCAGTGTTGCTGTTTAATAGCACTTTGAAGCTCAGTTATCTTGCAGAGAAACATTACTAAAGCAAGTACTTGTAATTTTGAGTTCAAAACTAGATTATTTGTCATTGTGGAGCATAACAAGTACTCCTTTGTTCTTTTTGCTCACAATTTGTGACTTTTGTTAATGGGAGTCCAGTCACGTTCAGCAAACTGGGAAGACATTAAGAGTGGTAAATGCTTGGGGGTTTTGCCGAAGGGCCTCATGTGATACCTTCTATTCTCAGCGTAGGTTAAAATTAGAACTAGACTGACATTGCATTGGAGTCTGAGTGAGAGTTCTAAATGGTTTTGGTAGTGCAGACAAGATTCATAATTTATCTCTGCTCTTGCCCAGAAAGAAATGAGTTGCAGAAAATCCTTGAAAACACCGAATAATTGAGGTAAGTTGTTATTACACTCTTCTAGATGCTTGCAGGTGAAGTTGTTGGGAGATCTGATTACTTGGGAGTAAATTTGCAGTTGTTTTACAGCCACGCTTGGGAATTCACTTCTGAATTGTTGGCCGTGATGGCATGATTATTATGATTTTTATTCTCCTGACAAATGATAAGATCGAAGAACAAGAAGCTTTTGATGGTAGTCCTGTTATTATATAGTTAAATCTCTTTGAAAACAAAGTCATATACTTAGGCCCTCTTTCATATTTCATGGTTCTAAAGCAATGTTTATTGAATAATAAGCTTTCCACAGCAAAAGAGAGTTGCTCAGTGTAAGCATTACTAAAAATAATTATTGTTTTGACTGTACAGTCCAATACTGGTTTTAGCGGTACAAGTATTAACAAATATCTCCTTTAGAGATTTGTACCGCAATGTCTCTTTTCTGCACAATTTATACAAAAAGATTTCTAGTTTTCTACCTTAAAAGGCTTATAGTTCAAAAAATGTCTCTAAACAAGAAGAAATGATAGATCAGGTAAATCACTTAATCTCAGTAGAAATTTAATTCTGAAAAATAAGGCAATTTAAATGGTAACCACTAATCAGAGCAAAAAACCTCATACAATGTCTTAGACACTACTGTTGCATATTGGGATGAGGAATGGGAAGGATAATTACTATGAGGACCACTGAAAGAGAAGTTAATTCTTCAAACTAGTAAATGTGGTCGCGTTTATGTGGGGAAGGGAAAGAGGATACAATCCTCTCTTTACAGGAAAAAATTCAATCCCTTTTTAGGAACCCAAATGCCAGACCGCATTGTGCCACGCTGCGGTTGCCAATTGCATCACCTGTCAAATCCTGCCATTTTTCCTTAACAAACAGAGAACAGTTAAGAATCTTTAATATTAAAGTGTTGGACCAGATTCTTCTTTATTGAAGTGTTAGAATTTGATTTCCTGCTGCCTTTCCAACAGGAAGCAATCCTGACAATTTACATTTCTTATTATTTGCTTGCCTATACATTTTTAATTAAGCGATTTCAGTATAATCGGGCTTTACAAATTACTATGTTAGCAAAAGATGGTAAACATAAAATAGAATGATTGACAGTTTGAACACAAAAATGTTCACTAAGCAGTTGCGGCGTATCCATACTACACAAAATTATAATGGAATAAATATGATAGAAAAGATTGCTCTAAAAGACAGACCCACAGCAATTATTGTAGGGAAATATATGCATTAAAATACCTGAAATCCCACTTCTGTTGTTATCTACCTGCTTGTTTGGAAGAAAGTTATCCTCACTTTTTTTAGTCTGAATAGAGATGTAAGACTTTTTTTACTTGTCCCTGCAAGTATTAGTAAAAAGTTTGAAAGGGAGCATTCAAATCATCAGTGTTCAGGGTACACTGCTGTGGCATGAAGTTTAGCCCTCCAAGCCTATGAATATCAATATCTTGGCTCCAGTTTATTTAAAAAAAACCCCACCCTTCCCCAAATGACTACAGTAATGGCAATAAGAATGCTTTTTAGAGGGATGTACTGATTAGGATGACTGAGTATCCTACTTTGCTGCTCTTCAGGAAAATAGGTATTAATTATCTCACTAAGGAATAGATGACTTCAAAACTTCAGGCTGATTTTTTTTTTTTTTTTTAAATGTGGATCCTGACACTAAGCAGGTCTACAAGGAGATTCAAAGAGAGATCTGAAGAATTTTAAAAGCCTTTTCTTAAAGGTAATGCATTGCTAACTATAAAATATATTATGAGTTAAACTATGAAGAAAATGAATGCAAATAAAGTATACTAATTTATTTCCAGCAACAGTTCAGTTTCTCTGAAGCACAAAACTCCTTTAGTTACAAGTATTTATACCAGGTAGCTGCCAGGATGCAGCTACCAGGATGTAACTGCCTTAAATTGCAGGTAACAGCTTAATTTCTTCCTGGGAGGGGAATGAATGCTCATATCTGTGTTTAATAATTATGGTCAGTTCTCAGCCTGACATTGGAAGGAACTGAGAGAAGCAGTTGTTCACTGGCTAAGAATGCAGAGAGATTGCAAGAATACCATTTCTTATTATAAGAAAATTTAACTAGGTGCAATTGTCTATTTTTATAAAGAAAAAGCAGTTGGTAAAATTCTGTCAGTTCTATACATTAACTATGTTTAATAATATAATCAAGTGGGGTTTGCAGTATTTTAGTTTTCACATCACTGTCCCCATGTGGTAGCTGGTACATGCGCTGATGCATTGAGCCTGAAATTCGCAGTCAGATTCCTGGGACCGAATCTGAACATGTAAGGATCATGATGGAAACTGCCGTTTGCGTTGGAACGTTCACTGCTGTGAAGGCACTTTGGGAAGTGAGAATAAGCAAGATAAATGAAGAATTACAGAAAGAAAAGGAATTCAGACAGAGGTCTGCAGGAAGGTAGGTAAATTGTAGATCTTTAAGTATGTGAAAAGCTAGACTATATGTTCCATTTCAGAAAACTATAATCGGTCTTTTCAAACTCATCGAGAGTCTAATGCTTTAGTCGTTACTCCTGCAGAACTCCCACTGGTTAGAATCTAGCAATATGGTCAGGTCAAACCAAGAATTGTGTTCTGTGATAAAAATACTAGCATATCTGCTAAATCCCCTAAATTCAGATATTAAAATCCTCTTCTGTGTGGATGTTCTAACCAGTGGAGATTCAATTTGTTGTGCTTTCTTCTCAGTGGAGGCATTACAGGGTCTCTTGATCTTCTGTCTGGCCAGCAATTTCATGAAATGTGAAGAAATTTAGCATTCTATTTTTGGAACCCTTCCTAATTTGTCAAATGTGTTTAGAATAACAAATTTAAAAGTTACTAATGGAAAACACAAGCAGAAAGAAAGAGAATTAGCCTAATTTTCATGATTCTTGTTTAAGTCCCCTTTGGAAATCACGCTAAAAGAATCCCTAGCCGATTGAGCTGTTTTGATTGCACTTACACTTGGTGGGACTGAGGCTTTCTTTTTAGGAGACTGCTTCAAACAAAATTAATGGCTTTGGAACTTAATTTCACATGACTTGATATTCTGTTGCCCTGCTGCAACGTGATCAAAATGAATGAAGTTATGTCTTCCTTCTGACTGTAAATTTGAAGAACTGTGAAATAGAACTCCTATAAATTACCTCAGCCAAACATTACTTCATGTTCTTGTCTTCCCTCAAATGGATGGTATATTTAGCAGCCAGATATAATAAATGTTGTTTGACATCCAGAAAGGCTACCGTCTCTTTGTTCCAGAAGATAGAATGGGTCATAATTATTGCCTGTCTTCATTGTTGCACCACTGACAGCTCTTCTTTCCCTTGTAGGCTACTGCTTGTCTGGGAGGAGAGAGCTGCTTTAGCAAAGCTCAAAGAAAAAGTTATTAATGAAGATGGAAGAGCAATTTTAAGGATAGAGGAAGAAGAATGGAAGGTAGTGTTGATAGGGATGAATGTTGCTTGCGTTGAATGACTGGTGCATTAGAAAACTACTATTTACAACTTTACGCTCACCGTTGTACTATTTTTAATCTGTGAAGTGCTCACTCTGTGCTTTGCTAACAATGAATTGAGACGCACTGTTGTGAGAGTGTAAAAGGCTGATTTTTTTAGTCCCGAGTAATAAGCATTACTCTGCAAAAATAGAGCCCAAAAGGCTTTTCTGCGTTAGAAATTATTTACACTGCAAATTATGAGTTTAATTTCATAAATCCTCATTTAACATTAACATACCAGAACTACTGAAATACATCAAGGTGAAAACCCTCTGTGTTTAGATGCATGAAAATACTTCTTACTGTTGTTTACTTTCTAAGAGTGAAAATGAGCCAGTGGATTCCCAGAATACTTGCTTCTAATGCGTCGGGAGAAGCGGCTAACTGTAGAATCAACCAGAGAGCGGAAGCGAACAGTCTGTTCTGAGCTACACAGAAACGCAGAAGCCAATTCCTGTGAGCTAATGAGAATTAGACCAGGTTGAGGGCAGAGAGTGCCAGCCCACCCAGCAATACTCTGGTGGTGCACAGGCCAGCGTTCCTTGTTCAGAACCTGTAGCATGCAGACAGTGTAGTTTTTCTATCCCTCAGCTCTTCTGCTCTCAGATGCTCACTGTTTTTCTTAACAGAATAGGAAATACAATTTAGATCACCAGTTAAATGCAAAAAGCTATTTAGAGCAGTTTCATCTTCAGTTATATTGGCTTTGTTTAAAAACCAAACAAACAAAAAACCCAAAAGCAAGCCTGATGCTTTTCAAGCAATGACAGTAGTGCAGATATCTAAATCCTGGGAACAAAAAGTGGGCAGGTTAAATTTGTGGTCAGAATGACCTCCATTGATGGTGTTCATTTTGGGATGTTCCAGTATAGTTTGAGAAGGAGGAAAGATTGCTTTTTTTTTCCTTTCTTCTTTAACTCACAAGACTGTTTCAAATAAAACTTCTACGTTAGCCTGTATTCTTGTTGTATACTAAGCTGAATTTCTTCTGGTTCATATTTCTTGTCTTAGACACTACCTTCGTGCTTATTGAAACTGGCCCATCTCCAGGAATGGCAGCTTCACAGAACTGGTTTGCAGAAAATTCCTCAGTTCATTGGAAGATTTCAGAGTCTTGTTGTTCTGGATCTATCGCGGAACTCAATTGAAAGTGTACCTAAAGAAATTGGTGAGCTGTGCTTTCTTGTATTTTAAGCTGCTTTTCTAAGAAAATTAATCTTACACAAAGATGACATTTTTGTGCTCTTTCCCTGTCTAACAACCCTGTTGGGGGTAGCTGGAAAACAGACGATTTAAATCTGACAGTGAGATTGAGATCTTAAAACCGTAGATGCCCTATAAATTAAAAAAAATGGCTGGATGGAGGGGACATATCTTTATGAAAGCTCCCCATGAGAAAAAAGCCTGTAAGCACAGCAGGTACTAGACATCAGAATGCAGCTAGAAAAGTGATACTGAAAAACAGGCTTCATGTTCTGAGTCCACAGCATGAGTAGCCTACGTTCGTAAGTTTTTTGGGGTTTTTTTTTTTTTTTTGAGTTTTTGGGGGGGTTTTTGTAGCACTCGAGTGCAGTTCTGTACTAAAGAGTGCTGAAGTCCTACTACTTGAATTTCAGTGAATCTTTTTTTTTTGTTTTTAGTGAGAACAACAGAGCACTTAAGGATAACACAAACCAAGCAATATTATATTTCAAACAGAAAGAATGTGAACATTTATCATTTCCCATTTGTGCTCTCTGCAGGCCAGCTGACTAACCTCCAAGAGCTGCTTCTCAGTTACAACAGAATAAAGTCTGTTCCTAAGGAAATAAGTAACTGCGTCAGTCTGGAAAGATTGGAACTGGCTGTCAACAGGAGTATCTGTGATCTTCCTCCTCAGGTTTTGACGGACTGTTTTGGTTTTAGTTTTGTTTAATGCCTATTTTTAATTTATCCAAACCCAGTTATCATTACACGTCGCACTCTGTGTTTTCAGATTTGCTTTGATATTCTGATTTCATAGCTGAAACACGTGAAATGTATGAAACAAATATGTGAACAACATTTATATGACTGGTCAAGCTGAAGGCACATGAGAAGGACATATGCACCGGAGTAGTTGAAGGAGCCAATCTTTATTTTGTCCGGATAAATGACTTGGTAGTGCGTATAGGACAGTGATACACTTGATGTTAATTTGTTTAGGCTGAAGGTCTTCACTGATTTACCCCACTGAGGGTCTGACACCTTAGCACAGAGGAGTTCCCTTTTATGGTTGAGAACACAAATTCATACCATGTACCAGGACACGACTGTAAGCACCTTTACCAGAGCTGCTAGCTATGAAAAGGGCTTGTGTGATTTATACAATTGCCTATGCACAAAGACTTGAATGAATGTTGTTCTGAGATGTTGAAAGCAATTAAGAGAGAATAAAAACAACTGCTCACCTACTACTGAGCTTTGATTTGGACTGACCTAAATGTGAGAGCGACCTGCATCTCTAAGTATTAGTCTCTTAGATAGAGATGACAAGTACGTAACTGTATTTACTTCTTGTAATTTATTTAAAAAAACCAGTAGTGGCAATAGTTGGCAGCAATCAGTGCCCTGCAAAACTGAGTGAGTCCAAACAGCAATACCTAACAACAAATCTTCAAATGAAAATATGCACTATTAATCAAAATCCAGAATTTGCAAAATCTACGTGGATACAGGTTACATGGTGTAATGTAGAGTTATAGCTTTAAAATTAACAGCTCATAGCAAATACGTAGTTCTGTCCTAGTGAGACTACGGTGATGTGAACACCGTGAAGCTTTGGTTGTACGTACTTCAGTGGCGTTCAGCGTTTAGGCAGTTGGACCGGATTTGCAATAAAACATCTTTGCATCACTTGAACATTGTAAAAGCACCTGAAGGCATGATTCACCAAAGGACTTAGGTGCTTCAATACTGAATGATGCTATGTTTAATTTTTAGAATGTCTTGCCATAGTAGTAGACTTCACAACATGGGAAGTGTCTAGGTTCACTCTAAAATACAGTCCATGCAATTCAATTCATAAAAATCAAAATAATTGACTAATGAAAAATGTCATACTGCATGAAGAAACACCACTGAGTATGAAATACAAAGGACAGTGATGTCTTTAAAATTCCTTTTCTTCTCAAGGCTTGGGGTATATCTGCATTGCAGTCATGGCATTCAGCTGCTCAGCAGTTAGGGCACTCACTACCAGGTGGGAGATAAAATTCTTCTGCCTGATCTGTGTCAAACCTACCTACCTTCCAGGTGAGAACTGTAATTGTTAGGTAATATCAGCCAATGGAACTCAGAACCCTTTGTCTTTACTAACTCCAAAAGGTGTTGCAATGTTTTTAAATAGGTTTTTTTTCAGTCAACATTATTACAGCACTGCTGTATGGAACAGCTATACAAACTTGCATTAAATCTCCCTTTCTTTTTCAGCTCAGTGATTTAAAGAAGCTTTCACACATCGATCTGTGCATGAATCAGTTTACTACCATCCCTTCAGCTCTTCTCAACATGCCAAATCTAGAATGGTTAGATATGGGGGGGAATAAACTCCAGGAACTTCCTGATGCAATTGACAGGTAAATAAACCTCAAAGCTCACATCTTCATCTCAATTCCATTGCATTGAAATTCTAAGATTATTTTAATGTTAACCTCACTGCAAAGTTAAGATTTATCAGCCCTAACGTGATATTTTGGATGAGCTGGAATAATCCATTCAATAAACGATAAATTCACTATCAAGTTAAATATTTCTTGCCAGTGGCATTTTCGACTAGAGGTTAGGTGATTATCTTGGATATGGGGTTTTCTTTGAGAGTTGTTGTATCCTTTATGCGAGTCCTTTATGTGGCTGTAAAAAATGAATCAATTACTTTATATTAATGATTGATAAGATTAGTTTTCTAAATCTGGATTGAGTACGCAAATACCTATTTTACAGAATGGAAAATCTCCACACTTTATGGCTCCAAAGGAACGAGATAAACTCTTTGCCAGAAACCATTAGTAATATGAAAAATCTTAGTACTCTTGTTCTTAGCAACAACAAACTGAAGGATATTCCAGCTTGTATGAAGGACATGACAAATCTGAGGTAAGAAAAAGCAACAGAAATAGAAATAAAAATACTAAAAGATAAGTTTTAAAGCCTCCCTTGAGTTGTGTATCATAGAGCGATGCTAGGGAAGTGGAAAAGAAAAGGCATGTCCAAAGTTGTACAGATGGACACAATGCCACATAAATCAGCATAATGACACAGATTCACAACATTGAGGATCTGGTCAAGAAAGCTTTGGGTAGCGCAACTTATTTAAAGAGTAAGCTATGATAGTTACAGTCCCAAATGTAAAAGGAGACTGTCATACATTTTCTCATTTCCAAAAGGTCCCAATGCCCACTTCTAATTGGCCTTTTGTATCACTCGCTAAAGCTAAGAGCGAGGAGGAAAATATGTAACAAGCATGAAAATGACAAAAAAGTAGAACTTTGGCACTGAAAAGTCAAGCATTCAGAATTAAACAAAAAGGATTAGGTATAAGGATATGGATGAAACTCTCTTGATTTGAAAAATAAAAGAGAATTAATGTAATTTTAATTGGTAGAATTGGAAGTATTATTTTGTACACTGTGGCAGAAACTTTCCTGTTGTTTGCATTTTTGAGTTACCAGACGCTGGCCATTTTAGAGAAAGAATGCTAGTCTGAATAAATCACACCTAGCCCAGTGAGACAACTCCTGTTTTCAGATGTTTTGGAAGCAGCAGCACCTCTTTAAACAAATACATACAAGCATAGGCCCAGGGATGGACCAGGAACAGAGGGAGACAGGGCTGGCTGTTGCCTTGCAAAGCTGGGAGGACGCAGGCATTTGCACTCTTGTTCTCATCCACTCCACTGTTTGTGGAAGCTCAGTAACGCTGACTGACAAAGGGGTGAAAAACCTGGAGACAAAATTATAGGGACTGCAATGTTTTCTCCTGCTACAATCAGCTACTGTTATTATAAGGCAGCTTCTTAGCTTAGTTTACTTAATACTACTAATGTAGTGGTGGGTTTAGTATAAGGAAAGACATTTTATTTTGCTCAAAATACTGTTTGAGGAATCTTAATTCAGTTTCAATACAGTTGTTCTCTCTGGACAAAACCTATTGCAAGAGTAACCTTTTCTGGTGAACTCTCAGATTTGTCAACTTCAGAGATAACCCACTGGAGTTAGAGGTAACGCTCCCTCCATGTGAGGACACGGAAGAGGAGGAGCAACAGGAAATGTTCGGCATTGAATTCATGCACCTGTATATCCAGGAGTCACTCAAGAAAACAGGTATGGCTTTTTTATTAATTCTAATCCCTCTGGAATACAGTGCGGAAGGGAAGGATAAACTGGATAAAAGAAAGCTAGGATACGTATGCAAATGAAACATGAATAATCTTATTAAGGAAGTGTTAACATTTTCCAAAAATCTGTAAATGGATTTTCACTGAGGGCTGGGGTTCTTTTATCAGGAGTTGGCACAGCAGGTCCTCACATGAACAGCATATATTCTAGTAGGGACCATGGAACTTTGGAATACATGTGCCTGAGCTACCTACGGCTTGGAAAACTGGAAGTTGAGGACTGTCTCTTGTATTTGCAATTTAATCAGTTTACATAGTACCAGTCTTCCAGCACTGTTTGTCTCATGAAGCTGAGCTCTTTCCCTGTTTTTGGATGTTGTCCAGATGGGGACTACCAAAGAAGGATGCAAGGGAGAGATGCCTATGTTCCCAACATACAACATTTTTAGCAATGAGTTATCAACACCTGATAAACAGATGTTTCTCACAACTTGCTTTCCCCAACAGAAAATCCAGTCACCTAAACAAAACACCCCCACAATTTCATCCCATGTCTAAGTCAGGATGACAAAAAAAATGCTGTTAGTAGTCTCAAAGGTAACAGCTTAAAGGTTGCAGTAGGAGACCAAAATAAGCAGTTCTGAACAGATGTGCAGGTGGCAGCTGCTACTTGCAGAGAGAACTTCATTCATTGCAGATAGAAAATGTTCTCTCTGATCTTCATTCGATATACCGTGAGGGCTTAAAAAAATGAATGGCTGAAATGCTCTTGATTTAGAACAGTAAGCCAGCTTTTTTCTTATCAGTATTTCATGAAAAACTAGCAAAAATACATCAAGATGACAGTTCAGAAGTAAGTCGTCTTCCTTAACAGATTCCCCTAGCAGCATGGGCTGATGAAAGTACCTAGGCCTACTTAAATAATTTAAGAGGAAATACAAAGCTATCCTGAACTTCAAAGCGAAAATAAAGTATATTAATTTCTCTTATTTTAACCCATTGTCTTTCAGGAAATCTGGAAAGTTGTACTTCTGGTCCTTCTCCTATCATAAATGCTAACGAATAAAGAATGTAACTGTGAATGGAAGAAAATATCAAGTATACTTCTTCCTAACAAAGAGGCGTACAACAGTTTTCAAATATTCTTAGGGATTTTATTTTTCCACTGATGAGAACTGGTTTGCGCATTTGTAGTTCCCAGTGAAACTGGGAAATATAAGACCTTTTTCTGGTCTTATAAAGGAAAGGCTGAAATAGGTTTTGGGTTTTTTTTTTTGTTAAGCAATGAATTAGCTTTTTAAAGAAATCCAGGTAAGTTTTATAGGTTTTTTTTCCTACCAATTCCAAATCTATCTCCTGTCATGTAGTTGGCTCTGGTATCAAAGATGGACTTGGGACAGCTGTCAAGAGGACATTCTCCAAGGACACAGCAGACTCTGTATAATACTGTAGTGCAGCCTTGTATCCTCGTTGTTGTAAATATTCAATCCGTCCATGATCAATCAGCCGTTTACAGAGGCAACCTATCTCCTTTCGTTCTTCAACAGTAAGTATCCTTGTTTCACAAAAAGGAGGAAAACAACAACGACATGTCAGAAGAATAGTGCTGTTAATTAACATTAGTAGTTAAGCTTAGAAAATCTACTGAAATCACCATAAGTTCATTTCAACTTGGGCAAGCGTGACTGTTTACATATTTTGAAACGTATGTCCATGAAAACTGTCTTTTTAAAGTAGAATATTTTTATAAATTTAGTAATTAAAACGTTTGATAAATGAGTCATTTTGAGGACCCAAACCAATTTCATATACCACTATACATAATTTTGCTTTTCTGCAGGAGGCCATTTGCTAGAAAAAAAATTACATACCCTTGTAAAGTATCAGAACCACTCTCTGTCTTGCTAAATGTTTGCTCGTATTCTTCTGTGTCGTTAGTTTGATTTTCACTTTCTTCACTCGCAGAGGCTTTGGTTGTGGTCTCTCGCATGCCACAAGTGGCCCAGCTACTCATTCTCTGAAAATAATGAAATTCTACTGGTCCAAGTCCTACTGATTTAAAGAACTCCCTGCCTACATAGTGTGTCCAGTCACACTTGTGATGGCAGCACAGTGCAATAACAATTCCAGCTACAGGCTTACAGTCTTCCTTGTTGCTTTCATTATCAGCAGAATTGTTAGAAGCCACCTCTGTCTTATCATTCCTGGAGCGTTTTGGTGCAGGCTCTTCATCTTCTCCATCACAGCAAGTTGTATAACTTTCAACCAAGCATCTCAAAGCAAGATCTGGGGAAAAACATATATAACCCCAAAAAAAAATAGTGCTGAACGCCATGCCATTATTTATAGAGGCTGTATTGTGGTTGGGAATGTACTTCCCACAAGGAATAATTAAAGTATATGTCACAAACTAAGACAAAAAGCAATTTGAAGGATAACTAAAAATTACAAGCACGCTTTGAAAACATGAAACCCCTAAATGCTAAATAAATATTATGAGACCTCTGGAGCTACTAAGGGCTTATACTCTTGAATATTTGTTCTACACAAGTGAATTTGAAATACTTTGGTTAACAAACTGGCATATTGTAGGAGGATCTCCTCCCTGTAAAACATGCAAGCATTTGCTCTAAAAGTTTGATATCTAGGACACAGTCTATTTAGTATGTACATGTATGTACATGTACTTCTTAAACACTTAACTGTGTCATCTTTGTAACAGTACCTATATAGGTGTCATATTTGAAATGTCTTTCTCTACTTAGTAGACATGTAACATTAGAGAAAGTGTATTAGTTGAAAATTATCAGGACAGAAACACATTCTTCTCATTTGTTTGCTTGTAATATTCAGACAGCCAATATAAATTTAGAAAGAAAAATATTTCAGAGTAGAGGCGATGGTGTTTAAAAAAACCGCAAAAAAACCCCAAAACTTTCAACAGTTTACACTACATGACCC
This sequence comes from Pelecanus crispus, assembly GCF_030463565.1. Taxonomy (NCBI): domain Eukaryota; kingdom Metazoa; phylum Chordata; class Aves; order Pelecaniformes; family Pelecanidae; genus Pelecanus; species Pelecanus crispus. Next base: position 82,208,514 of record NC_134647.1, on the reverse strand, counting down.
ATACCACCATACACTATTCTTTGTTCTACTCTAGTAGCCTTGCATCTATTGTGCATTTACTATTCCACTCAAGTCCATAAATATTTAGAATGTTAATTGCTACATTCACCAACAAAGGGTTAGAGGGCAAGAAAAGCTTAAAAGGACAGTTTGGAAGATCAGTCCATTCAGATTGTAAGATTTAGTATCCTAACTTTTTGCAGTTAACACATAGATAATTCATACCTGTCGCAGCACCACACAAATGCTTCCCAATTCCTACCACTGGTAGTTTTTTCTTCTCCAAAATAGGTACCTTATCTGGAGGGAAGGGAAAAAAAAACCCAAAAAACCAAACAACCACACACACACACAATCCACAACAACCACAGAACCTCTATTGTTACAGTTGGGACAATATTTTTTCTGGATAATATAATGTCAGCGCACTTTAAACAAGAAGTAAATGTTTACCACTACTAAAAATACTGTGGTCTGTACATACAGTTATAAGTTATTAAAAGGGAAGTTTCTTTTTCTAAAACAAATTAAGAGTATCAGGTGCTGTGGCTGAGAAGCATATTCTTCTTTTTCTTAAACAACTCAACCTTGTCCAAAGGCAAAGGATGTGTTTTAATGCTGTTATGGAGCAATATGATTTTGTTTCTGAGCAGCAACACTACTACGTAGCAGTAAAACGATTACCAGAGAACATTGGACTGATTTGCCTTAACAAAATTATCTGTCGCCCAGAGATTAGCTCCAGCTAAATAGTAATAGAAATACGTTGCCTTTTATTAAAATGGAGCATTAGCATAAATGCAAAATCCTGTATTTCTAAGATAGTTACATTTATCTATTTAACCATTTCAGCCTTTCTGTACTGCCTATGAAAGGTCAATGTGACATTAATGCATATCCTGACGACAGGTGTTCCCGCAAAATCTATAGTACTGATATGCGTCATATATCAATGATATTCATGACCTGCTTCATTCTGCACACCTCAAACAAACAATGCAAAGGTGTTTAGTCCTGCAAGTTCTAAACCACCTTCAAAATGTTTTTTGTTCGGTGTTTCTCACCGATAATGATATCCTGTAAGTGTATAAAAAGCAGAAAATTTTAAATCCCCATTTAATATATACATATGTGCGTGTGTAAATACGTATATCCACACAGCATTAACGCGTCCAAGCAATCACTAAGAATAATCTTCAAAACCAAGTACATTTAAGCATGCTATATACAAATTGACTTGAACTCCAGTATTCAAAATGTAAATTAAGCCTGTTTCAGAATTATGCAAGCCAAGAAGGAACTTACTTAAACATAAATGTTGAATATCAACTTGAAGCCTTTCAAATATAGAATCTCTCCTTTTATGTTTTCCATCCACCTGTGTAAACAGAACAAGATCATTAAGTAGGGCTGGCCACTAATAATTATAATTTTGCTGCAGGTATTCATGTTGAACTTTTTTCTGTCAAGTCAGCATCTGTACATTTCCAACATTAGACACTGGGGTTTTCATCTAATAAAGTTGCTATCGGCAAAGTATGGAATGTAGGCAATCGCATGTCCAAAACTTTTAACATTTCAAAGGCTTTATGTTATTTTTGAAGATAAAAAGCAAATACTAACAGCTTCATTGACAACAGTTTAAAAATCATACTCTGCTAATGTGACAATATCCTCTCTTACCTTGAATCTTGTAGTTGCCCTTTCCACAAGCAAAAACTGAACATTTTCAACATCCTGTAAGGCAACATCAACCCAATGAGACAGCTTTCCTCGCCCAGCTCCAAACTCAACATAACATCTTCCTGGACCAAGTAAATGCAATTTTTCCATGTTACCTAAAATAGAAGCCTACAAACATTAAAAGATTATTTACGAGCCAAGCAAATATATACAGCAAATATATACACTGTGTATTGTAATGCCTGATAGAAAACACCAAACTGCAGAAGACTCTTTCAAGTCTTCCCTTCCATGAGGGATTAGGGAAAGTATCTTGTGTGTACAGAGGAAAGGGATTATAAATACTGGCTAGTCAGCATCACCCTGCCCTGCTTCCACTGCTCACAGAACTCCACCCAGAAGTTTTTGCAATGGATTTTTGGGATCAGGTACATATTACAATATTGTTCTCTGCTGATTCTCAAAGTAGCCATCCAAAATATGGGTACTGTACTGGATTTTCTGTGAAGCATCAGCGCCTGCAGAGCCCTCTCTCTCTGCTGCAGTTACACATTTTGTAATACATAGGAAAGGAAAGTAGAGCACGGGAAGAAAGTACAGAAAATAGACATTTCTCACTTTTTAGATTTTCCTCCCAAAACTTTCTATTTTGCTACAGTATGCAATCCATCCCTCTTCAAGTTCCTGCTGTTCAATATACATTAAAAAGGCAGAAGGTAAACTCAGGCTCTCTAATCCTTTTTATGCATCTGTTACACAACCAGGAAATCTAGGACCAGCTCTTACAGAAAAAGTAAAAAATTCCTTTTACTTCTTAGCAAATACAACATTTTACCTTTTTTAGCTCGGGTTTATTACGAGTTAACATATAAGTAAAAATTCAGAAGAACACCATGCAGTTTGTGATTTATTTCAGTATCTTAATAAACTTTTGTTACTAACACTTAACAAAACAGCCATTCAACGGTTATATGTATGCTATTATTTGAAAGGCATAGAGTTATAGAGCGTATCAGATTTCCTCTTTATGAAGTGACTAGCATTATGCATGCACAGTCGCTCAAATTTTCAGCAGCAGAATTCCACGTTTAAAGCATCTATAGTTATTAGTAAAGCAGTGACCATACCTGTTGTTTCAAGTGTTTGAAAGCGGATTCCCCATTCTTTGGGTCATTTAAGGCTTCTTGTAAAGCCTGGTGGGACAGTATTTGTTCCGTAAGGCGGAGTTCCAGGCCTGCATGCAAATGCAAAACTTTTAGGTATAGGTTTCCAGTTTCAAGAGCGTCTGCTTTTGTAACACACACGTTACAATAGTCAGACATGAGCTGAATTTGTAGCACTAACAAAATAGCCTGTTGGGAGCATAAATCTATTGTCATATGTTTATAACAGAGCTGTATTGTTATCTGTAGTGATATTTGAGTGGGAAACAAAAAACACAAAAGGAAGGGAAATTAGCTATATGAACAAAAGATCAGTGTTTTATCATTCTCTCAATCTAGTTTATTCTTCTGAGTAATATTTAGCTATTGGATGATTGTCTACATTTTGATAATTACTTCAGATGTGTTTAGTGCAAAATGTCTCACATTTTCACAGATATCTAACAACAAAAATAACAATGAAATATTTAATCAATTCAATTTAAAGCTTCTTATTTTCAGTATTGAGTAAGCTCACCATTACTTGCTTTTTTCAACTTGACAATTAAGTTCTCCAGCTCTTCTTTGGATAGAGAAGAGATAGGTACCTTTTTAAGGAAAAAAAAAGCGCCACCCATAAATACAAGACCTTTTTATTTTTGCTAGGTCTTTAGTCATATGATAAATTGCAACATGTTATGTAGGGACTGAGCTTTAGAACACATAAATGTACTCACTTGTTTTTCTGGTATTTCTGCTACATCTTTTGAACCTGCATTAATATCTTGAACAAAGTAGACCTTTAAAAATCAAAAGAAAAGAAATCTGAGTCTGTTAATTACCAGGAAGCAAAAAGCTAAATTCTTCAGTGTTTTTATCATACGGTACATACCAATAGGAATCCACTGTAAAAGAAGATATTCCAAGTACTTTTTTTTTCCCTGTAGTCTGATCCTGAATCCCCGGCAGAAATGACCGTTCTGACACATTTTGACAAGACTGAACATGTTCAGAAGAGTTAAGCTGTCAGTGCTTACTAGACTGATTCCAGATACCACTTCAAGGTTTCCCAGGTAATACTAAAGGCGCAATACCGATAGGGCAGAAAAGCAGACAATAAAGAAGCCATCTTCTGTTGTATTTACACAGCTGTTGAGACATACATCCTATTCCTTCCCTCAGCACTGGCTGCAATGCCAGCCTCGCCTTCCACAATTCCCTGCTAGCTAGTTGGCGAGGGCAGCAGACTGCCAGAGGTAGGACAACGCCCAGAGCCTGCCCGCTAGGTTTTGCTTTCCAAGGACAATCTCTCACCAAACCTGTAAAATGAACAGCATTGGGAGAGCCTGTTCTCGGAGAACGTTTTTTTGAGAAAAATGAATTCAGCGTTTTCATTTGTAGCTAAGAGAACTGAAAAGGTGTACTGAACTACAGCGAGACGGGACATAGAAGATGAGGAGAGTGGAATGTGAATTCCATTTCATTCCATTCAGCTTCCATGCTGTCCTCACTGTAGCACTTGCCAAGACTGCTGTCCTCCAGTTCACAGCTGCTGTCAGCACTGTAAATCCTCCGCAGACCTGCAATGTTCAGGGTCTTAAATCTGAGAGGAAGTAGTCTGAATTTACACTGCACTTACGGGCTTCGGCTTCTCTCTTGAATTACATTTTTTTAAATGCTTTTGTAGTTGGTCTTCATATACAGTGCTAAAATGCAAATGGAAAGAAAAGTAAGTAATGGCGTTTATCACGTGAACTCTGACAAAGAATAGGAAAAACATTTACACATACTGTTTTGGATCAAGAGGACACGGAATTCTTTTTCTGTCATTTTCTTCCTAGTTATTAAAAAAAAAAGGTTTAGACAACACTTGAGCATGCGTTCAGTGTTCCCGTTTCAGAAAAGCTATTGAGGGACGTCTGAATTTCACAAAACAGCTATTCTGATGTAGATGGGTTGACCGGAATGGAGAAACTGAGACAAGAATTTAATGGATCCTTAACTTAAGAAGAACCTAAACGGATCCTAAAAGCATAAACCTGTAATGCAGTGGCAGCGTCACTGCTGGGCCGAACCGACGGCCTTAGCACACCGCGGGCTCAAAGGCAGCCCAGACGCTGCCTCTCCTGCCCGTGCCGCGGGGCCAGCTCAGGCGGACCCAGCCGGGGAAGGGGGCCCGCTACCTCCTGCTGCCCATGCTCGCCGCAAAACCGCCTCCCGGGAGCCGGGATCATCTTGCAGAAGCGCTTCTTCCTCTCCACGAAGTAGGCACATCGGCCCGGCACCGGGGAGCCGCGGCCCGCCGCCGCCTGCCCCGCCGCCGCCGCCATTTCCTTCCCAGCACCCCCCGCGCCCGCCGCCATTTCCTTCCCAGCACCCCCCGCGCCCGCCGCCTCGGCTCCATCTTGAGGCCCCTCCTCCGCGGGAGCCCGGCGCCAAACTCGAAGCGCAAGATGGCGGCGGAGAGGATGTTCAACCGGCCGGTGTGTGTGCAAGTGAGGTGCCAGGGCTGCGAGGAGAGGTGAGGGGCTGGCTTGCTTTCCTCACCCGCTGCGCGGAAGGTTTATTGCCTCCTTTAGGAGAAGGGCTGCCGAGCGGCAGGCTCCTTCCTCCTCTTTTCTTCCTGCCTTGTGCCCTCACAGCTGCTGGGTGAGAGGCGAGGCCCTGCGCGTAGTTCGGGCAGTGAGCCGAGTAGCCTTGCTCTCGCTTTGGGGCTGCTTATGAGGGGACCCTCCGGGTTAGAGGGAAGGGGGCTTGGTCGCAGCAAGGCTGGAGGTGGTCAGGGCTGGAGCGGCGGCTGTAGGTGCCTTGCCAGGGGAGAGGGGGCACCGGGAGCGGCGAAAACACGCAGTGGCTTTGCAGAAACGCTTGAGGGGCACGGGGGCAAACGCGTCTCCCTTGCAGGCTCCGTGAGGGACGGGGTTTCTGCCCCGGCCCCCCGGGCCCTGGCAGCGCTGCGGGGCTGGCCGGGCCGGTGTTTGCCCGTCTCCCAGGCGGCAGCGGTTGCCCCGCGGGCAGGCCCGCCTCCGCCTCCTCTTCCTCCTCCTCCTCCTCCTCCTCGCAGGCTGAAGCCGGCCTTACCGCGCGGCCTCCTGCAGCACTTCGGCTCGCTCGTTGCTGCCCACACGTCCTTCCCGATCGGTTTCTGCCGAGGGATAAAGGCGATTTGGGCGCACCCGTGTTGCGTGTGGGCACGGCTTAGGGCTGGTGGTGTTCGGCAAAGCGCAGGAATGTTCTATGTAAAGTGTTGTCCTGGTTTCGGCTGGGACAGAGTTAATTTTCTTCCCAGCAGCAGGCACAGTGCTGTGGTTTGGATTTAGGATGAGAAGAATGCTGATAACGCGCTGATGTTTTTAGTTGTTGTTCAGTACCGCTTATGCCAGTCAAGGACTTTTCAGCTTCCCATGCTCTGCCAGGGGCACAAGAAGCTGGGAGGGGGCACAGCCAGAAGAGTTGATCCCAACTGCCCCAAGGGCCATTCCATACCATCCGGCGTCATGGGCAGTATGGAAACTGGGGGGGTTGGCCGGGGAGCAGCGATCGCTGCTCGGGAACTGGCTGGGCATCGGTCGGCGGGTGGTGAGCAATTGCATTGGGCATCACTTGCTTCTTATATCATTATTATTATTATCATTATTATATTGTTACTATTAGCATTACTATTTTCCTTTATTTCAACTATTAAACTGTTCTTCTCTCACCCCAGGAGTGTTTCTCACTCTTACTCCTCCGATTCTCTCCCCCATCCCATCGGGGTAGGGGGAGTGAGCGAGCGGCTGCGTGGTGCTGAGCTGCTGCCTGGGGCTAAACCATGACAAGTGTCTATTCAAAATATAGTGCATTTCAGTAATATAGGTCCTGTCTGGATTTTAGACAGTGTATGTAGGTGTTAGGACTATTCTGGCTTGCCTGTATTTTCAGGACGTGGTTTAGTAGGCACGGTGGTGTTGGGTTGATGGTTGGCCTGATGATCTTAGAGGTCCTTTCCAACCTTAGTGATTCTATTCTAGTTTTACTTTCATTAAAAAATAACCCAGCCACCAAGCCAGGAAACATGAAATGAATTATTACTCTCCCCTTAATTGGTTTAGTGGTGGACTTGGTAGTGTTATGTTAATGGTTGGACTGGGTGATCTTAAAGGTCTTCTCCAACCTGAACGATTCTATGATTCTATTAGAAGGCACAGAAGGGCTGATGTCTGTGGGTGTATTGTGTAATGTGAGTAACTTCTCAGATTACTCAACAAGCAGTAAAGGAAGACAAGGTAGCACTGTGTGATTATACAGAGTTTCAGCAATTGTTAATAAATTTCAGCAGGCTTTTCAAAAGGTTCTAGTTTCTGGACAAAGTTTCAAAACTTCTGCCTTACTATTTAAAGTTTGGTGGATAACAAGCAAGGAAAAAAACCTGAGCTGGCTGAGGAGCTGTGATGATAACTGAAATGGTCGGGCTTTCAGATGTCTCAGTAGTAGTTATCGATGAGACCTTTCTTGATATTTCTGCCTAAATTTTTGGTTTCTAAATGTCTGATTCCTGTAATGTGGCTACAAACACATGTTATTTGGAGAATGTTTCCTTGATTTGTTACTAAGTTTCTTTTTTTTTTTTTGTATGCAGGAGATTAAATGTTCGAGTGAATATTGAGCTACTGTCAATTTCTAATCCTGTTCATAAAAAGGTTTGTGGACTAGTTATATTTGTGTCATTCATTAGGTGTTATCTGAATTTCATTGTATAGGAGGACAAATAGGCAAAGGAAAAGCAAAATAGGATTTTCATATATTTGTCACTTGACCTTATTTTGATATAATTTCTTGAGTAATTTAGTTGGTTTGGTATGGTGTTTTTTTCCTAGCCTTTTTAGCCCTCTCTTTTAGTTTGGCTTAGTAAGCTTGCAAATTAAAAGTATTTGGAGACCCTCAGAGGCACCCACATTAGATCTTAAGAGCAGTCTTGCTTTAAATATACTCCACACTTATTTAAGAATGTAGAGCAGCAGTTGTCTTTGCAAAGTCCTCATCTTAACTAGCAAAAATGACAGCTTGTATGTGGAGGTAACATTTTGCTTTTTATTGATACGTGTGCTAGTCTTTCAATGTTTGGAATTCATCCAGCGGGGGTAGGAAGGAAGTAATGTACTAAATTTGCAGTTAAAAAAAAAAAAATCTTAGGAAAAATAGCGAGATTATTACTGGAGGTTAAAATCTTTTTTGTTCTATGTCTAATTTGTCACTTAAACTGTACATCCACCTGCCACGATGTTAAGATTGGTCATTAGTTGGTTATAGTGTTATTGAGTAAAGATTTGTTTGTAAAGGAGGACAGCATTTTTTGGTAAGATTCTGCTAACTGTGAGACTGATAAATATTAAGTGTGAAGAAGCAGTTCAGTTAAGAACTGTGTACCAAGTTGCAGCAGGAGCCTGGAAATCCAGTTGGGTACATCAGTGAGTGATCAGTTGAAAAAGATAACTTCAAATGCTTGGATCGGTTCATGGGACATAAACCAAGCAGGCATTCTTACCCTACTCAAGCACCCGCCCTAGTTGGTTTGGGGTGGCATTGGTTTTAACATAAGCTAGCTGTGCATGTAAATCCCTAAGTTTGTTTATACATCTCCAACTGAGAGTTTTGTTAGTGTTGCTGGTATCTGAATTACTGAAAATAGTTTCAGTTCTGCATATGTACATGTGCTATGGTCACACTTCAGTTATGTTGGAAGAGCTGCCAGGTTTCTGCTTCCTTTCTTTCCTCTGCTAGGGAATATTATATTCTTTGCACAGCTTTGAGCCTCCTTATAGAGAACAGGTGCCTGGGCCTGATGTACCAGGTGTTTTGCATAACCCCAGCCTTGTAATGAAAGGCTCATGTTTACAGAGAAGGCAGTCTTTCCAAAACACTGTGCAGACCTCCAGCACACAAATGAGTTTATTTTTAAAAGCTGAGCAACATAATGCTACAATTTTCCTTACGACCTTAGTGGACTTCAGCTGTATGCATGTTATGTTTGCTTTGCGAAGCTCTGTATTCAAATATATTAACTCTTCTGAAGGTGGTTTCTTAAACTTGTAGGAGCAGTATGATCTGAAAAACTTCCAGTTCTGGGAATGATGTGTTTGTGATCCATTACAGTGGACTGCTAGTGCTACACTCTGTTTCATGATGGGGAAAAAGAGCAAATAGTTTTCTTTCTGTAAAATGATGAAGACACATTGAATGTTGAAACCTTTGCTGCTCAAAGTTGAAGGTTTTTACTTGCTTTATTTCTGTGAGAAATAGTTTTCCTGTTTTTTTCCCACTGTAACATTTGAAGTTGTGTTAAATGTTAATGTTTTCCACCTTCTGAATTGGTTGCCGCAATTCTATCTTGATTTTGGTTAAACAGTAAAAACATTAAATCAATATTGCAAACAGTATTTACAACATTTAAACAATCCTACAGGGTGGTTTATAGTAATTTAAATCATGTTTAAATGTCTGGCTTTTCAGGATTTAGCTGTTCGATTGACTGATGATACTGATCCTTTTTTCCTTTATAACCTTGTCATATCCGAGGAAGATTTTCAAAGGTAAGTGAAATTGTAATGTCTGTGAAACATTTCTAAATGGCAAAAAAGAATGAAGGAATATTTTTAGCTTAGATTGGTCTATCTTAGAATTTAGGTTTTGGCATTTTTCACTTGTGGAGTTTTGTCAGTATTCTGGTACAAGTGTTCCCTTTGACCAGTTGGTGAAACAGCCAAGTACAGGAAAGTGATTGGCTCAAGATCATACGGATGAGCGACAGAATCCTCATGTTAAGTTCCCTGCAGAGCTACAGTACAACAGTTTATATTACTACTTGCATCTTCTGTTTATTGTAACTACTTCTTATATGCTGTTGTATGTGTGCGAACTATTTAAAGAAATAATTGCAAGAGGACAGTCTGTTCACACGGACGAGGATTTGCAGACCTGAGCCTTTGTCTTATGGGTTTCTTGCATACTAATTGTACTGTTGGGTCTCACTTTACTTGCTCAGAATTTGATCATCAAATCTGGGCACCAGGCATGAACAGTTGAGTGTTCTGCTTTGTTTGGGGCGGTTTGGTTTTGTTTGTGTGTGGTTTTGTGGGGTTTTTTTGTTTGTTAGGGGTTTTGTTTTTTTTTTTTTTTTGAGATGTGATCAGTGTGTGGATCAAAAGCCAAAAGTAAAATAGTATGTGTAAAACAAATATCCAGGAGTGTGTTGTTATACAAGGTATGGCTTTGTGTGTACGCTGTTGAATGTCTGTTTCTGTCTTTGAGTTTACTATGTCTGTGGTGACGGTGTGCAATTAAGTAAACAAGTAGACAGATAAAGTCTTGGTAATGGTTGAGTCTCCCCTCATTGTCCTTTGCTTCTTCCATGTGCCCCTATCCAACAACCTTACCACTCTGTGCGGTAAGGAAGACAGCTGGTCAAAGGAGCACATTTGCTCTGCCACAATAACTTTTTTTTTCTTAGTGCAGTCCATTTGCAAGAACTCTTGAAATCAAAAATATCCTCTGGTGATTATTATCAAGACATGATCACGTTTCTTCTGTGTTCAGGATTGAAAATAACATACTAGCAAACTTTAATGACATGATCAGAATTAGTTCTCTCTAGTAGTGTAAACAAAATATTTTATAAGAAAAAAATTACGCTTCTATATGTTGTTAATATTTTTTTTTTCCCCCACTCTGTTTATATAGTTTAAAATCCCAGCAAGGTCTCTTGGTAGACTTCTCTGCTTTCCCACAAAAATTTATAGATTTGCTTCAGCAATGCATTCAGGAACAGAACAAAGACATCCCAAGGTAGGTAGTGAGTGAGTGCCATGTTACTCTGTGTGTGTGTGTGTTGAGGTCTTAAAAATACTTCAGCCACTCAGACTGAGAAGAGTGAGTAGAACAAGAATAATTTAGCCTTCATGTGGATGCATGAGGATATCAGTCAGTGGATGTTGCTGACAAAAGCTAAGTCTCAGGAGGTCTGAGCAGTGGAATTGATGTCTCCCCATCTGAGTTGAAGCTGGCAAGCTTAACAAGCTAACAGAAGTGCAAGGATGCAGCGCTGGTCTTTTTTTTTTAACAGTTTAATGCTAGAGAGCTAATCTGAATTTGATGGACTGAGGTGTAAATCATTGTTTCACAGGAGAAGACAAAGTTATAAGGCATTCTGACAAGGATTTTTTTTTTTTCTTTCATTTTGGTGTTCAGATGTTTGTATGTGAGGGAGGAGACCTGAGGTCCACCCTTCCCTGTAGTGGCCTTTTCATATGTTATTTTTGTTTGTGTGGGTACTGGGGAAAGCCCTGTCCAGAGTACCTAGCTCCACTCCAGTAGTCAGGCTGTTTGCTGAAGTATGTACTGTGGGCTATGAATTTTACTGGGTTATAGGGTACCTAAAAGTCAGGAGTCTGTTTTCCTTTTGACTGTGGTTACAAAGGCCTGCCTTGGTTTTGGACTTCTAAGTCTAAAATGGGCTTCTGAAAATTTTACAAATAAACTGATTAGTTTTGTACATTTCTTATTATAAGGTGCAGACATTTTAGTTGATATTTGTAGTATTAACTACAACATAGGGATTGAATTTCATAGTTCTTTTTCAGACAAAAACTGGGCAGCCTTTTATTGCATGTATAAAAATGTATTTTATTTGAAAATAGCTTGTAGGATCTACAGGTGGTTTCAGGAAAAGAAATATGCTAAACACTTGGTTATTTTTTATTTTTCCCTAGGTTTTTGCTGCAGTTAGTTTCTTCAGCATCTGTTCTAGATCACACACCTGTCTCTCTAAATGTAGTGGAGACCAACCCTTTTAAGCATCTTACCCATCTCTCTCTAAAATTCCTACCAGGAAATGATGCAGAAATAAAGAAGTTTCTAGCCAGCTGTTTGAAATGCCTTAAGGTAAAATGAAGGCTTGTCATAGCTGCAACCAGGCCTTGATGCTGTGTCTACTTGCACATTTTTCCAGTCTTAATACTTCAGAACTATGTACCAAATTGTATGCTCTGGTTTATTTTTTATTTTAGCTCATATATGTCATTGCATGCAGTTATTTGGGTGCATGTTATAAAATCAAATTGTTACTGTCACTCTAGCAATGAAAACGTTACATGTATATTCAACCAAGCGCTATAATTTGAACTGGCAGAAAATGAGGTATTTTACACACGCAGTGCATGTAGCATGCAGCTGTTGAATGCTTCTGAATGCTTCAGTGTCTCGTGCTTCATAGCCTTGTGCTGATCACCAGACCAACTGCAAAAATAAAATATGGTAAACTTTCAGTGTCTTTGTTCTGCAGTTGGGTTTAGGAAAGTATGCGTGTGTATGTAATTCTAAGGCTTTATGGACTTCAAAGGGCTAGTAGCTATAAATAGGAAATTAAAATTGTAATGCTGATGCAGTTGGTAGCATGCTAGGTTTTCTTTAATGAGAAATTAATGGTCTCGTAGTTCGACTGTTGCCAGGCTATGAAACTGAAACAGGCATTTGTGTGTCTCCTACTGTGCTGTCATGTTTATAGCCACCTAATAAGCCATTTTAATAACATGTATTTACAGCATTTCAGTCGATTCGTTGTTCATGCAACTCCTTTGTAAACAAGTCTTTCTGATAAGATACTATTTCCTTATAAAAACTTGGTGAGAATTTAATTCTGGGTTTTTACCTTGTGAGCTAATGCCTTTTCTTTTAAATCTATTACATCTTATTCAATATGAAGCTTATTCAATGAGATAATTTTTTCCACAACTATAATGGGTATGTGGTTGCTTAGGCAGGGTATGCTGATAAAGTGGAAGCTAAATACTACTTGTATTTTGGGACCTAAGGATTTGACTTGATGTCACTTTGTACGTAGGAAGACAAAACGATGTTGGAAGAAAAGCTTAGAAAAACTGAAGAGGATCTTACCAGACAACTGAGCTATGCTCAACAGGTAATGTAAATTTTTAACTTTTCTTAATCTGTGGAAATGTACCTTCTTGTGGGCTGGTTGGTTAGCCGCTACCTAGCCAAGGTAGTTGACTTGGGAGTGAGTGAAAAGAAGAAAAGTAGTCTACTATAGCTTTTCTTAAGAATGAATAAAGTGTGCAACTGAAGAATAAAATTTAGTTCTTGCAGTACTAAACCAGAATTTTACTTTACTTTGTACAGAGGTCTGTCTGTATATGCACACACAAATTATATACTAAATATATAGTAGTGTGAAGATAAATATACTCTACGTATTCTGTGAATGGTTGGAAATCCTTATATTTGGAAAAAATTGTGAAACTGTGATAAATAAACCAGACGTGGACTTTATGTTACTTTACTACTTCTTGATTTTTGCAGTCAGCCCAGTAATGACTTCACATGTGTTTCAAGAGGGTGATTTGGGTCAAATTCTAGAATTATCAAGGTGACTTTTTTGACTATCATGAAACTGAAAAATTCTATTAAAACTGCTATTGTGGAGCTTTTTTGGAATGGAATAGTTGTTTACCTCATCTTTGCGGTTTCAGTTGGAGTTACTGGAATGCATTTGCTGAATTGGAATGCAGAATTACAAATGAAAAAGAGGAAAAGATGCTGCTGAAGAACTTGCCCCCCCGCCCCGAGCACTTTGTGTTGTAAGGATAGGGAACATCAGCACACTGTTTTTTCACTCTTAAATAGTGGTTGGAAGAGAATACAATTGGAAATTAAGATTATTTTATCCACAGTGTCAGAAAGTGCTCTTTAGCGTCTCAGTGCCTTACTGCCCTGTTTACAGAATGAACAGATATTTTGGTGCTGAAATTTAGACTTTTCTTAATAATTCCATGTCCTTTTTAAGAAGTAACAGTAGAGTCATTCAGTATTGACCGAAATGCTTAAATTTTTAAAACTGTACATGCTTTGTCAAACAGAGCTTGTCAGAGAAGAGCCGAGAACTAGACAAACTGAAAAATGAATGGACATCGTACACTACAGCTCTAACAAACAAACACACACAGGAGCTGACGAATGAAAAGGAAAGAGCTCTCCAGGTATGACAACAGAAAAGAATTAACAATATTCTTACATGTGAATAGTTTCTTGGCTTAATTTTCAGATTCATTGAGTAACTGCTTAGTTTCTTTGCTCCTCATAGGCCCAAGCTCAGTACCAACAACAGCACGAACAACAGAAAAAGGAATTGGAAAATTTGCATCAGAAAAGTATTCAACAGTTGCAGAACAGACTCTCGGAACTCGAGGTCATCAATAAAGATCTAACAGAAAGGAGATACAAAGGAGACTCCACAGTCAGAGAACTAAAAGCAAAGCTTTCTGGAATAGAAGATGTATGGCTTATTAATTTCTATAACCACACTTAACATTTTTAGAACATTAACACTGCCTGCCTGTATATGTAATAGCAAATATAGCATACGAAGTTTGTTCAGCTCCTCTTTGTTCCACATTATGCTTACGATTTAGATATATCTGTTTAAATTACTATTACAGGTTTTCTTAAAAATAAATAAAATAAAACAAAATTCCTTCCCAACATTCTAGGAATGTCAAAGAGCAAAGCAGGAGGTGCTGTCACTGCGTCGGGAGAACACCACTCTGGATGCCGAATGTCATGAAAAAGAGAAGCTCATTAATCAACTACAGACACGGGTTGCTGTTCTGGAACAAGAGATCAAAGATAAAGATCAGCTAGTTATTAGAACAAAAGAAGTATTAGATGCGACGCAAGAACAAAAGGTTCCTTCAAGTTTCGAAATAATTTTCTCTAAAGCTCTGTAGAACCTTCTTAATTGCAGTCTCTGTAGATTAGCAGCTGACCAGTTTTTATGAATACAGCAAGTAAGCTTACAAATGTAGTTAAAAATTCTAAATTGTGGCATCAAAAGTATACTGGATTCAGTTTTACAAAGGTTGCCACTGTTTTAATATTATGGTACTGGAGTAAAGTTAGTGGTACTCTTTGTAAACAAAGAAATAGATGAATTGAGATCATGTGTAATTTGATTGAAAAGCAAGGCCTGAATTTCTTGTAAGGATTAGCTCTCAAAGAATTATTGAGGTTCTACTTGAAATCATAAGTGATGTCTGTCATATCTTTATTATAATATTTTTAATATTCTTTTAAAGGTGATACTGGAAGAGAGTACAGAGAAAAAGCAAAGTCATATTGAAAAACTAGAGACAACAATCAAGTCACTGTCAGCTGAACTTCTTAAGGTTTGTTTGAACGTGCCATTATCCTTAGGAAATGTCTTCCTTATTTTTAGGTGTTTGTTTTGAGAATGTCTGGTGGTTTTTTTGGTTTTTTTTTAATAGGCTAATGAAATTATCAAAAAGTTACAAGGAGATTTGAAAACGCTAATGAGTAAACTAAAATTGAAAAATACAGTAACAATTCAACAGGAAAAACTATTGGCAGAAAAAGAAGAGAGACTTCAGAAAGAGCAGAGAGAACTGCAGGAGGCGGGACAATCTCTTCGAATGAAAGAGCAGGAGGTACTGTGACAGGCTAACCCTCTGTCCTGTAAACCCTGTTGTATGTGGTGTGCTGGGCTTTGAGGCTTTTAACTCATTCACAGCAATAAGGTCTTAAATCTTTCCGTGGAATAGAATGTACCCTTTTACTTAATGCGTTTGTTCAAACATATAATCAACCTTTCATTTTTTTCCATGTTTAACTGATTTGTAAGAGCCATCCACCCGTATGGAAGAAAACTAGAATTGTATAAGGAGTACAAAGCAATGTTGTGGATGAGTCGACGTGCTTTAGAGGGCATGTTCCTGTGAAAGTTGGTGAAGGAGGCAAGAACAGGGACAGACTGAACGTTTTCTTCCATTAAGTATATTCCCCTGCTTAGAGTCCTTGCATTATTAGTCAGAAAAATTAAGGTTGGGAAGGTTTCTGGCTGTCATCTTGTCGAAACCCTAGCTAAAATCTAAAAGAATTACCATACTGCTTTTGTAAAAAAAACTGAGTTCAAACTTTTCTAAACAATTCTAGAACAACTTCATAGATCCTTTTTATTTATTTATGGTTTTTTTTCTTCAGTTTGTAATTAGTAGTAGCTCCTGATGGTGTTATAATTATTATGGGAATATTGCAGGCTTGCAAGCTGCAAGAACAGCTAGAAACAACAATGGAAAAACTAGAAGAAAGTAAGCAGTTACTGAAAACCAATGAAAATGGTAGGTTTATACAATTTTCACTTCTCCCTCTGTAAAAATGACATAGCGATCTAGCTGCTACTGCAAATTCATGGAAGCAACTGTATCGCTTTACCTGTGTTCTCTTTTTTTTTGTAAAGAGCTGTGATTATTGTTGTTCATGGAAAATAAGCTTCTACCTGTTGTGGGTATGCAACAAGCTAGAGCTGCAAGTAGAGACGACTTCCCTTGCAGTTGGCGCTTGCGGTCGCTCGGGGTAGCGTGCATGTGGGGGGCTAACTAGCGGAGGGAGCAGAGGGAGCTTGAACATAAAGACTGGGACTTCTACTCATGCTTGAGCTTAAGGGGGAAAAATAGCCCGCCGAGCTGTCACTTGTAAGAGCAGCTTGTAAGAGGTAGGAAGCGAGCTTGGCCTTTTTCTTCTCCCTGCAGTAATCACGTGGTTAAACAAACAGCTGAATGAAATTCAGATGGCAAAGAAGCTGGAGACTTCGGCCAGTACACATGGTGCTGGTCGGACTGCCATTTCCCCTCATGGCCTGGTAAGATACAACTGTAAATAACATGGTTATGAGGTAGTCATCATTGCCTGAAATGTATGGCCTTAGAAGGGGCGGAGGGGAGCGGAAAAAGTGCTTTCATCTTCTTGGGGTGCTATAGTTTTGGGTGTGTGTCGGGTTTTTGTTTGGGTTTTTTCCTTTTGTTGTTTTGTTTTGTTTAGGGTTGTGTGTGGCGTTCGTTTGTTTGTTTAAATAACTTAATACCCTGCTGGGTGCTAGTTGATGCCCTGGCCTTCTCGGTGAGAATTTTCTAAGCTCTCACTTATTAAAATATACAAAACAATGCAAAATTAGCTTGGAAAAGATGAAGGGTGGGGGGAGAAGGTGGCATTTTTGTGTTGTGAGGTTAAATTACATACTAATTATCTTTGTATAGGTTGAAAAAGAAAGTGTACTATTTGAATACTCTTATTAGTGATATTTAGAAATATGAAAATAAGGGGTGAGAAACATCACCTCCTAGCTTTGGTAAATACCGTAGCTTACTGGTTCTCACGCTTTGTTGTCCCCGTGTGTACAGCTGGCTGTTGTCACCTAGCAATTGATGAGCTGCTTGTTCGGTAGTGGAAGGGCACGTTCATGCAAAGAGGTCTCTGATTTATTGCTAGATACATTTAATAATCAGTTACAGGGTGTGTAGCTTGTTATGAACTTGTAATTATTAGCCAGGAGTGCTCAACTCATCTAACTTTTAAGAAGTTAAAAGTTTTCCTTAAGAATGTGAATCTTCCCATCAGGAAGACTCAAACGAGCGTTAGCTTTGTAGTTGTGGTTAGTTGTTAATTCTGGAATTTTGAATCTCTACAAATTGTTTTCCCCTTTATGGATGTATTCTATTTCTCTTACAGTCTGACCGACCATCCTTTCCCAGCTCAGGAATCAATCATCCCATTTCTCCTCTGTATGCCTTCCAGAACTTTCCAGAACCAGCCCACAACAAAAATGTCAATTCACAATGTCCAGTACCAAAGGCAAGCACTTTGACTTTTCTGTTTGGTTAAGAATGCAATAACATAAAATATCAAAGCTTACCGCTTTGAGTATTTCTCAAAAGGCATAAATATTTACTGTACATCCTAGTACTCTTAAAGTCCCCATCCTGAACGCTGTCACTATTAGCAAAAGCTAACGCTCGGGTTTAGGGCGCTCACTCCTGTGTGCTTTGCTGTACAGAAGGGCTACGCGAGGTACAGAAGCGTTAACCCCGAGCGGTTCGCTCCGAATGCACTGACTGGTGGAGTGGTAGGGCCGGGGTCGCTCTCTTTAACCTGCAACTCTTGCCTTTCTGCAGATTCACTTTAACACACAGCTTTCGAAAATGAATCGATGTTCAGACGTTCAGACAGTGACTGCGACTGCGACTGGTCATCCAGCAAATAAGGAGAAGTAAGTGTCATCTGGTGCATTTTTAGTGGGGTTTTGGGTTTTTTTATTATTAATTTTATAAAGCCATTTCTCTTCTATGTGTGTCTGGAACCGAGCAGAACACTTCCAGTACCAGGCTAGTTCTGTGATCTGCCTTTCCCATCAACACATTAATGAATTTTAAGTTGTGGCAGACTTAATTGGTCACTAAGCAGGGCTCGTAGGTAACAAATGAAGAGCCGTGCTTTCAGGAGTAGGTCCAAAGGAACAAAAGTTCATTGTCCCTCCTGGTGACAGACCTAAGGCTGTCAGGTGATGGGTCAGTCCAAAAATGAGTTCTGGGCTGTTCTCGACCTACTCGGCGATGGTGTACCTTTAAATGATAACGTTCATAGGAACGCAGCAGTTCCACTTCAAGTTAAGATTTTTCTGAATGAGTCTGTATCTGTGCTTGTTGCTAATGCAGTGCTAACTACGCTTGTTTTAGATTTTAATTAGCCTTTTTATTTCTAGTGGTGATACGCTGGGGCTGGACTCAAAGTATTTCAAGAAAAAAGATGACAGCATTCCTTTACGAGGGCTTAGTCAAAATACACTTAACTCAGGTATGTATGGGAACAGTAAAACAAGACCTTCTTTGAAATGTACTTAAAGGGTATTAATAGTTACGGGTCTGTGAACATATCTTGTTTCTGCTGTTCCACAGAGTACCTGAAACCGTACTTGGCAACAAAAGCCCAGCCGTCACCGAAAGCTGCGGTAACACCAGCCTCCGCTTATTTTCCTGGATAGTAGACAGGGGCCTTACAGTAAGAGCCTTCTGACCGTCTGGGGATTTCTGGATGGCCTGTACTAATGTCTTAGTGAAGTGTCAATGGGAACTGATGTAATTTGGTAAATCTGAATCTTGTTTTCTTTGAGAGACATATCTTGACTGACTTGGATGACTTCTCAGGATACTTGAGCCTAAAGACAAAACTTTAAGCAGCCTCAGCCGTAGGGGGAACAAGAAGTCAGCAGGGCTGTGCAGAATTTTTCTCTTGGTATAACTGGAGACCCCGCAGTCTTCCTAAAACCCCACTGACATGCACTGGTGTTACAGGAGTGGACAAGGGTGGCTCTGTAACGGGTGAAATGGATGCTCCAGCATTCCCTGAGAGAGAGCATGTCCCTGTGAATCCTTTTCTTGACTCCTTTCAGAGAAAGGGTGATGCAGATAGAAAATGCTGGAGAAGAGGGATGCTGTCCGGTTTAATGGTCAGGCTCACAAGTTAGCGTGACCGCCTCGCTTAATCCTCCCTTACAGTTCTAATGTTAAAAACTTGCTTAATTTTGGAACCCGCTTATTTGAATTGCATATAGACTTACAAAGATATTTAATATTAAAGATGCTAAATTATTTCACTGAAGGTATAAAATTATAATTTAAAAGCCTCTTGGTTACCCTGATGTTTCTATGAATCTGTCAGTATTATGGTCCACAGGCCACCATGCATAAAACACTGTAAGGTGAGGTATCTGAACAGGTAACTGTTGAAAATATTGCAACACCTAGCAGTGACTTTATTTTTACTGATCGTTCTTTACAACCGTAAGAGTGTACAGAAATTTAAGATAGTTTAACACTCGAGTTTAGGTGGCCTGAGTCTGTTCAGCTTGTTCTACCTGGCTTCAAATGCTAGAATCATGCAACAACCTCATTCTTTATTTGGTGTCCCCATAAAGAACTGGGATTTGTAACATACAAAATACACTTTTTTAAGGACTATTTACATACTTTTGCTGTTAAAGAGATTTTGTACCTTTTACCTTAGTTATTTAAGTGCATCCAGAGGATTGTATATTTAATAGTTAAGTGGTTTGTTTTGCAGTGCAAAATGTGTATATTTGTTTATAAATCAGCACTATGTTAATGTGGAGTCACTTGTTTTGGCATGTGTAAGTTCCAAGGGAAATATTAAATGGTTTTTAACAAAACATTACTAATCCGAGTTTTTAAGAATGCTGAAGCACTGTCTCCACTGTACTGAAATGCCAAGAGGAGGAAAGTGCTGGAATGGTACTGTTTTATTCGCCTCACCTTGTTCTGGAGCTTTCTTCCCAGCTTATTCATTTCCACGCGAGGCAGTGCCCCTGGCCCAGCACTGTGACGCACGTACAAGCCCCCGCTGGCAGCCGCCGCGCTCTAAGGTCTGTGCTTACGCTACTGTTTCTAGTTAAGGTTTAGGAGGTGTTAAGGTGAATTGGGTCTACTTCTCTTGAAGCATGGATAAGCTGCTATCAAACAGGAAGCTGGTAATTACAATTAAAAAACAGCTCCCAGGCCTCTTCAAATCTAAAATGAAACAAATCTAAACTGCAGCAAGGCTGGCGCGGGGCGGGCCGGCTGCCTCTGTTACCGACCCCCTCCTTGCAGCTACCCTGCGCTGCACCTCCACCCCTGACTTTTTTTTTCCACCTGCTGAACTAATACACTTAGCACTTCAATTACGGGTTTTAAGAGACATTAACAATTATTTAAAAATTCATTAAAATAGTCAACTTTATTAACAGTATATTTACATTTTTTTTTTTTCCTGCTCTTGGTCAACCATGGTGAATGTTCAAAGGTAAAAAAGCATTAAGCAATAACCACAAGATGAAAACATTTTAAACCTATACAATACTTTATACACAAATTTATACAAAGGAACACTTAAATAATACAACTGGACACAAAAATATACACTTTTTGAGAAATTCACATCGGTAATTGTATAAAGCTCTCTTCTGTACTAAGGGTCCTGAAAATTTAGGACTAAAACATTAGCTCTGTAATGCAAAAGGGTTATTGTGACAGTCCTCAAAGGCCACGATAGAGCACACGGACGTATTCAAGGCTATCAGCTTATATTTCAGTCTGTGTATTCAAGTTTTGAGGTCCTTTATGATTACCAAACATCAGAAATATAGTGGTATAATAAACGGTACTTCGGCAAGCAGAGGTTTGGAGCCCTCATCAAAAGTTGTAGGCTCAAAACACCCACTTGAAACTTAAACAAGTGTTCGATGCTACCGTTTATTCAAAAGTAGAAAGAGTAAATGCACTTACTTACATAAAAATAACGTTTACTGTTCAGCAAGCGTGCTCATGTGATTTTTATGTTAGTACAAACTTTAAAAAAAAAAAACCTGCCATATGACTTTTAAAATAAAGGATACCAACTCACCTTCTCCCTACTCAAGTACATTTACATTAAGGCTTTGAATCATCTGACCCAAGATTTTACGACATTAAAAGGAGTGGGTCCGCAGGGCTGCCCGTACGTCTCACTGAGACACGGCAGGGCTGGAATTAAAGCTCACCACCTTAAGGGAACGGAAGGACACACGCTCACGCCGCGCTTCTGTCTCTCAACCTGAACGTCAAGCTTAGCCGTAACAGTGTTTCATGGCAAGAGACCAGTATGTAACAGCTTGGTTTTTAAAAGCAAATTATTAACTCAATGGCAACATCTTTGGAGAAACGTCCTCTTTTTTTAAAAAAAATTCCTACAAATTTCATGCAGAAAGATACTTCTTAAGATTACCTTAAGAAATTACATTTTTTTATGGAATTGGAATGTGTATCCCAAACTGCTGATGGAAAAAAAACAGTCTAAAAGCTCTTCCTGGCTTTTTGTCATACATTTGTATCTTGCAGTAATGGTTCTTTAGCTTCACCAGGAGCCTGGGGGCTGTGGGGATGGCCGTGGCTGCCACAGTGTTTCTTCCAGTTGCCGGATCGGACGTTTAGGTTCGTGTGTTCGGGAATAAACAAGGCAACGAGTAATGCCAGCAGCACAGAGCACGCTCCGAACAAGAACGGGGGCCCGGGAATTATAGAATTCTGAAAACAACAACAGGAACCTTTAGGCACACGGCAGCAGCCTACAGTTGCTAATCAGCACACAAATTTCAAGAGGGGAGAGAACTTGCTACACTAGCCCCTTTCTTTATGAGGGTCAGCAGTTGCCTATTACTATCAGGTGTATCGCTTTGGCAGTTACACTAAACCCCACCCTCTAGTTAAAAATGAGAAAACAGGCCAGCAACCCCCCAAGAGTGATTTCAGACCCTCCTTTTACACTCTTCCTTTACAGTTAGTGTAACAAAGCGTAATACGGCATCATACTCAAGAGCTGGCAGGCACATGATCCCTTCCTCATTTCTTTTTTTTGGGGGATTAGTAAATAAAAGAAGAATGAATACCTGTTGTAAGTGGTATTGCGTGACCCCACTACCTCCTGATGGCGACTCGGGCATGGGGAGCTCATTGAGTTCAACGTGAAATATATAGAATATAAAACCATAAAGTGCTGGTCCCAGACCATTACACAGTCCTCGAATTCCTGTTATCATCCCTTGAACAACACCTGGGGAAAGTAAAACACACCGTTACCTCTCCGTATTTACGCATATATCATCATTCCCTATTTTCCCACCTCGCTGTAGGCAGAGAGCAGCACTTGCCCTGCTGCGCCCGTAGAGACCAGTATATACTGGTGTCCTCGCTCGCGCTGCCTCACACGGGAGAGAGCGCTGGACACAACCCCGCCGATGAAGCAAACTTGTCCAAAGCGAGGAAAATAAACAGCGCTTTAAGGTTGCGAAATACTTCGCTGCTGTGGGGGCCTGTTGACTGTTTTCATTCAAATGCGTTACAGCGCCCAGGTAACCCGGCTTTTACCACTGGGTGGACGGGGCTGCTCCGTGCCAAGATCGGGGCTGCCCGAGGAGCGGTGCCACCGCACCCTGACACGTCCGTCCGTCCGTCCCCATGGTCTCCGAGGGCAACTCGGCGCATCAGGACAGACCTACCCTGCTGGTCAGCATCCGCCGTTCGTGAGACCAGGGCGCTCACAGCTGGGAAGGTGATGCTGGACATGGCCGCAACAGCTCCGGCTGCCCACATCATCCTGCAAAAACAGAGAGGCTCCAAGCAAGCGCTCTGCGTGGGCGGCGTGCCGCACTCAAGAGCGCGCGTATGTACGTATACACGCGCGTACGTCTACACGCACACATGCACGTAAGCGTCTCCCTTGGATAAAGGGTAAAATGCCGAAAGCCACCCCATCATTCAGATATTCAAGTGAAATGTACGTACCACGGTTCTGATCCAAAGCCGTACCACGCAAGTTGGAGTATCTGAAATCCGAGGCCCAGCAGGATGGTATTTTTATTTCCAATGGAGCGCATAAGTAAACTCAAAACTATTGTCTGACAGAGAGGGGAAAAAAGTTAAAAAAAAAACAAAACAAAACAAAACAAACCCCAAAATAACATTTTATTCTAAATGTTAAATACATGCAGATAAATTAATAAATTAATTTCTAATACATTAAAAAAAGCAACAAAACCCCTCAAAAACATCTTACTCTACATGTTAAATACATGCCACTAAACCAATTAATTTTAAAAAGCCCAGTAAAATCCTGCAGAAGCGGTATTTGCCAAGTATTCAGGAGCCTCCACCAAAAAAATAACGAGTAATATGAACAACCCGTCACCCCTTCTGCCAAGCACAAAGGATTTGGTTTTCCCAACACACTACACTTTGGATACGACTGAACCGAGCTGGTTTTTCATCTAAGTTAGGGTCAGAGCGTTGGTCAGTTGTCAGACTCGGAGAAACGGCCGCAGAGAAGGCGTCACGGCTCCGAACCACGCGCGCTGGCAGTTCCCCGCAGCGCTTGACTCTTCCCAAGTTACCAAATGCGTGTCGGGCGCAGCAGTAACTCACCTGTGCAATAATGGAAAGAATCCCAAGGACTGCTATAAATGCTGCAACGCTTTCAGATGAAAATCCCATTATCTAGATGAAAAAACAGGCAATTTGATTATTCACTGTAAACCCTGCATCGTAATAATGCCACAAACATCAGTGGGGAACACACAATGCAGAAGAGCGGGATTATTCAACTCTTCCCTAACTTAGGAAAAAAGGTGGGGTCTGGGTTTTTTTTCATTAAATACAAAAATAAAGGGGCATAAATAGAAAACAAGTAAATGGTTCCCTCAAAAAAAGAAAAAAAAGTTTAATAGTGAACCTCACAGTCCAAGAATGATGCAAATAATTACAAAATATGAGAAACTTTTATAACTCATTCATCGCTCTCCTCTCTTTTTGTCTCTCTAAAAAGAGACAAAACCAGAACAGCAAGAGGGCTTCAATCAGCTGCTGGAAGCTTTTGACTTACACTAGTTATCTCCACTGCCTGCATTAATCCAGCAATACTGAAAACTGTCCTATACATTTACTTCTGTTCAAATCTGTATCAAAACCGTTGCCTTACCTGTCTGAGGTATAGGAAGAAGCTGGAATATTGACCTGCCTCCGGGAGGTAGGAAAGAAAGACTGTTATGCAGATGAGCAGCACAACTGAGTCCTGGCCGACTTTCTTCAGTGACTACGGCAAGAAAAAAAACCGTATAAAACGTTTAATCTTCGTGTTCAGAAAAGCGTACCTGGCCAGAATCTGAAAAGCACGTCACTGAGCGAAGCTGTTACGTGCTACCACCAAAACCCTCCCGGCGTGTTTAGCAAGATCGCTGGCAAAAGTACTAGCAGCGACGCAAAGTTAAACTTGAAAAAACATGGCTTTGTTTTTCAAGCTTGAAACGCAGTAAATGCAGCCTCTTCCCTGCCTCAAAAGCTCAACGCTTACAAAGAACACGACATTCCCGATTTAAATAGCTTACTGCAAAAGGGTCAGCCTGTTCCCACGAGATGGGTGCTCCCCAGGACGCCGGCCGCATCTTCTCCGGCAGCGATTCTGGTACAGCCACGAGGATGAAACAGATGTCCAACACGGCTATTGCCGTAGCCAGGACCACAACCAAGCTGTCGCCATACACTCGACCAAGGTAGGCACCGATAGCAGGGCTGGTAACTAAACTTGCCGCAAAAGTTGCCGAAACCTAGAACAAGTAACAGCTGGTAAGATTTTCAGTGGTGTAAGTCAACAGTATCATTACCCGCTTTTCCTCATTTTCAGAAGCGCCACCGTTTTAATCAGGTAGTGATTGAAAGTAACCCTTCCCCTGTGACTATGTGGTTGCACCTGTGTATTTCAGACAGCCAAAATTTTTCAAGAAAACCCCATAATTTTCCTTCTGATAACTGGACAGCAATGCGAGGCTCACAGCACTCCTGCATGTACTGATGTGAGGAGGTTTAATTAACTACACAGTCTACCGATATCTCGGGGAGGCGATGAGCTGTAGTTAATCTCCACAGCAGTGAAATACGTGGTGCCTGTTAAGTAAAGAGTCACGTGTATGAAGGGCGTATTGAATTTAATGTGCTGGTTAAGCCAACTCAGTACAGTGGATCTTCAGCAAGTAGTTTTCAGTTAACCAGCTGGCCTTGTTGGGAAAGGTGTTAACTTCAAAACTGACGGCACTTTCTCAACGTATCTCAATCCCTGATGTGTACAGGCAGAAAGAAACTATTTAGTTCTATGTCTGCTGCTTTCAGCTCTTCCCACTGCATGAGATAATGGGTTCTGTAACTTGAACACAACAAATAATAAATACACAGGGCTCTGAAGGCTCCAAGATCGGGCAGGTTATCGGGCGGTAACGGAGAAATGGAGGCGAGCTGGAAGAACACAACAAATAATAAATACACAGGGCTCTGAAGGCTCCAAGATCGGGCAGGTTATCGGGCGGTAACGGAGAAATGGAGGCGAGCTGGAAGAACTGCAGGCAGAGAAGCTACTCGGCTCCGTTCGTTCTGTGTGACTGCAGACACGAGCGGAGTCAAGGTATCGCACGACGGCAGTTCCAAAGTTAGCCAGGAACAAAGGGCTGGCTTTTTGAAAAGATGACAGAGTAGCAGCGGTGTGAGAAACAATGGAGGAGTAACTGCAGCCCCTCAAATTACACCATGGACACTGACCATAACTGCTCAGACAGCTGAAAGACAGCTTTTGCCAGGGTCCTGCTTTGTTTAAGTTGGAAGCAGAGTATTCAAGAGATATGGGACTGGATGACGAGAACAATTAAACAGAAAAAACTTACCCCAAACTAAAATCCACTTGCCAGAGAAGAAACAAAAATACCGTTTGGGAAAGCTTTACCTACTCGAAGCATTTAGCACTGAATACCACAGAGGCAGAGCCAAACCAGTACGTACCAAGCCATAGGCCATGCTCCTTTCGTGTTCTTGGGTTATGTCTGCTACATATGCAAAAACCACAGAAAACGTCACTGCAAAAACTCCGGAGACGGAGATAACGGCGAAGTACCACCTAAGAACAGTATGAAAAAATCAGAACAGCTAAATAGAAACAAAAAGTCTCTGTTTACAATCCAAGTACAGTTCAACAGTAAAACATCTTGTCCAACTTTTCCTGACAAATCTTAAGATAAACTTGGGTAAAGCCTACATGCGTGTGTCTCGATACTGCTGTGCAATTCCTCCTTAGCGCACCAAGTACAAAGATATTTTTTTCTGTAATTTTGTAACATCTACAAAAAGCTGCTGCGATTGCGTCCTTCTAGGAAGCAAGGTGATCGAGTAACTTCAACAGGATGCCTACGACCTGAAGCAAGTTCGAACTTCAGTAGTGTGAGGATCTGGTCACTGAGAGGTTGCAACATTAGCCTTCTCTTTACGCTGTAGGCACTAGCACTCATCCTTTGAAACCTTAATCTATCCTTGGAAACAAGCTACTTCCCGGAAAAGGGATGAAGAATCCATGAACAATCCGTGTGACCGGAGGGAAAACGGGAAAGGCTCACGGAGCTGCCCAAACAGCTGGCTCTGCCCCGCGTCAGCGCCGTCTCCGTTATTTCACCCGCGGGTACGGCACGCGGGCTGTCCAACAGCACCGGCAGTTCTGACCCACGTGCTACTGGGGAACGTACGTGCCAGTTGAGAGCTTACTAACTTGCACACAGCGTGCAAGCTGTGGATTTTGGGACTTGAGAAACAGAAGCATAAAACTTCAGCAACATTTCAGGTTGCCAACGGTCACTTCGTGCGCTAGCCTGCATCAGGTAAGGTTTTCGTTTCTGCGTAGCTGGTTAGCATTTGAGTAACACGGCTGCACTAAAGACCTGCACGGTTTACTGGATAGCGTTCTCGTACCTTTTGCGAATGCGCTGAAGTAGGAAGTGGGGCCTGCAGCACAGGGCTCAAAACCACCACCTCTGAAATTCTGACCAAGGCCTTTGGCCTCGTGGCAGCTACTTCAGTTTGACTCCATCCTCCCAACTTTGCACTGAAGCAATACAAAAGCCTCAACCTTCCGCGGAGCACAAACGGGATTATATCCGCAACGCCAGGAACATCAGCACCGTACAGCAACCTCGACAAGAAACGGCAAATCTAGCGTGAAGGAATTTACTAACCATGGGCTGATCTTCATTAGTGGTATTGGTGCGCAGGTGAAGAACACCGTTAGCAGCAAGAAGGACTTTCGTCCCCACACATCAGAGAGGGCACCTATGAGCGGGGCACTGAGGAACGAGAGCAAGCCCTAAAGAAAACAAAACATTTGACGTTAGAACGGAGTGGTTAGAAGCATGATAGGCGACCGCACCACGATCCAATAGCAGGCTGGGCTCTGTTTTGATAAAGGTGATGCCTACAGTGCAAGGCATCGAAAGCAGTACAGTCCAGCATCGCTCATCTTCTCTCCCATGTCTGGTTACATAGAATTTGAGATTTACTACCTCAGAGCTACAGAAAATTCAAAATGCAGATGATCTGGTCATACCAGCACTTCTCTGAACTGTGTTTTATAGTTTTATACATTTAAAATTCACATAAACAGAAGCAATTGAAAATACCCTACTGGAACACCAAGCTCCAAGTAAAAAATTCTCAAACATTAACACCACGTGTGTCAATTGGGATTAGTCAACGACCTCTTTATTTGCTGAGCCCAAACAGCAGGTACGGACCAAGCAATATCTTACTAAACATAAAATGACGCGTATTTGCTTTTTTAGCAATCATTTATTCCCATTTTATTTATAACGGGAAAGCTATATTGAAAAACCCCTAGGATGTTTCTCTCTGTTGGCAGTCACTCCTATATTCCTCCCACCACTCACTTTAAATTGTACTTGTGATGAACTTCTGTCACCTTACCTTTACTCCTTGAATTAGACCATTCATTAGAAATGTATGTTTTGGGAAGGTTTCATGCAAAACCTGGAGAAGAAATATGAACACTGTCATTTACGCAATATTAACTACAAATTATTGCTCGCAATGCATCCAACTTCTACAGTGGCACACCCACAGCAGTTTTGTATTTTCGTAGAATACAGAGAAAGAAAAAAAGACAAGACACACCACAAATAATCTGTTTAATCTCTAATTCAGATGGAAGGCGCTTTAAGGTTTTAGCTTTACTTGAGAGAGGCCCCAGTCCTCTCCGCACTTTGGGAAGGATGTACGTCATCCAACTTCAGCGTCCAAAATCCGTGCAGACCACAGAGAAGCTGGAGAAGGATCTCGGGGCAGATCCCCCATGGTACTGTGTCATCTGTCGGGGGCTGGGGTGAGAGGAGAGACGACGGCACTCTGACACGCCTCTCAATTCGGTGACCAGAGCCTAGCTGTGCGGGTTAGAACAGGCAGCGCTCCCGGCCTGCCTCGCCTCACGTGAGCTGGATGCCACTCGGGGACCGACGCGCGGTTTATATCCGAGAGCCAGCGCACAGAGCCGCGCCAAGACCGCCACTGTGGCTGGACTTTGCCTGGAGATCTCGAAGCCTTTGCTCCTTTTAATTTGTAAGCGTGAGTCACTCTCAAAGATCAAATCCAAATGGAAAGCAACCAACTACACTAGAAAATAATTTGGTACCAACACGTTGCTGTGACTGTCTCGCTAATCGTGGGGACGCTCCGACTGGTGTAACAGGGTCTGTGCTCTGGAGCTGCCCTTAAAGCACAGCCAGGTCAGCAAACATCTCCCTACCCACCTACACACACGCTTGCATAATTTTACCAAGTTTCCAGTGTATTTTTGTCCTTACATTTCTAATGGGCCAACTTTTTGTAGCATCTTGAAAGCAAAGATAATTTCATCGCTATCTTACTGGTTTCAAATCAGAAAATATTTACATGTAAGCTTGAGCATTAGCAGACTTGCACATGAACAGCTACGCCGCATCGTTACGCTGCTTTAGTGAAGTGATTTTAAATTCCTGGTTCCACGTAAAAACACAAAACTCCTCACTTGCACAACAGAGCGGCTCAATGCACATAATTTCCATTTAATTTGGAAGAAGTTCGGTGCCTTTGCAGTAACCGCCCTGTCTCCCACACAGCGAGAAGCTTGAGCGCATCACTTACCACCAGCGTGGGCGCCGTCAGGAGTCCCCAAGCGAAAAACTCCAGGAAGATGACTATGACAGCGTGGTAGACGCTCGGCGAACCTATCCCTTGAGGCTGAAATGAGAGAAAAACCAGGCCGTTAGAACATCCAGCAATCATCCCAGTCACGAGAAATGCACCCAAACGCTATCAACAGAAGGATTAGGAAACGAAACAGGACTCAAAACACGGGAATACAGTTACTCAAGCTAACTGATGCTGAGGGGAATTCCCTTTTTAACCCTTCGCTGCCAACACCCTGAAGCGTCTTAATCCTCCACAGAATACAAAGTGCGCTCCCATCTCAAATTAACAAATAAACCACTTATCCTGCCAGTCTAGGAAACAAGGATGCTACTGAAAGCGGAAACAGACTCTTTGAATTCGGAGAATTAGTTCTTTTTTCTTGAGAAAAACGCTAAGCCCACACAACGCTGCATGGAAATCAAGTTCTCCTAATTTCAAAACATGGTCGTGTTCACACTCGGCTATCCCAAAGTCTAATCACCTGGTCTATCAAACAGCTTTATAGGACTTCTGTTACTAAAAGGCACCATGGCTACGTGCAAAACTTCAATAGCTCTAAATCAGGAAAGAAAAACTGGAATAATGAATGCCAGAAGTGAATCTCGGGAACAGCACCGATGGCTTCCCAAATACTGAGAGTGGGCCTATTAGCTACAGCGGGCTTCAAACGTAGGAAGGGATCTGGATGAAAGATTTGAAATAAGGAACTTCAAATTCTTTGGTCATTTAGTACAGTCAGAAGTAGCTTTTGAGGAGAACAAGAAGAGCATGGGTGGGAGAACCTGCTCATCTCCTATACTCTGCAAATGCTACCCTGTCGAACAACATGCCACAGTTCGTCATTTGCAAATTGAGGAAACGGTACGCTAATTATTTTCATATGACGGTAGTATGAATAACTCATGAGAAATCTCATGTGCATTCTTTCAGCTTAGAAGTGCTGTCTTAACAACCACTTTGCCAGCATCGTGCGAAGGCACGTTACCGACCGAGCGGTGCTGATGTGATTAGGGCGAGGGTGCACGCAGCGCACACGGGCAGGCGAAGCTCCCCACCTCTCGGGAGGATCTCATCAACGCGTATACATGTCTGATGGGAGGGAGCAAAGACGCAGCCGGACTCTTCTCAGAGGCACCGGCGAGAGGACTGGAGGCGCACGCTGGAATACCGGAAATTCTACTGCAACCTTGGACAAAACAAACCCCTGGAAGCAGGCTGCCCGGCGAGGTGGTGGAACCTCCGTCCCCAAAACCCGCCTGGACGCGGGCTGAGCAAAACGCCCCAGCTGACCCTCTCCGGCGGGGAGAGAGCGAGCAGTTGGGTTAGAGATGTGCAGGGGTGCCTTCCAACCTCAAATACTACACAATGTTAAGTTTCAGTTAGGTAATACTACAGCCTTTCTTTTATTTTATGATTTATGCAAGTCGTACCTAGCTTTTCTCCCCAGATTCCAGTATTTCCAACACCGGGGCAGGGAGGGGAAGAGAGCCTTTTGAACAACTGTAGGAAATAAATACAGAAAACCACACTGGCCGTTCACCCCTACTGCTAGAAAAGATCATCATTTTCAGAAGTAAATATGCCAATATGTAAAAGGTGACCTACAAAAGTACCTTAGCACTATACAATTTTTCTTTCCCAAGCCCTCTTCAGTAAATACAGACATACAGAGAATCACAGAATTGTTTATGTTGGAAGAAACCTTTAAGATCATCGAGTCCAACCATCCTACAGTCTCAACCCGAAGTAAAAAAGCCTTCATACTCACAAAGTTATTTTATTAAGATTGGATAGGGAAGAAAGCTGACTGTACGTAGAAAGCCTGGAATGATGTACATCTTGAATGTATTTCGGCTATTTTTTCATCCTATTCTCTTAAGGAGGCAAATTACTAGTCTTTGTAGGTACCGAAAGCAGCTATAATTGTCTTCACTTCTCACAATTCCCTTCCCTCTCCACCCACAACCTTCATTTTAGTTTTGGGTTAACAATTTATCCAGCTCCGCACAACCCGTAAGTAACAACCTCAGCTGTTTGGCTCAGTCTGATACAGAAAATCGGGTTCACTCTCATCGTCGCCAGACTCCCGTCAGGTTACTGCCTGCAATGCCTCAGGGGGCCACGAGCCGCCCGTCGCCCCATGCGCCAGGGCTCTAAAGCACCCCCGTTCCACTCGCACGCGGGCAACGCGAGCTCAACATGAGCTCAACAGCTGCCCGCCTCCACGCTGCCCTCGTCCAGCTCCGGGCAGCCGCTCGGAGATCACATGCGCAAACCAAAGCAGCGGACCGAGAGCAGCGGCTGCTCTGCGCAGCTGAACTGCTGGCCATTTGAGAGGCGGGCGAGCGGGTGACTGCTGCTCCCTGCCGTGTCCTCCAGCTGTACGCGACCTGATCGGAGGTTTCCATTACGCTGGCAGGAACAAACAGAAGTGACATTTAGCTCACTAGGGTTAAACTTCCTTGCTTTCTTCTTGCTAATGCTGACTTACCACAGGTAGTGTGATTTGTTCTTATCTACAGAAAAAAAAAAGTAATTTAGTCACATTTAGATCATCACCTCTATAGCTATTTTTAAAGACGGCTGCAATGATAAAGTAGCAAAAATACTCCTGAGGTGGAAGAAAGAGGGAAGGAGATTAATAAGCAGTTACGTTACAGTGCGTTAAGATATATTATTTCCAAGCTTAATGATTCCTAGTTTTTACTTTCATTAAAAATAATCCATCCACCAAGCCAGGAAACATGGAATTGCTACTCTCCCCTTAATCGGTTTAGTGGTGGACTTGGCAGTGTAGGTTAATGGTTGGACTGGGTGATCTTAAAGGGCTTTTCCAACCTAAATGATTCTATGGTTCTATGTGCATTCAGTCCACAAGAGTTACGTACTAGTCTGACGGACCCTCCTACCCCAACGCGCACAGCGCAGGTGTCGGGCATTCAGCCCTAACTCCACAGACCTGCCCCGCTGTGCTTTACACGCTGGCTAACGTAGCGCAACGTGACAGAACGTAATAACCTAAGTGCAACCAAACCAGAAGGCCTTACCCCTGCGGATGAAAGATATGGAGCCTCTGCGCGAACAACCTGCAACCGAGATGTTCCAATCGCAGTAACAGCAACCCTTCTCTGCAACCACGTAGCCGGAGCAGAAAGTATTTACGGTTGGCAAAATCTGCGGCACGAAACAACGCTCTAAGAATGCCCCATTCTGTAGTTAGAGAGAAAATGTCTTTAACCAAACACTTTGTACTGCCAGTGACGCCAGTGACAAAAAGTGTATACGCCAGGCAACCCTAAGCACGCACATCTGACAGCAACGGAATAGCTATCAAAGCCACAAAGGCATCGGATACAAGCTCCCAGCCGCTGCTCCTCTGTGGGAAAGGAGAGGGCACCAAATAAAGCACTAAGCTCTAATTCTCTCCAGCACTGCCCTGGCGTGTACCTCCTAATTCATTTCACGAGTGCTTGAAAAATACATAATCTCACAGAAGATGAATTCCAACTGGTCACAAAGGAAGGCAGAATTAAGAAGAGTGTTGAAACCACTTCACTGGTGTTACTGCCCCTCCTTTGCTGAGCCTGACAACACACGCTGGAGTACACACACCATTACACGCTGCCTTCTGTGATACAGCTGCTAAGCTGCAAAGAGAACAACACAAAAATAACCACCACGCACCAACCCAGCCTCCCGCACCATCCCCTGCCTCGCCGAGGGGACCCAGCGTAGCCTGTGGCGGGAGCCAAGCCTCTGCAGGGGCAAGGGGCCGTTCTTCCCTTTCGCTTCTGTTTTTTCTTTGCACATCAGAATCAGTGATTAGACACTGACTGCAGTTCCCCATCAGTAAACTCTTTATGCCTGTGACACCGCCTCATTAAACAGCTGTGTGTTCTTGCCAGCAAGAGTCACACAGCTTGCTTTCATCTCAAATAGTTTCAAAACAAGCCAATCAGGCTGGAAACTGTATGCTTAGATGCTTGATGAATTACTGGTTTGGAGACATTCAAGACACGGGCCATTTTCATTTACCTGTTTCCCATGATGCCACATAGCAAAGAAACTAAGGAGACTAAGCACAGAAGACTAATTACATGTTTCAGCAAACATTAAAAAAAAAAATCCAAGGATAAACTTTTTGCTGTCATTATAAAGACTACTCAGCTATCCCAGACTTCATGGCTTTAAAAATGTATTTAAAACAAATAAGTTCTCAAAACATTTATGTGAAGGCAGAAAATATCACAAGCTGGTATTTTCATTATCAAACAACAATCTACATACCGTCCTCTCATGTTTACAGCCCACTTTTCCACTGTTTTATAAACAACTGAAAATCTTACAGAACTCACACAACTTTGCGCTCTGCTTTTGAAACTGGTGGGAGCCACTGCACGCAGCACCCTAAGTACCACTGCATGCAGTCAGTATAGCGTCCTTTCTCCTCTCTTGGCAAAAGAAAGTTAAACTCGAGAGATAAAGGACGCTTGGAAGTATATTGTACTTTAATCAAGGATTACTCCAGGGAGAAATTGTGCGGCACCATGTCGCATGACTAACAACATTTACTCTGCTTCTGTCACTCATTCTAAAATACCTGCATTTCATGTTTATACAAGGTAATCTCGTACACGTCTACCTTTACAAAGAGCAGGAAAACATGTCCTGAAAAACATCAGCATCCACCACTGGCATTAGTTTGGCTTCTTACCACTAAATAATCCAGACAGCCGGTCAACAGTTCAATGAACAGCTGTAGTGACTCTGACACCTCCCTCTTCACCATTTTTGTTCCAGAAAGACAAACTGAAGGGCCACCAGTGATGCAGTCTGCCAAGATGTCTCCTTATTTGAAATAAGCACACTGTACTTAGTGAAGTGCACATCAAAGCCACACAATGTTACCCAGTGGAAAAAATCCAGGAGCAATGATACCTTGGAAGCGATGCTACTCATCCATTAAAGAAAAAAACAAGCTCCAACAGCCAAAACACTTGACAGCTTCCTTTCTTTTTAAAATTTATGTTTTTAAGAGGAAGCGCGATAGTGGGAGGGAGACGCAAAACACTTCTTCCAAGCACCCTTTATGGGCTCAAGCTGCGCCAGGGGAGGTTTAGGTTGGATATTAGGAAAAATTTCTTCACGGAAAGGGTAGTTAAGCACTGGAACAGGCTGCCCAGAGAGGTGGTGGAGTCCCCATCCCTGGAAGTGTTCAAAAAACGGGTAGATGTGGCAATTTGGGACGTGGTTTAGTCTAGTCTACCCTTGATTGGTTTAGTGTGGACTTGGTAGTGTAGGTTAATGGTTGGACTGGATGATGTTAAAGGGCTTTTCCAACCTAAACGATTCTATGATTCTGTGACTTCTCTGATGCGGGGCTCCGTCCCGCTCACCAGCCTGCTCCTTCTCGGGCTACGGAAACGTCGGGGACGGACGGCTGCCGCGATGGTGGCCCGCTGGCGATCCCAGCCGGGCTTCGCACCACGGCACCCTAACTGCACTCCGCCCTCCCGCCTCGCCTCACGAAGGCCGGCGGCCTGCCCGCGCCGTCCGGGGCCAGCGTGCAGCCAGCCGCTGCTCCCGAGCGCACAGCTGGCTTCCCAGCAGCTCTTCCTTCCGCAAAGAGTCGCTTCAATCATTTTCAGTGTCAAGTTCGGGTTAGACACGTACCGCGGGGGCCTGGGACAGAGGGCAGCGGCCCGCAGCCACCTGTGGCT
This sequence comes from Pelecanus crispus, assembly GCF_030463565.1. NCBI lineage: Eukaryota > Metazoa > Chordata > Aves > Pelecaniformes > Pelecanidae > Pelecanus > Pelecanus crispus. Next base: position 82,173,501 of record NC_134647.1, on the reverse strand, counting down.
GACTCCTGAGCCCTAACGATGGGCCCCGGCCCAGCGAGCGCCCCGAGACAGGCGGCCTGAAGCGCCCTGCCTCCCTCGCAGGTGTTTCTCGGGCACCTGCCTCACAGAAACCAGCCCGCGGTGCCGGCGCGAAGCTGCTGAGGCAGAAAAGAAACCGAAACCTCGCCAGAGCGCTCGGCCCGCCGCCGCCGCCGGAGCGGGGCCCGCTCGCTCGCCGCCAGCCGCGGCTGCCCGAGGCCCGCCCCGCCGCGGGCCGGGCCCGGCCGCACCTGCCGAGGCCCCATCGGCAGCCCGCACGGCGGCGGGGCGAACCGGGGCGCCGCCAGCCCAGCCCAGCCCAGCCCGCCCTGGGCCCCGCCCGGCCTCACCGTCCCGCCGTCCTTAATGATGATCTTCTTGGCCAGCATGATACTGCGGTTCACGGCGCGTTTCTTCTTCTTCCCCCCCTGGGTCATTTTACCATCCTACCGCCCCGGGGGGAGCGGCGGCAGCAGCGGACCCTCCCCAGCAGCCGGGCCTGGGCCTTCGCCTCCGCTCCCGCCGCCGCCGCCGCCGCCACCGCTCACGCACCCGGCGCCATCTTGGCCGGCCGCCCCCGCGCGCCGCCGCCGCCGCGCATCACGCGATCGCCCCATTGGCTGGGCGCGGGTCACGTGCGCAGGAGGCACCGCCCCCCCGGCCCGGCCCTCAGGGGCGGAGGGCGCGGGGTCGCCCGGGGGGGAAGGGCCCTTCAGGAGCACCCAGGCCAAGAGCGAGCTAACGCTGCCAAGTGCTCCACTAAACCGGCTGAGGGCAGAGGAACAATTCATTGCATGTTCCCCGGCTCGGTGGCTGCATTATTGTTTTAAAAGTAAAACGAGGAGTCGTTAAGGTTGGAAAGGTGGTGTTGGGTTGACGGCTGGACTGATGATCTGAGAGCTGCTTTCCAAACTTAACGATTCCTAGTTTTTACTTTCATTAAAAAATAATCCAGCCACCAAGCTAGGAAACATGAAATTGCTACTCTGCCCTTAATTGGTTTAGTGGTGGACTTGGTAGTGTTAGGTTAATGGTTGGACTGGGTGATCTTAAAGGGCTTTTCCAACCTCAACAACTCTGAACTTCAGCCCTAACCTACAGACCCGCGCTCTAGCTCCCTTACAGCGCAGGCACCAGTCTTAACAAAGGGGTGGGGGAGTCTCCATCCCTGGAAGTGTTCAAAAAACGGGCAGAGGTGGCACTTTGGGACATGGTTCAGTCTAGTCTACCCTTGACTGGTTTAGTGTGGACTTGGTAGTGTAGGTTAATGGTTGGACTGGGTGATCTTAAAGGGCTTTTCCAACCTCAACAACTCTGATTCTATGACCTCTAAGATCACCAGTCCAACCATCACCCCAACACCCCCATGCCCACTAAACCATGTCCCCAAGTGCCACCTCTGCCCGTTTTTTGAACCCCTCCAGGGATGGGGACTCCCCCACCTCTCTGGGCAGCCTGTTCCAATGCTTGACTGCTCTTCCCGCTTAGAAATTTCTCCCAATATCCAACCTAAACCTCTCCTGACGCAACTTGAGCCCATCCACTCACCCTATCAAGACTTGTAACAACTGATGGATAACAGCGATGGCTGCAAACATCCTTTTTGCTCTACGGGCAGCCCGGTAGACCCACACTCCGTACCACGAGCAGGAGCCTGCTCGCCTTTGGCTCACTGAGAGACCAGGGCAGATCCACAGGCCTGAGCCCTCCTCCCGCAGCTGCTGTCCTGGGGTGCACCGCTCCCCACCCACGCTGCAGGGCACACCGGGCTTCATTTCCCGACCCAGGCAGCCCTGGGATTCATACAACACGTTATCGCGGCCTTTCCTGCCCCTCGGTTTCTCCCATACCTCCGCCGGCATCAATCCTCGGAGCTACGCCGCCTGACCGAGCCCGCAAGGCCGTTCCCAGCCCCTTCCTCCTGCCCTGAGCTGGCTGCGGGACTGGGAAAGGAGCAAAAAAGGCAGCTCTTACTGCATATACCGTGAGACGTCAAAAGACGTTTCTAGAGCCAAAGTACACAACCACAGATACAAGACCACAGGTACAATCCATCTTAAAAACGCAACATGCAGGCATTCTGCTTTCTTACTCTCAAGGTTTAAACTTAGCTTCTGAAAGCTTTAACAACTTGAAACAGGCAGGCTAATTCAGGTTCCGATTACCAATTCAGGCCTGGGAAAAAGGAGCAAAAAAGGCAGTTCTTACTGCGTATACCCACGAGACGTCGAAAGACATTTCTAGAGCCAAAGCACATGACCACAGATACAATCCATCTTAAAAACACAACAGGCAGGCATTCTGCTTTCTTACTCTCAAGTTTTAAACTTAGCTTATGAAGCTTTAACAACTTGAAACGGGCAGGCTAATTCAGGTTCTGATTTACCACACAGCCTGCAGGTAATAAGATAACAGGGATGGGCTTTCTCAAGGCACCATACCTGTTAATGCGGGAAAGCTTTTAGAAATGTGTACTATTATTATTAATCATTCTGCGGCTTACAGTTTTCATTCTTTCATCACTGATGCCTGGCAGCGCTAAATGGAGCAACATCCGTCCACATCCAGTCCTACCACATGCCCGATCTCAGACACAACTCTCCAGGGCCGTATCCACGTACCAGCCTTTTCTCTCTGTTCTTCTTCACTCAGTCCTCCACCTTCCAGCCCTCTTACTGCATATCCCCGTCTCCCCAGCTCCTGCGACATCCCTGTTTCCCCCAAAACCTCAGCTGCGTCTTAGCATCTTCCCTCTCCATCCAAACAGTGGCCGCTACGCTGAACTTCAGCCCTAACCTACAGGCCTGCGCTCTAGCTCCCTTACAGCGCAGACACCAGTCTTAACAAAGGGGTGGGGGAGTCCCCATCCCTGGATGGGTTCAAAAAACGGGCAGACGTGGCACTCTGGGACATGGTTTAGTCTAGTCTACCCTTGATTGGTTTAGTGTGGACTTGGTAGTGTAGGTTAATGGTTGGACTGGATGGTCTTAAAGGTCTTTTCCAGCCTAAACGATTCTATGATTCTATGAAATCACTCGCCACTGACGATCATGTGGACTTAACTAAAACTATTAGCCTTAAGAACAAGCACCCTCTTATCATAACGCAGCTTTTAAGGAATTTAGAATTTCATGAGATGTACCCCTGCTCAGGCCTGTGGATCTGCTCTGGTCTCCCTGTGAGATGAAGACAAGTAGGCTCCAGCTCACGGTACGGAGTGTGGATCTACCGGGCTACCATAGTGGAAAAAGGATGTTTGCAGCCACTGCTCTTATCGGTCAGTTGTTACAAGTCTTCATAGGCTGTTCCAAGTATGCAATAATTCTGTTCCAGGGTTTCTCGCCCCTTCTATTTGAAAAGGAGAGGGGTCCTAAAATTTGGATGTGGTTTCAAGCCTACTCCTTGGAGAGAGTGCTGTTATGTTTTGGTGGGAAAGTCACACACAGACATGTACGTGACACGTAAGGAGCTCACGCAAAAAAGTTAACGCGACTACATCTCGGCAAAGACATTTTGTAACTAGGCTGATTAAACAGCTGTTTTTCCATCCACACCTGTGTATTAGACCAACCCCTGTTATCGATGCTATTATCCCAAAATAAATGCATCTCAAATATCAAGTTTGCTCATGGAGGCCGAGCAGACGATTCAAGTAAGAATTCCTAAATTTGGAATGAACTCTAAATATGACTCGCTTTTGCTGTCATGAGTTTCAGCCAGCTAGACATTTTCAAATAGCAAACTCCACTTACCTACGTGACACAATCCTCTCCGCCATTATTTAACTGAAAGACAAATTCCCGACAAACATTTAATCTGAAGGAGAGAAACAAAAATTGTCTGTTACGTCAACACCTGTAGCGTTCAACCTTCTACACAAAGTAAATGCACAACAGTACCTGCTAGCGGTAGAAGATATTACCCATCTTTTTGGAAGCAGAATGAAAATGGACAAGAGTACTTCCCACCTCCCCAAGGGAAACCCTTGATCCTAAAGCACAGACAGACGATGGTTTCAACGGTTGCAGTGAAGACTCCTACAGATTGCTTTTAGGCCAAACTCCAAGAACGCTGTCCCCTGCATCCCAGTACTCTGTACCAGCTACGCTCCTTCCGTTAGTTGAAGAATAATTAATTTCTGTCACCTAACGGCCTAAAAATTTCAGTTTAAATCATGCTACATGTGATCACTAAGATCAGAGCGGAATGGACAAAAGGAACTGACAGCAACAAAGAGTCCTGAAAATTATTGGTGCATAGCTGGTGAAATGACTTGATTTATTATATCTGGAAAGCACAGGGAAGCATGTCATCCACCATCTATAGCAATGTGTTTGAGAAGTCTCTCCAGGTCTCCGATATATCGTTAATTATAGCTATACAAAACCTCAGCTTCTAAATTGTAACATGAATCAATGGATTGTGTTGCATTCTAGATGGCATATTGTATAGAACTTTCCACTGCTACCAAAATTAAGTATTTAAAATGGGGTGGGGGGAAGCTACCGAATCACCAGCTGCCTCCTGGTAACTTTCAGCAAAACTCTTCTACAAGGAATTAGAGTGTTCTACAATCAACATGCCACACGATAGCTTGGTACTTGATACCCCGGCACTCCCTACCACCTCCAGTTCAGGAACCGCCATCCTGAATAAGGAGATCAGGGTTTTCAGACCAGAAGAGTGCAGAGACAGACAGTCACAAGAATGCTGCTGGAACGTGATTCACGAGAAGTCACGATACAGTGGTCAAAAAGAAGCATGTCTCAGGCAAAATTAAATTTCTGGCAAAATTCAGTAAGCAGTATGTTAATAGATACCACTAACAAACGTCTTACAATAGCCTTCTAGAGTTTATAGAAGATTATGCCAAAAATTATGTTCTGAAATAATAGATGACCAGCCGGGTTAGCTCAGTTGGTTAGAGCATGGTGCTAATAACACCAAGTTCACAGGTTCAATCCCTGCTTACTGCAGGGGGGTTGGGCTTGATGATCTCTCAAGGTCCCTTCCAACCCAAAGCATTCTATGATTCTATGTTAATTAAAACATCATTTTGTTTCTGCTAAAATATGCATAAGGCAAGCCTCTCCCTTTACAAAACTCTCAAACAGTTTTATATCATATTCTTAATAAAGCCAGAGCTTAATTTTAACCAGTTTATTACTGTAGTGACACTATCCACACAAACAGGAGAAAAAAAAATACAGTATTTTACCTCAATACGGGTTAAAAAAAGACTGCATTAGGTCATATAAGATGCATCCCATGGTTCACCAGTGTCATACCAAAAAAATAACCTGTTTTCAAACTGCCTGGAAACACCATATATTAAAATTGTATTCAGTGTCATCACACACAAATATCAACATATCAAAAAATCCTAAGATCACCTTAAAAATTTTGCTACTGGGTTTGAATACGTGATTTATATTTGGGCTTATATATTTAAAATCCAATTTAAAATATATTGACAACAAAGATAAAGTTCTAAAAATCTAAGAAAGTGTAACTCACGGCAGCAAATATAGACATATGCTTAGCATATAAGCAATTCTTACCGAGCTATAAATTGCTAGTGAAATGAGTATGGCTAACTACACGATGATGGAATGATGATGGAACGTTAAAGGCAAGAGTTAAAAATGTGCCGTCTGCTCTTGGATTGAAATGTGCAGCAGACATTCAAGAATGAGCACTGAACGGCACCTCAGGACAGATTTTTTTGCTTCTAGTAGGAGTTATAAATTCACCTAGCAGGAAATATATAGAAAAAGTTATAAATCCAGCTACACAGAAATTTGGATTCACAGTAATCGGAGCAGAAGATCTTCTAGTTAACCCCACTTATTTTGCTGCATTCTCCCCTGCATTTTTTCCAGTAAAAACCCCTTAATTCTAGATATCTAAAAACATATAATGAGCTTACCTGGAAAGCGTAGAACTCTTTAGTAACTTCCTGTGGAAAACAATCAGCATTAAAACTGAACAGAACAGTGAAAACCAAGGCAAGGAAACACTTCTTGGACTTTTTTACAGTAGCTGAACACCACAGGTAATGATACACTATCACATACATGGTATATGACCATGTTATAAACATTACCTTTCTAATAAAAAAAAAAAAACAACCCCTTAATGTTTTTTAATATCTCATTCTTATAAAACATGGATTCCAGAGAAGAAAACAATGAATAATCTTCCTCATTCACAATATCCAGCAAGAAACACTGTCAACAGGAGGAAAATGAACAACAACTTCAAATTTGGACAATCATGATTGCTTAAATACAACAGAACATGCATGGCTGATAAAGAAATATATTAAAATATGAAAGTTACTGACAACAAAAAACAGAAGAAACGCGTTTCATTTATCATTTTTAAAACAATTTAACAAAATCCATTACAGTCTTTTGAATTACAGCCATAAAAATAAGTTAGGAACACAAAACACGTACGCACTTCTAAAAATCTGTGAGAGGACAGTATGAGTAACTGGAATGCAAGTGTATGCTACTAAAATAAGACTGGTTTTCTGAGGAAAAATAAAAGTAGTTTCTAAAAATAGTTACAGTAAAAACCCCAAGGTGTTACCTTGTAGAAGCTGGTTCTAGAACATTAATCTACGCATTATTAAAGCAAACAAAAAGGGAAGTTTTCTTATAATTTGTCTAAAACAAAGAAGTTGAACAGACCTATAAAATTATCTGAATTCTTTGAGAAAAAAGATTATTGGGCACTTGCGGATAGCACAGAAATACAATGTTCAAAGAAAAGTTTATCTTACTTTGTTAGACTCAAGACTTTTCACCACTGAACTGCTGATTTATTTTGCTTTGAAGATAGTTCTAAGTTTATTGTTCCTTGACCATTTATCATGTATCCCAGAGATTCTCACATAAAACTACCAAATATCGGAGTATTCAATAAATACTAGTACTCCCATTATGCAAGTCTTAAAAGAAAAATAAATCACATAATTCAAGTTATTGAAAATAAATAGCTAGCTAAAACTTCATAAATACTTAAATAAAATCCTGCTAAGTATAGGCTAGCCTCCTAAATAGACAACTAAACTAGCAAATCCATAGTCAAAAGTCAGAAAAATAGTTCAGAAAGACAGGTTTATTTTTGGAAAGTTAGACACCTCCATTGCTTTTAGGGCAAACTCAAAGCACAATATCCCCTACTTCCCAAAGCTCTGTGCTAACTATGCTTCTTTGGTTAGTTAATGAGTTATAGACTTAAAACTGCCTTTTTTTTTTTTTTTTAATTTTAAAACCCAGATACAAAAGTATCTCAATGAGAAAACGTGCATATGCTCTGAGATTGTACAGGTTACAGAAATCAGTAAACCCTCCTCCAATCCTTTTTGTTCTCAGGAAACATAGGCTGTCTTCCCTCTGTCTGGAATAATGCTTTCCAACCTGGAAGGGCTCGGAGTAGAGTCCTTCCTTAGCTCTTTATAAAGAGCTAAAAATGCAAATTCGTATTTCCTTGACGGCAACAAGCGTATGAAGCAATCTATCCCTCTACCGGAAAATTTAACGGAACTGTACATTGAAAGCACGGAAGAGTCACCCATCTACGGCCAGGAGTTGCTGTTCCTTAGTAGAGCGGATCTAGACGACATCCTACTCAAAAGGAAGGAGCGCACATTCCTGTTCTTTCCTTTAAACCGATCCTTACTGACCACTGTTGGCAGGTGCACCCGAAATACGCACGCTGGGTTCCGCGTCCCAGAACTCCAGCCATGTGGTGATTATTTGGCCTGTTTGGTCCCTTCCTGTGCAACTGCTAAAGTGTTCTCAACCGGCCGCTTATGGGGTTTTTTTTTGAGAAATTCCTCAAGGAAGTAAGGAATTCTACCACCTGAACATCTGCACTACTGCGACTCATGAAATTCAAAGTAGTCGTGCAGATCAAACTCCAGCCTGACACTTCTCGGAGCGTTTCGGAGTCACAACACTGCGAGCCGCTGTTCAACGCGCGTATCTTACCTCACGTTGCGTTTCAGTGCCAGAATGACTTAGAGGTAATTTCCACAACGTTTTTGCCACGTTGAGTGTTGAGGTAACAGATTTAATATTAACACAGAATGGCAATTTAGGGTAATAGGAGATCGTTCTGACTACCGCGTAGCAGAGCTCCTGCAATTACGGCACGCTGGGAGAGATTCGCATTTACAACACTTGGTTACAACCTACAGGATCTCCTTGCCAACCCACCGCTAAAAGGCAGAAAAGAGGATGAGGTACTTTGGTAAACATTTTAAAACACCTCTCTCTTCACAACGTGTTCGTTAGCACAGGACAGAAGTGAGAAAGTGCACGAGGGGGCAAAAAAGGAAAGCATACGTTTTTACCACTTGCCGTTCTACAAGTAAGGGACTACTGATACGTTTTTGTATAAATCTATACCTTTACGAGCGTCACGGGTGGATAAGAAGTCACTCTACATTAATCTCCACTGTGAATCGGTCTCCTGAAAAAAAGTGATTTTTAAGACAACTTTTTGTTTATCAGTTCTGGCATTTTTTTGGTGATTCTGGCTATATGCAAATACTCCAACAAGTGAAGTGTTCCTAACAGTCTAATTGATCTCAGTTCTAATTGCATCTAGGCTTCTATTTGGTTTAGAACAGAAGAACAGCATGCTTTTACATTTACCTATTGCACAATTAATTACTTTTTCATTACGTTTCCTATTGAAGTAATTCCACTAGTAGACTGAATAGCTCCGGAGAACCCATTGTGGTCTATTGGCTCAAGGACTCCCAGAACAAAATAATAATAATGATAACAATAATAATAATAACAAAAAAAAATATCTCTAATTAAGCCATTACATAGAAATGTACTGAAAAAGCCTCAGAGAGTTCATGAGTAAACAACACGTGTTTAAAAAACACCTCTGTAATAAAGTACAGTACAGTATACAGATGATATACCATAATAGCTCCAGATGGAGCTGTTACAGACAACAATAATAATGCATTTAAAATGTTTATTATGGGCTTTTTTTTTTTTTTTTAAACTGGGGTTTAAAAAAAAAAAAAAAAAATCCCCAGAGGATATTTAAAGCACAAAAACTACTTTAAAGGTTCTACTGACAAGTTGATTTATAATCAATAAAAATAAAACGAATGAGCAAGCACTCCATCGTAAGCCTGCTCTCCGCGCCAGGTTAGCGCCGTAACCTCTGGCCTGCGTTCACGGCGTTCTTGCATCCGCTGGAGCGCTGCCGGCTGTCCTGAGGAAGGCTGGAGTATCAGCACAGAGTTCCAGCTTGCCCTCCGAATTTCTCTCTTTCTCTACTTAGGTGAGAATGTTAACATTCTTACAATAGTTTTTATATAAGCAACAGAACACAGATTTCTGTTATTAAATCCGCCTTCTAAAAATATAAAAATATTTGATATCGTGAAAGTCTTTCAATCATACTTCAATCTTCACAGTTTTAATAAGGAATATCTAATTGGAACCATCACTTCAGAACTATGATGTGTATTCAGCTGATTTCATGTAAATAGACAAACAGTTAAAAACATATTTACTAAGATTAAATATAGTCAAATTGCAAAAACATACAATCTGACAATGTTGTCATGTGCTCTTTCACAGAGTGCATAGGACATATTTCTGCAGCAGTCAATACAGTAAATTCTTTTGATGCAATCCCAGTCAAAGCTGTAAACATTTCTAATCACAGTTTCTTGGAAACTTTTTGTTCCTTTCAAGTTTTTATTAGCAAGTTGCACTGGGCATTCCCCTGCCATTTTTTTTTTTTTTTTCCCCCCACCAGTTACAGACAGTATCATCATCCACCTTTAACCCCTCTGGCTGTTCAAAACTACTCAAAAGCATTTCTTCAACAGGTTCAGGGCAGTAATCCTTCCCTTGCAGCGCACAGTGACGCTTTCCACGTGCCATTGCTAGCAAGGCCCCCGGTGCATGATCTTGAGAAGCAGGCTGATGACGAAGTCTGCTATGCCTTAATGGGATTTCCTGCAGGTTTGGGATCATAACCATATAGGAAAGTAGCTGCTATTACAAGGACGGCTCCGAAGAAAAAGACACTGAATAAAATAGGGATGGGGGCGGGGGGGGGAAGAAAAAAAGGTCGTTTTAGTTGACGCAATTCTATTTATGTAATACAATCAAAAGAAAGGACATTTTTCCTGTGGGAACACAGAAAGATAAATTACATTTGTCCAATTTATAAAGAACAAAATAATTTGCATATATTTATTATAGGAAGATGCAGGAAGCAGTTGAAATAAGAAACTTACATCCACAAGGTAAGGTATCATTATACCGACATATTCTGAAAATTAAAATTATAGTTTCGTGGAACAATTGTCAAAAGTAATCGGACCAGTCTGTTTTTTTTTTTTTTCTTTTGCCTAAAGCTCTGTGCAAAATGCAAGCAGAAGCTAAAGAAGGACAACTACCGTGGTTACCCAGCCATTTTTAACATCTTACATGCTGGAGTTGTGTTTGCTTTGAAGTCCAAAGCTTATGTCAAAGCGAATTACTGCTGCCCAAGAACCAGTCTGCCAGTCAGTATAATCTAATTTTTGGCAGACAGATGAGATTTATGTGAGGAAAAGATAATAAAGGCATCTTTTCTATTGTGACATATGGGCCTTTCAAGCTGTTTTGATAGTTACAAGTCTGAAACAAAATATCCAAAGCCATCAGACAATCAGTACACATTTTAGAAAAGAACCTTGTCATAAAGACATGATAATGTTGACAACTGGATCTTCTGAACCAAACACTATAAAAACTGTGGCGCATGACACGATAATCCTTCAGAGAATACAGTTAGCCTATTTCTGGACACGATCCATTGCAACACGTTCCAGCCCTTAAGTTATTATCTCAATCAAAAATGTTTGCTGAAGTGAGAGAAACAATTACTCAGTTTCAGGTCAAATAAATTCTGTTGGCATAAGCAAGGTAGTAAAGATTAAGTTTGATTAACTCAAGTCAGTAAAGTTTTATTAAATGACATCACTTCAAGTTCTACGTGGCTCCAACTCATTTAATTATTTACAACTCTGTCCATTTTCACCATGTTTGCAGAAGCTGCTAAGTTACTTATTAATTTTCCATTTGAGCACACAGAAATTCTTAAACCACTTTCTACATTTGTTTTAACAGGACAAGCATAGGCTACTTAAATTCTAAGTTCAATGTCTTCCACTTTTTAAGCCTCATTAGTTGTTCTACTTCCTTTTTTGCATGTTTAAGTAAACTCCTGCTAATATTGCAAATACTACTTTTAGATAAAAAGATGTTTCTTTATATCAGATGCAAAAGTTGTAAATGTTATTCAAAATATTTTTACACTGTGAGTATGTGTAACATGTGTGAGGGGCGTAGGTCATTTATAAGCAAAATCCTATTAATATATCTGAAAGTTGGAATATTACTTCTACGCTCCATGCATTAACAGGCACTGCTAAGAGAAGCACTATTCCAGAACCTACCCATGTACAAAACCCGCAGTGCACGGAGCTACTAAAATCGAATTCATGAAACGTCAGGACACAGCGTATTGGGCCTAGAAGCATATAGCAAGCATTTTTCTCTCTTGGTTGAGTGTTTTCACTAATAAATATGGTATTGTCTTTAGCAAAAAGCTCTGCCTTTGGGCTGCTGGGTGTCCTTGGGCAACTAGTTGCTGTAATGTAACTTCCACGTGCGTATGATTGCAATTACCTCTTTTAGAGACTGTTTTGAGATTAGATGAGAACCAGTAGAAAAAGACTACCATCATTATCACCCCACAGCCGTAACTCCTCTTGCGATGAGATGGCTTGTGCAAGATGTGCCCGTTTAGAGAACGAAGAGGAAGCGGGAGACGGGGCCTTGCTCAGAGGAGCCGGCAGAGGGGAGGCTGCTGCAGGGAGCGGAGCCAAGGGCAGTGCCAGGCAAGCACCAACGCCAGCGAGGGCTGGCTGCAGCCTACCAGCAAAGCAGGGGCTGAACAAACCGAGGGAGACCGGCTAGGGAGGGAGGGGAGGGAAAGGGACAGGGAACTAAAACACACAGCCTGCAAGAGAGTGGTTTGGCAAAAGCCCAGCTTTGCGCTTCACTTATTCCTGCCTCACAGAAAATTTCATCTTGCCAGCTGTACTGAAAAACTGAAGTGTTAGTGATGGCATGCAACGAAACTAAACTTTTATGTGCAGTTGCATCTAAACATAGTGTTAGTGATGGCATGCAACAAAACTAAACTTTTATGCGCAGTTGCATCTAAACATAGTGTTAGTGATGGCATGCAACAAAACTAAACTTTTATGCGCAGTTGCATCTAAACATAGTGATGGCATGCAACGAAACTAAACTTTTATGCGCAGTTGCATCTAAAAATAGTGTTAGTGATGGCATGCAACAAAACTAAACTTTTATGTGCAGTTGCATCTAAAAATAGTGTTAGTGATGGCATGCAACGAAACTAAACTTTTATGCGCAGTTGCATCTAAACATAGTGATGGCATGCAACGAAACTAAACTTTTATGCGCAGTTGCATCTAAACATAGTGATGGCATGCAACGAAACTAAACTTTTATGCGCAAGTTGCATCTAAACATAGTGTTAGTGATGGCATGCAACAAAACTAAACTTTTATGCGCAGTTGCATCTAAACATAGTGATGGCATGCAACGAAACTAAACTTTTATGCGCAGTTGCATCTAAACATAGTGATGGCATGCAACGAAACTAAACTTTTATGCGCAGTTGCATCTAAACATAGTGTTAGTGATGGCATGCAACAAAACTAAACTTTTATGCGCAAGTTGCATCTAAACATAGTGTTAGTGATGGCATGCAACGAAACTAAACTTTTATGCGCAAGTTGCATCTAAACATAGTGTTAGTGATGGCATGCAACGAAACTAAACTTTTATGCGCAGTTGCATCTAAACATAGTGTTAGTGATGGCATGCAACGAAACTAAACTTTTATGCGCAGTTGCATCTAAACATAGTGTTAGTGATGGCATGCAACGAAACTAAACTTTTTTGCGCAAGTTGCATCTAAACATAGTGTTAGTGATGGCATGCAACGAAACTAAACTTTTATGCGCAGTTGCATCTAAACATAGTGATGGCATGCAACGAAACTAAACTTTTATGCGCAGTTGCATCTAAACATAGTGTTAGTGATGGCATGCAACGAAACTAAACTTCTACGTGCAAGTTGCATCTAAACATTCTAAAAAGTGTGGCTTGGACTGTTTTTTTATTTATTTTTGCAGTTATATCAGGTAAACATTAAGTTTTCTTTTTTTTTTTTTTCAGCATACATGGAAAATAATTCTTACCTTGTAGGGACAAAATCTTGCAGCCAGAAATAGGAGATCAATGTTGACAGTATAATAGAGAGAGAAGTTGCAAATCCCTTTAAAATGTTGTCTGCATATTTTATAACGGCAGCGATCACCAGCCCTCCAAGTGCCTGAAAAATATTGAGGTTTGGATTTGCAACCTGATAATTCCACTGAGAGCACCTATTTTAATAACATGTACTTACTTTAGGAAAAGCTTTTGCCTATGATTAGAAGCATTGCATTTATTTTATGTTATGGATACGCACTGTTGAAGATAAATATTGGAAGAGTTGTTCTTTCCCCATTAAAGAAATTGTTGATCAACTAGTGAAAATGCTCGTACCATGTATTTTTAGCCACAGGAAGATGGGCATATATATATATTTTTTTTAAACATTGCAAAAGAAATAATGCTAATGTGCTTTTATGTTGCACAGTACTTAGTCATATACTTGCTATGTGTTTTCCAGGTTTTTATTTAGAGGTTTATTCTAATAGTCATAGATCAAACTACTGACTATAGAATTCTCAGTAGCTTCAATGACACCCATCAGTTTCCCCCATCATTTATAGAAGAGTAAATCCCAAGCACCTTCACAGAAACGTGTGATACAAGGCATCTCACCTGTAAAACAACAACTATCCAAGTAAGTTTATTGTATCCTTGAAAAAATCCATTCTTTGATAGTTGCTCTCCATCATAAATGTATACACCCATCAGTCCAAATATGCTACCAAAAAATCCTGAAAGGACAAGATTGATTTAAAAGCTTCAGGTGAAAATCATGCAAACAGGTTCCTTGTCCTCAAGGACTGCTCACATATATCCAATTTTAAAATAGGACTGCTACTTGCAATACCATCACATTCAAATGCAATCAGTGTTCAGACGGATATTCTCTTTCAAAAAGCTATTTTCCACACTCATAACAAGTTTTCTCTGTTTCCATTAGGACATTGTTACATACTTATCTTCCATTGCTTTCTACTGGAATGGGGTGATTTTTGTTTATGGCATATAGCAAAATTCACTTAAACACAATTTCAGTTTTCCTGAAACTAGTCATGACTGAAGGCTGAGGTCACCTTCACTGTCACCTGGAGAGAAAAACAGGGAAAACTTTCAGTGGAGGAAATGGTGACTGACATAGCAAGAGCAGGACTTATCAGTGTGCCAATTCGGACGAGGATCTTGGAAGCGGGATTCTTCTGAACTGGTCTCAAACACAAGGAATGTTGTTTATTAGTAGAGAGTTAATGTCAAAAGAAGAAATCGAGATGAGATTAAAAAGTTTATAATTTGGTGAGTATAGTGTTGTTCTATCAGACAGAAAACTTTTCCTAATCCCCTCAGGCATGGAAGCAACGTGAGCACCCCCTCTGTGACCGATGCAGGCTCTAGTCCCGAGCAGGAAAGGGGGAATATTTTTTCCATTCCTTTTCTGTGAAAAGCTGACCTCTATTTTCGTCGCATTGCTTTGCGTCTGAAAAGGGCAGGATTGTTTTGAACAAAATAAAACCTTCTGTTCGACAAGAAAGATTTATTTTTGTAGATGTAATTAAAAATTTAGGTTTCGTTCAGATTAAACCAATTACTTCTATTTGCCAATTGATCTGCTAAAATAAATAAATAAAATCAACTATTCATACGTCCCCAATATGATACTGGTATGCATGAAAAACTGAATTTTTCAACAATTATTCAAATATATTTTCCAATTTTTTCTACAGTTCTAATAATTCTCTATGGATATGAAAGTGAAAACCAGGTTGGTTTATGGCTTTTGTTGTTTCTGTTTTAAAAGCTCTATTTCAAACCTCTTGGTTACGACTGTCTTGCTCCTGAACGATACAACATCTTAAGCAGGCAACTATCTTGCACATGCAGAAAGGATACACTAACGTATTTTTGAAATTAGGATTTCATGTTTTAAATATTTTCCAAAACCTGTATCAGGAAACTCTCTATGAAACATGACGAAATTAATTTCATTTTTGAACTGAAAACAACCTTAATAGGAAGCATATTCAACTGAATTTTGTATTGAGGCAAATTAAGCTCACTGACAAAAAATTTAAAAAAATCAGGTGATTCAATTCTCACTCTTATCACACACATTTATGTCTTCATATATCAGTCCTAGTTATTCATTACCTTGAACAGTCTGCGTTTAGATGCAGTCTGTTCTGATCTCATTGTTTTCATAAAGCAATTACCGGAACATTCAATATATGACCAGGCCAACTATCAAACTACTGAACTCATTTGTTTTCATACATGCTTCTGTGCACTGTAGAAAAATCTGAAGAATGCTTTAGAAAAGGTCATTGATTTTTCAACCATTATGAACGTTTAATTGGAAATTGTTTCAGATATCTGCATTGCTGCCCACCAAAGCGCTTTTAGCGTGGAAATTGAGAGTAGTAATAATCAGCTTTCCTTGGCAACAGCTTTTATATCGTAGCTCCAAATCTTACCTTAAATCCTGGACCAAGCCCCAGCTACCCACCCTTCTCTGCCTCCAAAATTCCCTAACATAACCTTTCCTGAGGTATCCCCTACACCCTGTTCAAGAAAACTTGGTTTTAATATACACAACTTCAATAAATACTAGCAGATAGTAAGTAGAGTTTTTGATCCCCTTCCCTATCCTCAAGTTTCAAAACATTATGGACGTGTGAAAATATTAACATATAATGAAACTGCAGTTCTGCATTTTTAACTGAAACCATTTACAATTAAAACACAGCAACAGGAAAAGAAAGGAAAAAAATACTGTTTGTATTCAGACTTTTTTTGACCATAGCAGTTTAGCTAACTACAAAACCCCACACCATCTCCTGTTTTTATGGTACTCCATGACATTCTACCAGACTCAGTACACAGCCCTGATCCACTAAATCATTCTCATAACTTAATCCGACAGTACTGTAGATTTGATCAAGAGTCTATTCTAAGATGCTGAAAAGTTCAAATTCTGCTGAAAGCATTTATCCAAATATGCAATAAATAATTACTGCCTAGAGGTGAAGACCAGAGGGTTTCCATTAGAGAAAGAAGGGCAACTCCAACAGTAAGTTTTGTTTCTGTTGCAAAACAGCAACAAAAAGATATTGCTGGTGTCACATTTCCAACCCTATAAACGGGACAAGATTGCTTTGAGGTGAGGGAAAACTCATCCAGGAAAATGGATCAACTCTGTCGCCGTTAATATCTCGGTTCTAGAAGACCAAGAACTACTTTGGAAATAGAAGGTATCCTCTTACCGATAGGTGCACAAGAGGTAAGGGCATTAAAATAGTCAAGATGAACTGGCTTTTGCATATGCCTCTCTCCTGGGATTATAGCGACAACTAAAGCAAACTGACCTTTGTATTGAAATAATAGTAATTCATTACCTCAACTTCATTCACAAAGCAGTTTTTTTGTATTAAAAGTGCCAACCTATAAAAACTGCCTGCCCAGACACAAAAGAAAAAAAATTTTAAAACACCTCAGAACATTGATTTAGAAACATACTTTGTTTTACTATTCCTATGTTCTCTAAAAAAAAAAATGTAAAAAAAAAAAAGGAAAAAGGAATACTATCTGTATTTATCAGATCTTATGGATTAGTGCAAAAGAATCATTTTTAAACATAGAAGATACAGAATACTGCATAAGATAACATTCTTCAGAAAATTTTAAATACAAATTCAATTGACATTCTGTACAAACTTACAGACACTCTATAAGCAAGTTCAATCAAGAACCAGGTTGAGATCAGAAAGCAACTGCTGGAATTCTATCTAGCAGAGATTATACTCTTGGTTTTTGAAGTGTCTTTATGCAGAATACTAAAACATTGGTAATATTTTGTATTTTTATATATATTCTGCACATTTATCTTAATTCTTCAGAATGCAGGATCTCTAAGAGGTGACGAAAATTAAACTTACCAAGCTGAATGTTTCTGATCCACACAGACTGCTTAGTTTCCTTTAAAATTTTCTCAAAATAAACCCCAGCAAATCCGCTGGAAAAGCATGCTATGAGAACTGCGATCAGGCCTACGAACTGAGATCCCGCTGAATGTTCCTTAGCAGCTGTTGCTTGAGAGTCCGAAGGCCACTGCACGTAAAAACAGTTACCCCAAAAGTTACACAAAATCAAGTCACGAGCACCTACAAAATGCACGTTTGTTTTCTAGCAGCAGTAACAGTCACTAAATACAGACAATCACATGCTTGTAAAGTTTATTATTTGCACCATAAATAGTTTTAAAAGACTGAAAGTCATCATTTTTCTTTCTACGTATTCATACGGAGTAAAGTTGCGCCTCAACTGGGAGAATACCCATCGATTTAAACAGGTCGAGGATTTATATTTTATAAGCTGGAACTGTTTCTGAATCCCAGCACGACTTATCACAGTCACCAACTTTTGCCACCGCCAGTTAGTTACCTTACAAATATAAGCACAGTTAGAAACCCCCTTACACCAGCTGTCTTTAAGATGGGATGAATTCTCTTTTGCGTGTGATTATGCAGACGAGTACAAGAAGCTGACATTTATGAAGCTAAATCCTGCAATGTATCTAACGCTAACAGAATAAAACGCAATGCCATAGACAAAAGCATACTGAAGAGTCTCTTAATGATAATCAGAATGCTTTGTTCCCATTTTGAATTACGGAATTTGAAAATGCTATAAAATTTAATCCTCAGAATTTTCTTCAAGTCCTTAAGTTTTAAAATAAAAATTTCTAGGATATGCTAAAATTTGCCAAAAATTCTTAGAATAGTCTTTTATCCCACGATCCTGCCCTCTGAAAACTACAAACGCCTGTACCTGCACTATTTAGAACAGAGGCCAAGCTGGCCTCTTGAAAAAGTTGAAGTAAATTTGCCGTGCTGGAACCGCATCACAAGGTGGGCGGCAGAGCTGCGCTGGCGGGGAAGCTCTGCGAATCCCCCGTGCCTGCAGCAGCGTGCTAGCAAACCCTGCGATCGCTGTTATTTGCGGGTCGCTCCACAGGCCCTGTCACCTTCTACAGCAGAGCACGGGGACGCAAGAGAGGTGCCGTCTCCTGCCTTTGAGCCATTTCTGGTGTCCTCTAGCCCTGGCCAGCTGCGATCCGTAGCTCCTGACCACACTCTGGTGCTCGTGTGCGGCTGGCGGAATCAGAAAGCTGTACGATCAGTACAGAAATCCACGTTCCTTGCGCAAACACATTAAACAAACACAAACCACCTGTTCACATTTACCTGCACAAGTGCCACGCCTGTCATCAATATTACTAATGAAAGCCACTGGTATACGCCCAGTTTCTTGCTCAACATGGACACAGAAAACAATGCTGTGGTGAGAATTTTCAGTTGGTATGTAACCTAGAAGAACCCAGAAACAGTTACTACCACGTAATTCATGTTGGTTTGGTTTTGTTTTGTTTTTTTTTTAAACTTACAGAGAAATCCAAATGTACAATACCTGGTACGTGGCTGCATCTAGGTTTGACAATGCTACATACAGCAAGTTATTCTGAAGAGTATAAATTCCTGAAGGAATAGCAAGTTTAAGAGTTTCCATGGGTTTATTAAGGATTTCATCATGTAGCACTCTGTTCAGAGTCCGTAAATTGCACTCTACCCAAAGAAACAACAAAAGAAAAAGACATTCACTAAAAGGACAGAGGAAAAAAAAGAGAGGGAGCGCGCAATGTTCTGTTCTGATCGTTGCCCCCTTTTTATAGCTATCACTGCTATCAGGACCTCAAAATACGATTTACGTTTGTTTGACTTTCATGAGCCTCATGAAAGTAAGTAAGTAAGAAAAAAAGGCTGCAAAGCATCTTCCTGTAGCCTGGAATATCAGAACTAGAACAATTATTCACAATACTTTAAGTAAAACTTATTGAAACCGTATCAATATTTGAAGACGATACATTATAGAGTACCACCCAAAAAGTGCACATTTAGAAGCCTACAGTCATCAATATTTATGCATATACAATGACATTTTTAAGCTGTTGAAGATCAAATGCATATGTCAATGAACCAGATAAACTCAGTATCAAATGTACAAAATAAGAACTTGAGTAAATCTGAATATACTTTTTTTTGAGCTTAAAACTGTGCTTTTTCCTGTAGTAATGAAATTGCTTCCACCTTTCTGCATCTGCTGTTTAGTATAGGCTTCTAAATTATCATTCATGCTTTGGACACCCTTAAAGCTTTTCATTTTTTTCCTCCTTCTGCATACGAATTTCTTAAAATGCCTGAGCAAACACAAGCTTCAAGCTGTTAGAAAATTTATTCTTGCGCTCCC
Source organism: Pelecanus crispus (assembly GCF_030463565.1). Classification (NCBI taxonomy): domain Eukaryota; kingdom Metazoa; phylum Chordata; class Aves; order Pelecaniformes; family Pelecanidae; genus Pelecanus; species Pelecanus crispus. Next base: position 82,153,828 of record NC_134647.1, on the reverse strand, counting down.
CAGTACCCACATTCCTTAAAGAGAACTCTCTTCGGCAAATATACAGTATCTTGCATCGTGCGTTGAGGAGTGAAGTACGATTAGTGTCTTTGCAAGACTATTTCTTAAACGAGAAGGGAAAAGCTTTGTTGTACGCCTGTACTCACATGGCTGCTTTGCAGTTGCCATTACAATACAGCATATTGATTAGGAAAATTACTTGGTGCAAAATTTGACACATACTGCTGTCTCTGTAGACCAACAGAACACAGGCCAAAATCTTCAGAAGTTCAGCAATAACTACTGCAGTAGAGGACAAGTAACGAGGTCCTTCTTCTTTCAGCGTCCGAGAATAACGCATGGTCAAGACTAAACTTGTGGTCTGAAAAACCAGGATGCCCAAGGAAAGGTATTTTAAATTGGCTGACATTTTTTTACTTTTTTCTTCCTGAAACAGAACAAACAAACAAACAAAACAGCCTTAAAAGGGAATATTGCAGATGGATGTTTCCCCTGGGAATCAGCATGTTAAAAAAAGTTATCCAGGGAGCTCAGCCAAAGGAAAACAATAAACCTAATCTGATATTTACAAAGAAAAAGGAGATTAACCCCTTAAAAATGTTCTTCAAATACATGATTACAAGTGGGGAAGCATATTAGACTATTACATATTCTATTAGCATATTAGAATATTACATATTACATATATATTACAATATTAGAAGTGATAACTAATAGAGAAATGAAATATTTCTTATTTGTAATAAAGTAAAATAAAGACTATTAAGTGATAATTAGCTTTCCAAGAACTGGTTTCACAAAAGAAATCTCCCAAGTTAAATAAATCATGGATTTCCTTATGTAGGTGAAGGCTTGGAAGGTATTTTCAAAGTGAAAAAGCCCCACGCCGTGGCACTGCCGAACGCCCGGTGCCCCCGCTGCAATGGGCTATTCCCGGGACGAAGAGATCTCCGCATTCTCCCACCTCTCCAAGGTTTTTCAGGTCGCAGCCTCCGCCTTGCCAGAACACAGGGCCAGCCCAAGACGGGGCGAGGGCTGGGCTGCTTCAAATGAAAACGAGAGGCACGCCTGACGCTGGAGGGAACGGAGGGCTGTGGGAAGCAGGGTGTATTGGGTTTGTGTGGCAAGGTTTTGGTAACGGGGGGCTACAAGGGGGGCTCCTGTGAGGAGCTGCCCAAAGCTGCCCCCATGGCCAACAGGGCCAACGCCAGCCGGCTCCAAGATGGACCCAACGCTGGCCAAGGCCCAGCCCATCGGCGACGGTGGCAGCGCCTCGGGGGTGACAGATTTAAAAAGGGGGAAAGAAAAAAACCAAACAAGGTGCAGCTGGAGTGAGGCTATGTGAGAGGAGCGGCCCTGCAGCCCCCGGGTCAGGGCAGGAGGGGCTCCAGGCACGGAGCAGAGATTCCCCCGCACCCCCGGTGCAGCCCATGGCGAGGCAGCTGTGCCCTGCACCCATGGGGGCCCCCGGGGAGCAGAGATCCCCCCGCACCCGGGGAGGAGCCCAACCGGAGCAGGGGATGTGCCCGGAGGAGGCTGGGACCCCGGGGGAAGCCCGCGCTGGAGCAGGCTCCTGGCAGGAGCTGTGGCCCCGTGGGGAGAGGAGCCCAGGCTGGAGCAGGGTTGCTGGCAGGGCTGGGGACCCCGCGGGGACCCACGGGGAGCAGGCGGCTCCTGAGGGGCTGCACCCGGGGAAGGGCCCACGCTGGGGCAGGGGAGGAGTGTGAGGAGCCCTCCCCTGAGGAGGAAGGAGCAGCAGAGACAGCGTGTGATGGACTGACCCCAACCCCCATTCCCCGTCCCCCTGCCCCACTGCGGGGAGGAGGGAGAGAAATCGTGAGTGAGGTTGAGCCCGGGAAGAAGGGAGGGGTGGGGGCAAAGTGTTTTAAGATTTGAGTTCATTTCTCATTGCCCTACACAGGTTCTCACTCCTCTCTCCTACTCAGTTTCGATTGGTAATAAATTAAACTGACTTTCCCCAAGTCGAGTCTGTGTTGCCCGTGACGGTAATTGCTGGGTGCTCTCCCTGTCCTTATCTCGACTCACGAGATTTTTCATTTTATTTTGTCTCCCCTGCCCAGCGGAGAAGGGGAGCGATAGAGCGGCTTTGGTGGGCACCTGGCATCCAGCCGGGGCCAACCCACCACACCGGGCTGGATGGAGGAGCTGCAGGGCAGACGGCACTAAACCCGTCCTGCTGATTATCCTGCTCAAAAAAAAAAATTACTTGAATACAGATGACTAGGTGACTGCACCTAATTTCTCATTCTGCACTGACTACCGCAAACCTTACATTAGTAAAGCTGTGTCACCCTCATCTCTACCATGAACTTCACCAAGCTGCTGTGGTTTTCTTTGCCCTTTATCACCAATTAAAATATTAACTTAGCGCAGGAGACTAATAGCGAAAGCAATTCTCATTTTGCAAGCACAATATATTACAAGGAAATTAAAAAATGCATCACTGCTATTCAGAATATATAATCTTCTGCTATTCTTCATATTAAGTAAGAAGAATTTCCATACGCACAGAAATTAATGCTTTCTATAAAAAATTAACTACCACTGCCTTCGCTGCCCACATATTCAAAAACAGAACAGTGTTTTATAATGCCAAAGTAAAAACAAAGCAGTAATTAAAAGTCGACAAATACGTTTTCACGTAAAAGAAAACCATTAACAAGTCAAGACAATTAATGAGGTTCTCACTTTTGGGAGTCCAGAGACGGCATAAGCAGTACTTACTGGACGCGTATGCCCGAGCTGACCCCGTGCATGGGTTACACCTACAGGCACACAAGTTTTGGCTCATTACCTATCTAGTTTTGTACACGGTGCTGAAGGATGTGCTGGTACCTCTCAGTATTTGCAGCTGAAACTGAAGCTGTTGCTTGCTGACTGCACTTCTGTAGCTCAAGATGCATTTCATAACAATTCTCACTGCTATTTTTTCAGAGATCTGGAGAGCCGTGCTATTCGAATATTTCCGACTTGCCTGTATCTTGTCGCTAAGCATTAATAGATTTTCTCCAGTCAAGCATACAAAGTCAAATTAATACCTACACGGCACGGATACTTAAGAGACATCGCAGTAACCTGCAAACAAATACGACTTGCCGACAGCCACAGAGATCTGAAGTACACGCTTGTATCCTACACAATAAAATTGTTTACCTCAAGAATCATACGGCTGTAAAAATATTTGTAAAAGCATATTGGCAAAGGAAGAAGAAAAAGATGCCGGGATGCAGAAACTGAGGAAGAAATACACAAGGATTCCTTTAAGGAATCGTAATAGAAGGTACTTTCGTATGAACTACAATCTCATTTAACTCGCTGAAGAATCAAATACTAAAGATGCAACTGCACGGGACAATATAAATCAGACAAATGTAAAGCACGAAGGAGAAGAAAGCTGCAGACAACATTCAAGATTTGCTGACTTTTTCCACAGGTTCTGGTGGAATAACCCTTCGCAGGAGGATCTTAACTGCGGAATTATGCATCCCCAACAAGAAGATGAAGAGGATCAGTCAAAGAGGAACATCTTTGAAGAACAGATTTGGTGTAGCTGAGAACAAGGAGGAGAAACACAAGAACGGTTCCCGTGAAGGGATGAAGAGGGAACATGTAAGGTGAGAGATCCTACTCTCTGGAAAAATACCAGCAGCACAGAGAAGACAGAGGGAGAAAAGGGGAAAGCAAAACCAACCAACCAACCAAAAATCCACTGAGAAAAATACAGAACTGAACTTCATGAAAAGGTCTGCCTATGCTACTGGAGAAAACTGATGCTGCAAAACGCATGTTTATGCGAGCCAACTCGCACAATTTCTTGCACCTTTTCCATCTACCTCATTTTTTAGTATTGTGTTTCCAGATTGCCAAGTCTCAAAGAGTAATATATGGTTAAGATGAACAACACTTAAATTTCACGAAAACACACTTACAGATAAATAAGTTTTTAAACATTTTGGCTTTCAGTTTTCAAAATGCTTCTGAACAAAATACAGATAATGGGAACACACATCTCTCCTGAACTTGGACCCAAATTTCTGCATTCTGTGAGCCTGTGAAGTCACAAATATTTTACAAACGTTCGAAATTCTCAGAGATCAATTCGTTAACCTTCAAAATAGGTCACAATATCAGAAAATAATGTTCACATTCATTTCTTGCTGAAGTACAACCATCTGTTTACTAAGCAGCTTAGAATGTAATTTTAAAAGTAAATCACTAATACCGTGTTTTGTAAGCAAGTATCAAAGCATTAGCATGAAAACATACGAACAGGCACAAAAGTTTAATAAGCCCATCCGCAAAGCCATAAGGAATACATACCACAATATGATTTTGAACTACAGTCTCGTCTTCGTTAGTAATCATGATAAAAAACTGAATTTTCCCCAGACAACATGTCTCAAAAAGGTGCCAGTAGCAGGAAACGTTTCTTTACCATAATTCAGTAAAACAGTTTCAGAGTTTCCAAAATTCACAAAAAATGGACTTTAAGTGTCCAGCGTGATAGCCGAAATAAGGATATTTGTGAAAAGTTGTCCTGCCAGTGGTCAGCAAGTCAGGCTTGTAGAGAACAAGTGTGCAAAGTTTCATGCTGTACTTACAAATAGTTGGTTCACAGAGCAGGAACTAGAGAGTCCTGAGACTTATGTATGGCAGTACAATAACCACCCTCCGCCGAGCACACGTAATATCTTATCAGCTCTCCTGGCCCCTCGTCCTTTCCTTTAAAAGAGCGGCATATCAGTTCGCAGAACCCGGTGTAAACTGGGGACTGGATCCAGAAAGGGAGCCAAGTACGGAACTTTGAACCACTGAACTGCCTTCACCTGCAGTTTCGCAGCAGGTCTAGGTTTACAGATTACTACCAGAGGTGGAATCGCTCTCTTTGAGGCGTGAGTTTCTGCTACCCTCGCCGCAACAGACTGTGCGGTCATATACTGAATGAACTATTGTCTTCAGTAACAGCCCACGCTTCCATTGTCTTAAACAAATAACGACAGTTCCCAATGCATTTCCTGTCCAGAGCTACAACCAGGCTTAGATTTCTTACTGGGCTTTGGACAGACTACTTGGTACTCCGCAGGATGCATCTGTTCCAAAAATCAGATTTAGGTTTGCTAATTCAAAGACTGGAAGTTGAGCGGTCGCATTAACACAGGGACTTTTGAACTGTCTCTTACGGTGAGAGGTGCTAAATACCTGCACCTCATTGACTGTAATGTAGCCCGTCACATCTGTTAACTCAGTGACTAGGCTCATTATTCTTTTCTTTTATTAGTCTAGGGGAAAAAAAAAAAAAAAAAAAAGTAAACCACTTCTGTGTGGTCTATTCAGCGTACCATGCAGACACAGCCTACAGCCAGCAATGCGGAAGGCAGGTGAAGAGATTAAAGGCAGGTCTATATGGAAAGTCAACACGCGCTAAGCCAAGATGGTATTTACAGCTATGTAACAGTGGACATCAGTACACAAAGGTGGATAAAATGCAGATGGATACTACGTGAGGAGTTGTTCTCCTTAAAAGTATAAAGGAAGAGGACCCTGGAAAGGTTTTACAGACTCAGAAAACAAACCAAAAACCTATACAGGAAGTAATACCTTTGGCTCAAAGTTTCATACCGTGCAAAGTCTGAAAAATACCTGTTCAAAGGAAGCAGATTTTTTTAAAGTGGAAAACCCACGTATTTCCATTTCAGAAAATTTACTGACAGAATTAATAAATTTCTGACTTGCAGATTTTCACCTCCCTTAGTAATTTCTCCCCCACAGGCTAAAATTTCATGGTTTACATTTTATATTGTCCCTACACTTTCCTGCCTAAAATACTGCTAAATTCTAATGTTTGCAGATGAAATACATTAGGCCAAAAGAAACATAATCAAACAGTAAACATACCGTATGTATTTTATTTTCCTCTATCCTTTCTTAACAAAACTCACTAATATTAATCACGATTTACTACATGAGCAACAAGAAGATTACAGGACTTTTCTTAACCTTCAGATTTTGTCTTTTAAAGATCTGATGGTATAAACTTATGATCTTCTCAGCTGCTAAATATCTACAGTAACAGAGTCTGGTGCAAAATTAAGGATTAGTTCATGAATTTATCCTATTCTTGAGTTTGTAGGACGTCTCAAAATCTGACAGAACTACTTTAGTTTGAGGTGTCTAAAACACCAAAAAAAGAGAACCCTAGAAGGAAACATGACTAATTTATTTTAGATGTTCTTCAGTTAAACTCAGAGCCTGGAAACGGCCTTGAGATTCTCCAAAGATGGTTGGGGTTAGATTGCATATTCTGGAGATCCCTCCAGCAAGCACAGCCTAACACCATCTCCAAGAACAAAAGAGCAGGGGCAACTCCACAGATCCTGGCACTCCCAAAATTTCACACCAAGCTAATACAAATGTATTAAGATAAAGTTAGCACAGCACTGTTAAGACTCCACTTTGTCTAACATCAAATATCTGGTTGATTAGCATGTTTTAGACTCATTGAAATTTTAAGGTTGGGGTGCCTTACATTTTCACATATTATTTTATAAATAAAAAAGATGATAGTTCATGCACAAATGATCCGTTATTTTCTGTATTTGACTCTGCATTTCTCCTGCATCAATTACATTGAAAGTTCTTTCAGTATCCCAAACTATCCAGTTTTCTGCATCGTTATTTCAGTAATTCAGCCTGAATTACTAAGAAAGCTTTTCCTACAGTCACTGCAGCTGGCTCACTTTTTATTATATTCATGACATTTAATTTGCCTTAGATTTCTGAAACTTCAAGAGAATATCAGAGAAAACTTGAAAAAAAAAAATCGGCATCCAAAAAAACCCAAGCACGGAACAGTATCTCAAGAAGTGGCTAATGCAACAACAAGAAGAAGCAATTAACAATGAATTCCAGTAAGTCAGATAACAAAAAAGCAGGTTAAATTCACAGATTACAATAACAAGAGGCTCTCCGTCAAATGACTGCGCAATTCACAGCAAAAGTCACGCGTGCAATTACTACCAGGTAACAGATGTGACAGGCTACATTACAGTCAACGAGTTGCAGGTACTTAGCACCTCTCACCGCGAGATGCAATTAAAAAGTCACTTAAAATAGTTTCGGGGAACCTATGGTCATGATGCCTATAAATCAAGGCCCATTTACCACTTTCCACCGACGCATCTTTGGAACAAGTCCATACAGATAAAACGAGAGGACTTCCTGACGGAGGGAAGGTGCAACGCCCGGCTGGATCGGGCTCCCATCCTGCAGTTGACGCCTCGCTGGCAGAGCCTGGGATCCTACGCAGGCACAAAGCAAAGGCCTGCCTAGGCGATGGCCAAGGGATGCGCCGTATCGAAACCAAACCCGTACACCGTAACAGAAAATGGTGAAATGAAGCTTTTCCAGCAGGCTACAGAGTTAACGTCTGCATTAATTTCCCCCTGTTTACCAAAAGATTTGACATGAAAATAACTCCTACTGGCAACTGTTTCTTTAATCCCCCCTACTCTGTCACAAGGAGAGTTAAATTTTTAAAAAATAACTAACTACTATTACGCTTCCAATCTTCACGGTGATGGTATTACGTGAATTACATTCTTTCCAGCCCAGCTGTGAAATGTTTTCACTGCTGACGGTCTTTTAGAGCAAAAAGCCAAGTTACATGAGTTATTGCTATTACTAGCTCTTATTCCATTTTCTGATTAACGAGTTTAGGACCCGTTAACCAAACAAAAGGCACTTGCACATTAGTTAAAATAGAAAGCCAAACAGAAGCAGACAACCAGCCTCTTAAAACTGCCAAAAGCAAAGTTTGTGTGCCAGTACACCAAGTTCTATGTCTGGGATCTGCCAGAAAATAAACACTGATTGAGTCTGCCTTACAGAAGGAAAAACAGAGTGGAAAGTGAAGTACACCATTTCAGTGGGACAAGTACGGACACACTTCCTGGGCGTTTGCTTTGAAATCAGGATAGCATATTAAAGAAACAGGATTGTGTTCTCTTATTTCTCAAATGAAACGTGAGCCCGGTGCTGATGCCACACTCCTACAAATGCAATAAGCTGGCAATGAAAAGGAAATGCACAACTGGAAGGTGAAGCAAGAGCTAGCTCAGAGAACCCGAGGAACCTATTTTTATAAGGCTTCCTTCTATGCTTTTGCACGTGCATTGCCCTCTTCCCTGTGTTGGGTAACACACAAGTAACACGCTGCTTTCTGTAACATGACTGCATTCCTCAGAGGAAAGCTCTATTCCATAAACCTTCTTTCTGTTGGACTCAACATAGGCTTCTTTTTACCAAAAGTAGTATCTAATACAACAAATAACTTACGTATAGAAATAAATGGATGGAAAGAACCTCATGAGGTGCAACAAGGCCAAGTGCAAGGCCCTGCACCTGGGACGGGGCAGCCCCCGGTATCGGCACAGGCTGGGGGATGGAGGGATGGAGAGCAGCCCTGCCGAGAAGGGCTTGGGGGTGCTGGGGGATGAAAAGCCGGACACGAGCCGGCAATGTGCGCTGGCAGCCCAGAAAGCCAACCCCATCCTGGGCTGCATCCCCACAGCGTGGGCAGCGGGGCGAGGGAGGGGATTCTGCCCCTCTGCCCCGCTCTGGGCAGACCCCCCTGCAGCCCTGCGCCCGGCTCGGGGCCCTCAGCACAAGGACACGGAGCTGCTGGAGCGGGGCCAGGGGAGGCCACAGAAATGCCCCGAGGGCCGGAGCCCCTCTGCTGCGGGGCCAGGCTGGGGGGGCTGGGGGTGCTCAGCCTGGAGAGGAGGGGGCTGCGGGGAGGCCTGAGTGCGGCCTGGCAGTGCTGAGAGGGGCTGCAGGAAGGGGGGGGCAAGCTTTTAGCAAGGCCTGTGGTGACAGGACAAGGAGTGATGGGTTTAAACTAAAGCAGAACAGATTTAGACTGGGTATAAGGAAGAAATGTTTCACACTGAGGGTGGTGAGGCAGTGGCCCAGGTTGCCCAGAGAGGCGGTGGAGGCCCCATCCCTGGCACCATCCCAGGCCAGGCTGGACGGGGCTCTGAGCACCCTGGGCTGGCTGGAGATGCCCCCGCCCAGGGCAGGGGGGCTGGACTGGGTGATCTTTAAGGTCCCTTCCAACCCGAAACGTTCTATGATAAATATCCCAGGTGGTACTGAGGGTGCACAGACCTTTCTGAATCTAGCAAGTGTGGCTGCACTGGGTTATGGACAAGAGTTTACATAGATACCAATATTTTTTAACTACCAAATTTGGACCGCTACCGTTCAGTAATGCATTTCTTTCTCCCCCCCACCCCACCACCCAATACGTAATCTCTCATGCCTGTGTAATATTTTTTTTTTTTAGAAACCATGTTATAAACATTTCTAATAATCTTAAACCTTGTGCTTCTCACTTTAAAACGTCACTATTAAGGTTTTCCCTCTTCCTCATACTTGATACAGGTTTCCTCTTTGTTCCCTCCCATAAGCTAGCTATGCTTGTCAGCTGTTCCTCCCCAAATACGTGGCACTTTCCAGCTAAACCACTGCAAATCACCATTTTAAAAAACTTACCTTGCTCTTCCTTCTGTTTTTCACTTTGTTACTCATTCTTCTTGCTGGATACATTATAATGTGTATTAAATACACTATGGAAAAAATACGCTGTGTTTTTCCTAGAGCTTGTATTCTCCTTCAGAAGTGTTAGTAAAAACAAATCCTCTAGCAAAGTTTTTTTCCTTACTCTTCTAGTAGAAACTGAGTAAGAAAGATTTTTTTTCACATGAAGGTTTCCTTCGGGCCGTATTTCCAGTTTCTCTATTTACATTTAAAAAACTGGCAAAAAAAAATAAAAACATCACTGCATCCAAATAATATTTTCATGACAAGGATATCAAGCACAACACCATAGAACACCGGTGGACCTTGCTCCTGCTGCATCATCCAGCTCCCTAGCCACAAGCCTATCTTGTCCTTTTTAAAAATCATGCAGATACTTTTTAGCGCTGGCAAATACACTTAACGCACGGAGCAGTTACAGATTAAATTGTAACTGCTAAAGATCAACCAAGATCTTCTCAACTTTGCTGCAAAAACCTAGGCTTTGGCCAAGGATAGCGGAGGCTGTACTAGTGATTCACTGGCCCATCACTCCACCAGGAAATTCCACCATTGCCAAGTCTAACAAAGGGAATGCAATTACACATTAACTAATGTCTAATTTCAGACAATGCTATAAATTGCTTGGGACTCAGGTAAGCTTTTCTTACAGGTTGGCAGTAAACCTAGCGGAAAGGGAACTTAACACCACTGAGTTTTTTGACGATCTCACAAAAGGGTTTTTGTTTGGTTTATTTTTTTCTTTTGTGGGAAAAAAATCCACCATTCTAATCTCTGCGTCAGGCAGGAAAAGTTGGGCATTGTGAATCTTAAACGTGAAATTTGTGGCTAAATACTCTTTAAGCCCACCCCACCCCCTTTATACTTTACACCGAAACTAAGAATTCAAAGATAAGATTTCTCTGACCGATGAGAATTTAGTTTGATGAATATTAAAGAAATCACACATGGAGTATTCAGTGTCCAGTATATTCAGTGTTCAGGAAATTCAGGCCCTCATTAAGCTAAATCACAGCAGTATTTCTTGCAAGATGAAGACTTCCAACTCTGTGCACAGTAGTGCAATAGTTTTATATTGACATAGCAGTCATTAAGCCAAGCTCTGCCTGCCAGCACAGAAATTTGATACAACCTGCCTTAACCGCCCCTCTCTTTTCAAACAGCACATACACTGCGCTCATTGTATAGATCACAGTATAGAAAGATCCTAGGAGTCACATTCAGTTCTCAGTTTTAGTTCCAACGCCCATCCCTCCTCGAGCATACAGGAGTGCAATGCCACGAACCGAAGCGCTGCCCGAACGCGACTCCTGCAGATGTACGAAGCCAATGAAGGAGCTTGATTTAAGGTGCCGAAAGACTGAGCGTCGAATGCAGCCCGGGTTCAGCTACAGCTTACACTCGGGCTATTTATGAATTACTAATCGAGCCCGGGTGCTCGAGGCAACGCAGCCACCCTCAGCCAAGGTGACCTAGTTTGAGTAGAGTAACACAAACTAGATACTACGGTGAAAATGAATCTGTAGGCACTCATTGCAGAAAGCTAGTAGTTACAAATAAGATTAGACAGCTGAACAGTGTACTGAAGGGTACGAACGTAAGACAAGAAGGTTCAAAAATTCAGTGGGAAAATCCTGAACACCTAACCATCTTACATGATTATGCTAGATCCTAAGGGGAACAGATCTTAAGAACAGATCTTAAGAATCTCTCCTCCCCTCTAGAGACATCCTCCATGGATGTGATCCAGCCGCACAGCCTCCTGAGATCCAATTAAGGCACTGAGCCTGCGCAAGCAGCACGCACAGGGGTATGAAATGAAGTAATTGGTGAAGAATAAGCCCAGGTGGCAAGCAATTCAAGAATAATAAGAGCGGAATAACTATATCTAGCATGCCTGTCCCGAAGATCAAGTATGTGCTGCCCTCACTTAAGACTGCCAAACATGAGGCTGTTCTAAGCAGACACATGCAATTTGATTTCCCTGGGTACCTGGTTCAGATGATCCCTGCCTTTTTCTTGTTACTGCAAACAGCAGCGTAACGAGCATAAGGAATTAGGCCGTGTAGGCAGCCTGTAGGATTGTTAAAGGCAGAGAGTCGCTCCTAACAATACACCGCTCTAAATAAAGCAGATTTATTTATACTTACTACCGCCATAGCCTTTACCAAAACCAGTATTTTTGCTACGCATTCTACTTCTACAAACCAGAAGCTCACGCATCGCAGACCAATGGACCCTTATCGCCCAGAACTGTAATTTTCAATCACAAGTTCTCACAATGCCCAACAAGGGACCAGGGAATCATGAGCTAGTTTCTAAAGGAAGAGGTTATTGTAAATCCATTTCTCCACAACCGTCACTTCCCTCAAACTCACCCTGCAGCCTCTAAAGAAATTTGATGTCGCTTATTCTTTTATAAAAGGAAAGCACGCATCACAGACCTAGAGCCTACTCTAGCAAACTGTCTACACAGCGACAGTTTTTGTGGAGCAGGTCCTGTGTACTAACTCAACAGAGAAGAGCTGCACCGGTCGGGCTCCACTCAGTCCACATACGAAGAGTTCAGATGAGTCAAGCGCAGCGCCCATGGAGAAAGGCAACCCCACAGATTTGGGGAGAAGCAGTTCATCACCTAATGTTCATTCTAAAAAACATTTTGTTAGTCTGCACGTAAGTTCTTTGAAAAGCAAGGGCTGCCTTAGATCCCAACCCCCCTGCCTACAGGCCACAGTGACAAATAAGCTTCCCGCTATGCTGCTCACTCAGTTTTAGAAAGGTTTGTTGCACGTGTTCCTTTATGTCCCAAATAACACATCCCTCCACTGCTGAAAGCAGTCTCAGTCTTCTCCACCCAATCATTCCTTAGAAATCTTTTCTGTGGTATCCAAGCCTTCCGCACTCCGATTTAAAATATAGTTTACAGAATTCAATAAAATGAAACAACTTGGAGTACCTTTTGGTGTTTATCTTTTACCTTCCAGTCTATTCCATAATACGTATTATGTTCCTTATCTCTGCCTCTTCTGGTTTTCTGACGTAACCCGTAAGATTTGTACTGCTAGAGAGTTTCTCATTTCAAAGACCCAGTATGAAATTGTGATGCCATGTAAATACTTATAAAGCGTGCATTTCTGTTAACTTCACACACAGCACTACATCAAGCACAGCGAGCACCTACGCTGAGAAGAAACCCAGCAAGTGAGCCACAACCTCAGCAACAACGGCACAGCTGCTGACCAGATCACAGAATCATGGTTTGGGTGGGAAGGGACCCTTAGAGCCCACCCAGCCCAGCCCCTGCAGTGCCAGGGACAGCTTTAACCAGCCCAGGGTGCTCAGAGCCCCGTCCAACCTGGCCTGGGATGGTGCCAGGGATGGGGCCTCCACCGCCTCTCTGGGCAACCTGGGCCACTGCCTCACCACCCTCAGTGTGAAACATTTCTTCCTTATACCCAGTCTAAATCTGTTCTGCTTTAGTTTAAATCCATCACTCCTTGTCCTGTCACCACAGGCCTTGCTAAAAGCTTGCCCCCCCCTTCCTGCAGCCCCTCTCAGCACTGCCAGGCCGCACTCAGGCCTCCCCGCAGCCCCCTCCTCTCCAGGCTGAGCACCCCCAGCCCCCCCAGCCTGGCCCCGCAGCAGAGGGGCTCCGGCCCTCGGGGCATTTCTGTGGCCTCCCCTGGCCCCGCTCCAGCAGCTCCGTGTCCTGTGCTGAGGGCCCCGAGCCGGGCGCAGGGCTGCAGGGGGGTCTGCCCAGAGTGGGGCAGAGGGGCAGAATCCCCTCCCTCGCCCCGCTGCCCACGCTGTGGGGATGCAGCCCAGGATGGGGTTGGCTTTCTGGGCTGCCAGCGCACATTGCCGGCTCGTGTCCGGCTTTTCATCCCCCAGCACCCCCAAGTCCTTCTCGGCAGGGCTGCTCTCCATCCCTCCATCCCCCAGCCTGTGCCGATACCGGGGGCTGCCCCGTCCCAGGTGCAGGACCTTGCCCTTGGCCTTGTTGAACTCATGAGGGTCACACGGGCCCACCTCCAGCTCGCCCAGGTCCCTCTGGACGGCGTCCCGTCCCTCAGGCGCGCCAGCCGCCCTTCCCAACTTCACAGATAGCTCCTTCCCCACAGCAACTTCACCTTCCCCCCTCCCTCCTCCCCAGCCCGCTCCGCTTCCAGACATTCCCCCCAGCATCTCCTCAGCCCCACTCGTCCCCTCCCCACCCCGCTCCCACAGACCTCCCTCGCACCGCACCCACCGAGCCCAAACCCCGGCCCCTCCCACCCCCAAGGCCTCCCTCCGGCTTCTCCCCTCACCCGTGAGCCCCGCAGCGCTCCCTCAGCCGGGCTCGGCTCCCCCCGGCCCCCACCTGCAGCGCCCGGCCGCCGGCCCAGCTCGGCCCTGCCCGCCGCTCCGCGCCCAGCGCCCGCGCGCCGCTTCCGGGTGCCGCGGTCCCGTCCCGCAAAGGCTCCGGCTGCCGCCCTGGCCCCGCCCACTCCGTTCCCAGCCGCGGCGGCGAGCGGCGCGTCCCGTCCCGCCCCGCCACCCGCGGGCCCCCCCCGCCGCCGCGGCGGGCAGCGAGGCCACCGGCAAGGGCCGGGCACCGCGGGCTGGCAGGGGCGGCGGGGCTGGGGAGGCCGCACGGGGAACGGCGGCGCGGGGCGGGGGGGGCCCGCGGGGCTGAGGCGGCGGCGGGAAGGCGGCAGGGAGCGATCGAGCCCCTTTCACGGGGGGCTGCCGGCACCGGGGGGGAAGGCGGGGGGATCCCGCTTCAGGCGGAGCCGCCGGAGGATCCGGGTTCAAGCGGAGCTACCGGAGGATCCCGCCTCTGGCCAGCAGGAGCAGGGAGGTGATTGTGCCCCTGTGCTCGGCGCTGGTGAGGCCGCACCTGGAATGCTGTGCCCAGTTTTGGGCCCCTCAGCACAAGAAGGACATTGGGGTGCTGGAGCGTGTCCAGAGAAGGGCAGCGGAGCTGGGGCAGGGTCTGGAGCACAGGGCTGGTGGGGAGCGGCTGAGGGAGCTGGGGGTGTTCAGCCTGGAGAAGAGCAGGCTGAGGGGAGACCTCATCGCTCTCTACAGCTGCCTGACAGGAGGGGGCAGGGAGGGGGTGTTGGGCTCTTCTCCCACGTAGTTAGCGATAGGACAAGAGGAAATGGGCTCAAGCTGCGCCAGGGGAGGTTTAGGCTGGAAATTAGGAGAAATTTCTTCCCGGAAAGGGTGGTCAAGCATTGGAACAGGCTGCCCAGAGAGGTGGTGGAGTCCCCATCCCTGGAAGCGTTCAAAAAATGGGCAGAGGTGGCACTTTGGGACATGGTTCAGTCTGGTCTACCCTTGATTGGTTTAGTGTGGACTGGGTAGTGTAGGTTAATGGTTGGACTGGGTGATCTTAAAGGGCTTTTCCAACCTAAACGATTCTATGATTCTAAGCGGAGCTGCCGGAGGATCCTGCCTCAAGCGGAGCTACCAGAGGATCCCGCCTGAAGCGGAGCTACCGGAGGATCCCGCCTCAAGCGGAGCTGCCGGAGGATCCCGCCTGAAGCCGAGCTGCCGGCACCGGGGCCAGCGGGGAGGGGGCCGCGGGGCCGGGGCCACCTCGCCCTCAGCGCTGCCCGCTCAGGGGACGGAGGGACCGGGAGCGTTTCCGCGGGAAAAATAAAAAAAAAAAAAAAAAAAAAAGTGGTTGAAAAGGGGTATTTCTGCAGTGAATGACGCGGGTGTTTTGTATGAAAGCCATGATGAATTTATTAAAGAAGCGCAGGGCTCGTTCGAATCAAGGCACGGCCCTCTCGGAGAGAACCTTGGCGCCTGTTCCAAAGAAACGAACTGTCCACCAAATTTTGAAGATCGTGTTTAGGCAAAACTCCTTTATGCTTCAATTACAGCTTCAGATCCTTAGGCTGATGGACGGATGGTTGGCAGAGGACGGCGCGCCTGTGCGGCGTGTGAATACGGGGCAAAATCCCGGCCCCACTGACGGCGGTAGCGGAGCTTGAATGGAAACGCATTTCCTCGACTGCAGACCACGGGAGACAAGCACGCCACTAACAGATGTCATTTCAATACTAGGCACCTGTTCAGTAAGACCTTAATTAGCAGTACGCTTTAGGAGAACGCACTTTGTTAGCCCCAAACGAGCGCTGAGGCAGGAGCGGCAATGGATGTGCTGCCGCTAACGAGGTGCCGGAGCAATGGTCGCTGCACAAAGAGAAGGCAGCTCTGGCAGCTCCAACAGCGTTTGCTGCAAGATGTGGAACCGCTCCTCAACGCCAAAACGGGCCGAAGTCTTCCTGTGACCGTGTTTACCGTACCTGCTTGCAGATGGCAGCGTCGTTCTTGAAATTAAACTTGCAGGTACGTTGGGTATCACAGGTTAGACCACATACTTGAGAAGAGGAGCCAAGATGCTATCAGTTTTATGAACTTAATTACATATCCGTTCCTTCCCAAGGGAAATTGCGTTGTTTTTCAGCAGCTTTTAGACTATCAGCCTAATCTGGGTGCGTTGCCTCCTGTGCTTCTCTACAGAACTCTAGGGATTTGCAATCAGTTTGAACAGAGTCCAGCATTTCTTTGCTCTGAGCTGTTTGGCTTCTTGAATGAATAAGCTTCAGTTAACCCCCCAAAATTTCAGTCCCGTGGAGTGTTTTTTCTTTGCTTTGCAACCTCCATATTGAACTTGCATTTGATTACAATAGACTAAACCCAATACTCTGATATTATTTTAGCATCTTTTCTTTTGTCCCATGGGAGACTGCTTATCAGATGTTTACTTTAGCCTTATTTTATGCGATGAAGACCAGGCACAGTGCTCAGTTTGCATATACGACAATTAGTTTGACCTCCTCCGCTTTGGTTAACGACCAAATATTTTCTAAGCGTTTGTTTGTCACACCAATCAGATTTCAGGTAGGTGCTCATCGCATTCCCCATAGGAAATAAAAATAAATCATATAGGTAGGGTACAATATGCTTGCTTAAAATAATGCTTAAAACACTGACAAAACTAATGATATCTACTAATGACTAAACCCAAAAGTACACTAATGAGAGGCATGACATACAAGCTAGACATACAACGTAACAGCCAAGTACCATCTGCCAATTTGACTTAAGGGTATTTTTTTTCTTACATCAAGTAATTACTCTAATATTACTGAACATAATCCATGTCTAGGATGCCAACCAACTCTTCAGAAGTTCATATAAACCATTTGGATGTAGCAGCAGAGAGAGCAAAGGCACTCAGAACACTGAATAACAGCAGGAGTCGGGGAGTGGAGTGTTTCCCAGCAGAGCTCTATAAAAAAAGAGAGCAATTTGATCAACCCAATTCAAAATAGTTCTATTTATTACTATAATAAAAGCATAAAAAGTTTCAGAGAAATCTTTGCCTATTAGCCCCCTTCTATTATGTAGACACTTGCGATGTTAAAAGATCACGTGCCACATCTGTAGTACACATAAATCAACGGGTGTTCAGTTTTCAAGTGATAGGCAGGATCAAAAGTATAAAGCACTTACGTGGTCCCACTTTTCCTCTTTTTTGTTGATACTATGCCCATTTATTATGTTGCACATGTATTCTCAGACATTTATTCAGATATAGGAAATCTGACCGATACCTCACAGTGTAAACAATACTTTCAGTTTTCTACAACGTGTATAAGGAAGAAACCAGTAGAAACTACAAAGAGGAAAAATGCTTACCACTTGACTGCCGCCTGAGGAAGGTGAATTCTGAAAACAAACAAACAAATCAATCTAGAAGTGTTCCCACCCAATGGTTTTGAACACAGTTTTGCCTGTGATCAACAGATTTTAATAGCTTAACCCACAGCATGGTTTTAAGTTGTTCAAGAGGAAAGTAGCTTTGCATAGATAAATAGTTTTAGTTACATGCTCTCTCTATCTCATCTTACATCTGAAGATTTCAGCTAAAATTGATGAAAGGGCAAAAGTCTATTTTTCTCTCATTCCATTATCATACTCCATACAGAGTTTTCCATCGCCTATAGTTGGAAAGAGGATGTTAAAAATTGATGAGTACCGGGGCGGGGCGGGGGGGGAGTGCAAAACCAGGTAACCTGCCAGTGAAAACCTCAATAATCTAGTTTATGAAAAAAAAAGTGAAGGATTAACTGAGCAGAGCCTATAAAAATCTACACAGAGAACAGGAATTTAAAACTAGAGGACAGCAAAATGTAACAAGGCCACTAACTGGAATGTGAAGCAAGACAGATTCAGATTTAAATTATAACTGGTATTGAAATAGCTTTCCCAGGCTGAGGCTGTATTTTCCACAGCGGTTTCTTTAAATGTGCTCTAATACAAATGGAACTAATACAGAATGTTCTCTTCAGACCAAATCATCCCAAAATTGCTCTATCAACCGTGCAGGTTCTTTGTTTACTAAGAAAAGAAGATGAAAATGCTGTGATGCAAGTACTCTTACCGGTCTCCCAGAATAAGTGCTTCCTGAGTTAGAGAAGCCCTGTAAAAAAATTATAAACCATTTATTTTTGTTGTACGAGACTCCTAGTGAATTGCGTCCAAAGAGCGCACAGCAGTCTTGAAAACGCCCTAGGCATTAGTAGTTTTGATACTGACTTTGATTTTAACTTTCTCCTTGCACTTTTTTCCCTATTTTAGTCGAACGGTCTCAAGTAAGCACAGCTATATCCTCTTTATTCCAGGAACAGTTTCAGAGGATTTTCAAAGCAATGTATCGCTGACTGAACTACAAAGTTTGAAACTGAAACAATTATCCTGCTATTTAAATACAAAGTTTGAAATGGAAACAGTTATCCTGATATTTAAATACATCATTCTTAATAGAATGATCCAAGCGTGTTCCTATGAGTAAGTAACAGAGTATATCAAAACTCTGCTATGGGAGGAATGAATGCTGCCTCATCCTAAGGCTCAAGTTTGAAAAAAATATTCCAATTTTTATTGGTCAGTTTTCTCAGACATTTACCATTGTAACATAATTTTAAATCTCACCCTCATTATTGTTACCTCTTTTAAATACCAATACCCACACTTCTACCTTGGTTGTGGAATACGGAAAGAAAAATATCCTTACTGGCTTTGCTTGATGACTGCCTCCTGAGGAAGATGAACCCTGGAAAAAAGAAACCTGTTTTCAACTCTCAGCCTATTTGCACTTCAGTATATTCTTGCTATCTGGAATAAAGGACCACAGGAGGATGAACACTGTTTTGTGTCCAGTCATCCAAAAATCCCAGGAAAAAGCTTATGTGAAATACAAATATTTAACATCTTTCTGTTACAAGTATTCTTTTGAATGATGTATAAGTTAGAGAATTTAATTCAAAGTTCTCAAGAAGAGCTGTTTTGTAGTTATGAAGTGTTTAATATATGGAAAGGAGAAAATAATAAGGTCCAATTCAACATTAATTCACCTGGAATCAGTCTACAGTTAGATTGGCAGGGGGGGTGTTAAATGGTAGAATCCTTTACAGCCCTACTTGAAGAAAGCTCTAGTAAGGAAGGTAACTGAAAATAAAAGTGGATACTGAAAAATTTGGTGTTCTGCAAGTCTTACTCAGTTTTCTGGCAAAGTTGCTCTGCTTATTTGAATGGCATTGCCAACAGGAAATCTTACAGGCATTGACTCTTTAAGAAATGCTATCAAATATGGTACACAAAATGTCTCACCTTTATGATTCATGTGTAAGAAAATGTAACATTTGTGCCCACTTTTTAATAACAGGTGGATACATCTTATTTTCTGTAAGAGAGAAGCTAAAACGTTGTGTGTGCTTATTTGTATCTCCTGCCGTTGAATGACAAGAGCAAGGTCTAAATTACATAGCAAAAACAGTGGTCTGAAACGGGAGAAGATGAAAATACACGTAGTCAAATGTCAACTATTATTTCCTTCAAAAAGAAAAAGAAAGTATTTTCTTCAAAGGAAGCCAGAAATACTTAAGACAAATGCATATAAAATCAATGAAAAAGTGAGCCCTGAGCACAAAGTGTATGATTACTATGAATTTAAACAGAAATAACTGTCCAGAAGTCCCTTAAGAAAAAAAAAAAAAAAAAAAGATCCTGTAATCTCATTCTGTGATTTCTAGAACTAATCCAGAGATTGACTAGAAGTTCATTTACAGAGTAAAATGCTGGCTCAAAACTATGGAACTGTGTGAAAATCAATATTGTGGTTGCATTTGTTGAGATCATCCCAGATAAGTAAATCATGGGACACACTTTGCATATTTAAGTAGTTCTCAGAAAAGTGTCTAGTCCATAACTAACTGAATATAATTTTTTTAACAGGCTTACAAAAAAAAAAGAAAGGTAAACTTGAAATTTTTTTACTTACTGGTTTACCAGGTTGTCTGCTTCCAGATGGATACGAGCCCTGTAAGAAGTCAATCAAACATCTATCAATTGAATAAAAAAATCTTCTATCGCTGTCTTGAGACAATTTGTGCAGTACTTAGGACGAACTTATTTGGATGTTGCTTGAACAAAAAGTAACTTAAGCTACCTACTGCCCACCAAAGCAGTGGCAATTTGTTATTCTGAATCAAGAAAGCGGTGTTGTGAAGTACGGTATAGTGATTATAGTTTTACACAGAGCAGTAATTCATTGTAACCAATTCTTCTATTCAGCTTGCTGAAATGACTTTAATTGATATTACCTCAGCTATTTAAGCTCAGGAAAATGGCCAACTGAGTGTATCTTTCGGCATCAAGTAACTGACCCGATCCAGACAGTACAGGGAAAGAGTTATTGGGTGGGAAGAGAATATACTCACCTGCCCACCATAATGGCTGCTTCCTGGATATCCCTATTAAAAAAGTCACAGGAAACTTAAGTGCTTAAGCATTGGCAGAATAATGACAGTTACTCTTTTTTTTGTTTTGTTTTTCTGTGCAGAATGAAACATCACAGAAGGACCCTTTGACAGGAGATCTCAGTAGGAATCTGAGTATATTAATTAAATATTAATATATTTAATATATTAAGTATACTAATCTAAAAAAATGCAGTGGAAGACTTCTGACTTAATTCCACTAAATTCCTTAAGAACTGAAAGTAGTAAATTTGGCAAACAGTCACGGAACACCTGCTAAGACTACTCTCTGACATAAATTTACAGCTACAAAGTATGACTGTTCAAGAGGAAAAAAAACATCTACTTTATTTGTGATCTTCTGCTAGGTCAAATGTGTTCAGAGAGCATCATGTGTATTATTGTAAGAGCATCCTTATTATTCCAAATAAGTAATTTGGGAAAAAAATTGTTTTGCAGCATTTAAAAATCCTCTCCATGCTACAAGAAATGATCTTCTTAATAGAGTGATACTGAACTCAAATGCTTGCCAATGGAGTAAAATGAAGTGGAATTATTTTTCAGTATAGCAGAGTGAAACTTTGCAAACAGTAATAATAATGAAAAATGTGTTCCACCTTCTTATTAGAGAGCCATCCATTACATCTGTTAACGATTTGGGCTAGGAAGATTTCTTGATCAGTGACAAACTACTAAGTCTACAAAAAGTACACAGGGAGCTGCTTACAGCAAGGGACTTGAACTGCAGCTGAAGATGAGGAAAATCGTATGATTGTGGGTAACACACCAGAATTTGTATTTTCAAAGCAATACCTATTAGTATATTTTGTACTAAATTTCCAAGTATTTAATCTAAACAAATGCAAAAAAAGGATAGTTTCCATATAATTGAAAAATAACACGGAAACCAGATTTTTAACTGGTGTCATAGCAATGTGAAACTGAAACATAAAATTGGTTAATTAAAATTATCACTTGAGATAAGAGACATTCTGAGGTAAAACAAGTAATATGATGATCTATGCAGTTTCTTTAAATTGAAGTTTATTCATGCTACTCCAGTTACTGAGAAATGGTCCCTGTTTTCAGATATTTGCTGAGAGTAAAATGAGCATGAAAAACTGACTGGCAGTATATGCACTGCATCGTATTTTTCACTTAATAAATAGTAAGTAGGAAGGAGATCTTGAAACCAAAGAAAAGTTGCTTGCCTGTCCACCATACTGACTGCCTCCAGAATACGATGAACCCTGTAAAAAGCATGTGAAACTTTTGTAAATAATTTTTTTAAATACCACCGGGCATCAAAAAAACCTGGACCTAACCTAAACAATACATGACACTGATTAACTCGAAAAACTTCCCACAGTTATTAATGCAGTGGCAAATGGCTACTTATCCGCACATCATATTAGCGGTTTATGCAATGAGATGAACCCCATGAATTATTCTTCAGTATTTTTTCAAGGTAAATATGAAGTAAAATTTTGGCTCTACTATATAGAAAGATATAACCGAGGTGTCGAGTGATTCTATAAAAGCCACATGCACTCTGTAGAATTATTGTCCCTATCTCTGTGACTAAACTGAACTCAATATTTAATGGCTTCTGGGTGAATCTGGCAACTGAGCCACATTTATTCCTGAGGATCTAATCTGTGTAAATGTTAAAGACAAATTGCCTACCTGTCCTCCATAGTAGCTGCTTCCTCCAGGAGAGCCCTGTATTCAACAAAAATAGCAATGTTTACTCTGTATTAAATTCAATGTCATATAGAGGAAAAGCAAGAGAATGTATTGACCTATGGCAGTGATCAAGTCATTGACACTACTACTAGTCTACTTTTCTATTTGGTTGATTAAACAAGTAAAGGATTTAGTTTTGATTTGTCCTTATTCCTTCAGATTATTAACTTGCAAAGAGAAGCAAGCTGATAATTTATATGTTGTTTCCAGCACTTTCTGATTCGCAGAAGTGGCATATATACCATGAGTAGTACACTTACGAAGTCAAGCAAAACCCATATGCCATAATCTCAGAAAAAGAAGTAGTCATCTAAGTAAGCAATTTTGACTATACTGAGACAATAGATAACTGAACGCTCCCTCAGAAGTAAATCAGCTTAATTTCAGCAAAAGTGTGGTGTTTTGTTATTGGTTTTTTTTTTTTTAAAGTATGTACAAAAGTATAGGGAATATACTAAGTAGACAGAAAAATGGAAATAGCTTTAATTTTTTAAATGCATTGCTCTGCTCCTACTTGGAAGCATTTTTGGCCAAGATTTTAGATCTAAGTTTCACTAGTTCAATCATACTGTTAATAACCATCATAAGAGCACCATTACACACGTGTCCAAAACCCAGCAGATGTACTATGGAATACCTGGGAAACAGATTCTTAGAAAAGTCCCCAGACTCTCTTACAAACCAAAAGAAATTAAACGCTTTGAAGCAGTTTTTCGTGTCTGGGTATTTTACAGAATTAGCACTAGTCCTCCTTTAATACAGATATTGAAGAACATTACTTGTTTAATCCAGGGTGGGGAAAGTGCAATTTATTTCCCATGTATTTGTTTGAAAACACAAATGCATCTGGGTGGCTAGTTTTGAATACAATACCGCAGCTGCAAGTCACTTAATATTTTTGTCCTTAGCAGGCTCAAATTTTCTCATTGTAGCACAATGTGAAAAAAACTTTCATCATACATATAAATTCACAGACAAAATTATGTCAAGAAATGTAGTTCCTTAGGAATTTTCCAGTATGTGTACACACTATGAAAAATATACGAAGACAAAGAATACTTACTGAACTTCCACCGGGGCATACACATCCACCCTGTATAAAAGAAAACCAAACTTATTATCCTGAGTCTTTGACTGGAAGAGGCCCCTGAATTAGTAAATCAAACTCACGTTCTGCTACTGCAAGAGAATGGACTATAAAATCCTGCTCGTAGACTCACCAAGCT
Source organism: Pelecanus crispus (assembly GCF_030463565.1). NCBI lineage: Eukaryota > Metazoa > Chordata > Aves > Pelecaniformes > Pelecanidae > Pelecanus > Pelecanus crispus. The sequence continues at coordinate 82,130,418 of NC_134647.1, read as the reverse complement.
CCATCTAAAAAGCAGTTTCTTTCTCTCTCCACTGTCCTTTCAGGCTAGCTGTGCACTTACTGATAAAATTTTTAAATGTAGTCTTCAAATTTCTGATTTAAAGCTTACAGTAAAAACCTTACTCACCAAAAGGATGGCTAAAAAATTCTGAGTAGGACTACAGAAAATACTTTGTTGGGTTTTTTTTCTTTCCTAAAGAGGCCAGAGCACCTGCAATACATGCAGTACTCCATCATGCTACAGATGTTACAGAAAGCACTGAAGATGACTTCCAGTGGAGGCCTACTAGGTGATTTCTATGCTGATAAAACTAAGTGAGAGGTGGCCAGGGGTTCACCCTTCAGTGTCTCACTTTCCACATTCAATCTGCGTGAAAGGTGTAAGAAGAAAAAATGTTTAGCGCCAAAGCAGGTACGGAAGCCCAAACACAACCGCCATTCCGACAGCTGCTAAGGGCTCCTCTGGCTGCGGGATGTCCGAGGGACACGGAAAAAGAAGGTGACGTGTTGCTGAGGCTTTGAGCAAAAAGGGCAGTGGTGAAGGAGAACAGTTCTTGTGAAGGAAAGACAGGCAAAGTAAATCGGGAGCACAGCTGAACGGTGTGGAGAAAGCAAAGCGTACCTGTCCGCCAGACTGGCTGCCTCCTGAAGAAGAGCCCTGCAAAAAATGAGTAACTAATGATGTTACCGAGTAACATTCTCACTTGTTCTCCGTGGTCCTTAGTCTTTCAGCTTGCTTCTTTTCAAACATAGCAACAAAAATGGGCTTCCTAGAACCACCATCTCTTTAAGGAAGCATTTCCATGCAGTCGCACAGGCCCCTGTATCACCTGCTCCTGTCGTGAGCCGACATACCAGACACACCCATACTTCGCAATCCTCACCCAGTTTGGCTTAAAGCTATTCTTTCTTAGAGTGTTCCTTTTTTTTTTTTTTTTTCCAAAAAATATGGCTCAGTTTTCCTAATGAACTGTGTACCAAAACTGCAAATACTATGAAAGTAGAAGTTTTACCTGTCCACTATACTGCCTGCTTCCTGAAGAAGTCATACCCTAAAGAAATGAGAATACATATATATTTGTTGCACATTCTTTACCTTGCGACCTGTCTCAGAAAAACACACTTTTATTTGTCTTCCATGGATTTAAGTAGCACAGCAATGCGAACGCTTCCTTTATAACCGTACTGAAATCCATTGGCCTTTACAATGGCTGCTGCTTGAACAGGACAATAAAGTTTAAATCAAAGTCAGCTTCAGGCAGGTGTGAGTAGTGCTGCTGCTCTGGATGGCGTGCTCAGGGCAGCCTTCTGTGTTTTACTTTCCTGAGTGCGCTGACACAGCAGAAGTTCCCCTGTGCTCGGCGCTGGTGAGGCCGCACCTGGAATGCTGTGTCCAGTTTTGGGCCCCTCAGCACAAGAAGGACATTGAGGTGCTGGAGCATGTCCAGAGAAGGGCAACGGAGCTGGGGAAGGGTCTGGAGCACAGGGCTGGTGGGGAGCGGCTGAGGGAGCTGGGGGTGTTCAGCCTGGAGAAGAGGAGGCTGAGGGGAGACCTGATCGCTCTCTACAGCTGCCTGACAGGAGGGGGCAGGGAGGGGGGTGTTGGGCTCTTCTCCCATGGAGTTAGCGATAGGACGAGAGGAAATGGGCTCAAGCTGCGCCAGGGGAGGTTTAGGTTGGAAATTAGGAAAAATTTCTTCCTGGAAAGGGTAGTCAAGCATTGGAACAGGCTGCCCAGAGAGGTGGGGGAGTCCCCATCCCTGGAAGCGTCCAAAAAATGGGCAGAGGTGGCACTTTGGGACGTGGTTCAGTCTGGTCTACCCTTGATTGGTTTAGTGTGGACTTGGTAGTGTAGGTTAATGGTTGGACTGGATGATCTTAAAGGGCTTTTCCAACCTAAACGATTCTATGATTCTATGATTCTATATTCATCTATTCTGCCTGAATGCTGTTTGGCTGTAAGCCACCCCTTTATAAAATACTCTCATTTTCACACCACAGAAAAAGAGAGAAAGGTGAACAATGGAAAAAACAACCCATAAATAGAGAAACAATTCTCACCTGTCCTCCATAAACGCTGCCACCTGAGAAAGATGAACCCTGAAGCAAAGGTGCCAATTATTTCTCTATCAAAAAGCTTCTTTAAGGGTTTTTGAGAGAAAGACTATTTTCTTTCTCTGTTGTACAATGCAAGATTTCAGAAAGAGAAACACTCAACCTATTCCTTTATGTGTTCTGTGCAAATTAGGGATGGTCTGTAACACACGAATCTTCCATAATAGTGATCATGAGCTATTAGGACTATAGATGTAGTTTCGGGAGACTGTATTTGGACTGCAAATCTCTTTCTCCTCTAATTCCCTCTCCAATAAATCTAATAATGAATGTTTACAGAGGCCAAGGATGAGTTTGTTGGGGATTTCCCTCCATGTTAAAGGCTATACCACTAAGCAGCGCTACAAACCCTGTCCCTCATCTTTCATTTCACAAGGGCATGGAACACCTTCTCTTAGCAACTCCTGACCTTCTCCCCTGTTCCCCTCCTGAAACATACTTCTTCTCTGGCATCAACTCTGATACTGCATTTTGCTGAAGGAAGTGAGGTATTCCATAGGTTGAAGCAGAGGAGGAATGCAATATGCTTCCAGCCACTCCGTACTGTTAGAGCTAAGCAACCATGACAGCAACAGAAGGGGAAAGGGTCCAGAATGAGGAGGGCAGGTCAGAGGGTAGAACAAGGCCAGAACTGCATTTACGGTGATACAACAGATCTACTGGCCCTTCATCGTTTTTGTATTGTTTCAGATCATATAACTTTAGATACCTGATCATCCATTACCAGATTAACAGAGTTTACTCAACGTAGTATTTTTTCAGTCAATAGAAAAGCACCAAGTTTTGATGTAGACAGAGGCTGGGTGTTAGGGTAAGGACTACACAAGAAGAGACTCTCACCTGTCCTCCATACTGGCTGCCTCCTGAAGAAGGTGAACCCTGAACAAAAAGAGTTAAATGATCTCTATATCCATGTGATACAACAGATCTACTGGCCCTTCATAGTTTTTGTATTGTTTCAGATCATATATCTTTAGATACCTGATCATCTAGTACTGATTAACAGAGTTTACTCAACATAGTATTTTTTCAGTCAATAGAAAAGCACCGAGTTTTGATGTAGACAGGTGCTGGGTGTTAGGATAAGGACTACACAAGAAGAGATTCTCACCTGTCCTCCATACTGGCTGCCTCCTGAAGATGAACCCTGAACAAAAAGAGTTAAAGATCTCTATATCCATGTGATACAACAGAAGTACTGGCTCTTCATCATTTTTGTATTGTTTCAGATCATATATCTTTAGATACCTGATCATCTATTACCGCATTCACAGAGTTTACTCAACATAGTATTTTTTCAGTCAATAGAAAAGCACCGAGTTTTGATGTAGACAGAGGCTGGGTGTTAGGATAAGGACTACACAAGAAGAGACTCTCACCTGTCCTCCATACTGGCTGCCTCCTGAAGAAGATGAACCCTGAACAAAAAGAGTTAAATGATCTCTATATCCATGTGATACAACAGAAGTACTGGCTCTTCATCGTTTTTGTATTGTTTCAGATCATATATCTTTAGATACCTGATCATCTAGTACTGGATTAACAGAGTTTACTCAACACAGTATTTTTTTAGTCAATAGAAAAGCACCAAGTTTTGATGTAGACAGGTGCTGGGTGTTAGGATAAGGACTACACAAGAAGAGACTCTCACCTGTCCTCCATACTGGCTGCCTCCTGAAGAAGATGAACCCTGAACAAAAAGAGTTAAATGATCTCTATATCCATGTGATACAACAGATCTACTGGCCCTTCATAGTTTTCATATTGTTTCAGATCATATATCTTTAGATACCTGATCATCTAGTACTGGATTAACAGAGTTTACTCAATGTCGTATTTTTTCAGTCAATAGAAAAGCACCGAGTTTTGATGTAGACAGAGGCTGGGTGTTAGGGTAAGGACTACACAAGAAGAGACTCTCACCTGTCCTCCATACTGGCTGCCTCCTGAAGATGAACCCTGAACAAAAAGAGTTAAAGATCTCTATATCCATGTGATACAACAGAAGTACTGGCTCTTCATCATTTTTGTATTGTTTCAGATCATATATCTTTAGATACCTGATCATCTATTACCGCATTCACAGAGTTTACTCAACATAGTATTTTTTCAGTCAATAGAAAAGCACCGAGTTTTGATGTAGACAGAGGCTGGGTGTTAGGATAAGGACTACACAAGAAGAGACTCTCACCTGTCCTCCATACTGGCTGCCTCCTGAAGAAGATGAACCCTGAACAAAAAGAGTTAAATGATCTCTATATCCATGTGATACAACAGATCTACTGGCCCTTCATAGTTTTCATATTGTTTCAGATCATATATCTTTAGATACCTGATCATCTAGTACTGGATTAACAGAGTTTACTCAATGTCGTATTTTTTCAGTCAATAGAAAAGCACCGAGTTTTGATGTAGACAGATGCTGGGTGTTAGGATAAGGACTACACAAGAAGAGATTCTCACCTGTCCTCCATACTGACTGCCTCCTGAAGAAGGTGAACCCTGAACAAAAAGAGTTAAATGATCTCTTTATCCATGTGATAGTACTCCTTTACACCATGCTCCATATGAAGGAGAGGTACCTAATTTCTTTCAGTGCAAAACTGAGTGGACTGAACCAGACTGTGCAAAAAGGAGTGAGACTCATCTGCATTTACCATGATGCATCAGAAATTACATCTCCTAAAAACTCTCCTGTGGCTTTGTATCACATACATTTGTGACTACTATATACCTAGCAACAAATTAAATAAAACCTTTAAAAAGAAATCCATCTCCTTAAAATGTTCTTTTACACAGAGAACTACCAAGTCTCTTGGATAAAGTAGTAAACACTACAAGGGAAGAATTCTCACTTGTCCACCATGCTGGCTGCCTCCTGAGGAACGTGAACCCTGAATATCAACAAAAAGGGAAACTGAAACTTCTTTACACCCATTTCATGGAATCATAGAATCATTTCACGAGGTTTTAAAAATTTTGGTCAGCTTCATGAAGTACTGATTTATTTCAGAAAGACATGACTCTAGTCCTGCAAATTTCAGGAGCCAATTGAGTCAACCATGCATTTCACATTCTATTTTTTCTTAGTCTTAAATAATGGTCTTAATCTGAACTTGTTTGGTTTAATCACAGTAGCACCATAATGCTACAGAGAAAGATTTACTGAGAAGATTTTAGACTTAGATAAATAAAGCTAAGGTAGACAGCTGGGTAGACAATGAATAAACTACAAGTTTGCATAGGTCGAAACTACAAAAGTGGGAACTATTAATGCTTACTTGTCCACCATAATGGCTGCCTCCAGAAGAAGATGACCCCTGGAAAAATATTGAAAATCTGTTATTTCCAAATATCTAATTCATGGAGACAAGCAGAAAAGACATCTGTATTTTGTTATTTGACTGTTTGTTTGTTATCTTCCCAGAATAAACTCTCTATTTTTGTCTTCCTTGAATTCACAATATTACTACAGAGAACAGGTAACTATAAAGTTTCTTGAAATATTAGATTGAGATAGCTATCTGGATAACCTTTACTTCATAAGAGTCAAATAATAGTAAAACAAATATATAAAATATTAAAAGTAAGAGCTTACATATCCACCATACTGGCTCGCTCCAGAGGAATATGAATCCTGTAAAGAAGAGCAAATAAGTGAATAACCTGCTGTAGGATTTCCTTAAATCAAAACATGACTCTCCCAGAACAACAGGAGCAAGAGAGCAAGGTAAGAGCGAAGGCAGGCAAGCAGGACTTTCAGTATGCTTTAATAACTAGAGTTCAAGCCTTACAAGGTAACTTGGGGAAACCCCTGAGTTCCCAAGCAAGGGTAGAAGCCAAAAAACCCTACTGCTGCGTTTGCGTGACTTGTTGGGAAGGTTAAAGCAGCATTCTTTCAAGTTCTTTCCTTGCTTGTTTCTGGAGAATGGCATTTCTCTATTTGGAAAGCTCAATCCTGGGCCAAAGCTAGCTGAAAACCAAACCAAGCAAGTTTACTGAAACCTCATACAACAAGAGATCTCTTTAAAGAGGGGAGATTGGATCTGTTTTTCTCCTTAATGGAATTAGGTCCACTAGGAATCAAAAATGCTATATTTTGATTCATTTTTTCCCCACACCTCTTTTTTGTGTGAGCTTCATTATGCAAGTTTCACAAAAACAAGGGCGCTATTTGCTAAAAAAGCCATCGCGTATAAGTTCCAGGAGGTGTCAAACTCAACGATGAATTTAGTTTGCTGAGTTTTTGCTCTTTAAACATAGTTCCCGTATCAAACCTGAATTTAATTGAGTTTGTGAATGACCATCATTTTCAGAAGTGGCCAGCTGGCTCTCCTTTTGGAGTGAGTGCTTACTTGGCCACCGTACTGGCTGCCTCCAGAAGATGAGCCCAGGGGGTGGGTTGGGGGGGACAGAAACCAGTTATTTTTCTCTAACAGAACTATTTTAAAGCAAGACTTCTTGAAGGACAGCAGTATATCAATTTCTATTTCAAACTTTTTTTGCTTGGGTTTAAAATCCACTCAAAATGTAAAATCTAGCCTTCTCTACTTTGTTAATACATCTAAAATTTAGTGTGTACCTCTCCACTGGAATGGCTGCCTCCAGAGCCCTTTCAGAAACGGAACGCCAGTTATTTCACTTCAAAGGATCTGACTGAAGGACATGCAGCTCATTTCTTTCAGTTTAAAATCAGGACACTGAATAATCATGTCCTCACAAAAAACTTTTAATATTCATTCTTGCAGACTATTACAGACCTTTGAGTACTCTGAGCTTCCCCAAGATCTGCTAAGCTCATAGAGGAATGAACTGTTTTGCGGTTAGTATGTAACGTTAGGCATCTATCAGAAATGCGTCCTTCATAAGGAATCTTAACTGTGTAAAATGACTTTTCAATTGCCCTGAAAAGAAGATATTAAAGACAACGTTCTGAGGTGGACTGCAAGATATGGTTGGGGGAGAACTAAGATCTACATTCGGTGTGCAAAAGCCATTCTCCCATGCTGAGGTGCTGGGTGCATCTATGCATTGAAGTACGGATCAGGAGCGTGCCTCCGAGACAAAACTCCGGACAGTCCCTGCTCACTGTAGTTTGCTTTGCATCATGGAGTGGTCTTGGCGTGAATTAGTTGGATGCCTTCCAGATTAAACTACATTGTAGAGTGCTCTCTAGGGGCACACTTAATGCGTACGGATAGTAAACGGACTTTTGCTCCGTGGGACCAGACCAGAGCAAACCCTTCCTGAAACGTGTATAGTGTGGCAGTCAGTTCATCAGCACTGATTGTTTCACTCCAGCAGTTTGCGGTACTTGTCCATGTAGACACAACCACTATGTTCCCTCAATCTTTATACACAATCCCTGATTCTGAACTGCTGTCCAAAGATGGCCAAGTCAGTAAAACCCAGAACCCTCAGTCCCAGTTGGAAGTTTCAAAGGAAACAAATCCCAACAGCAGTCATATGAAGGATGTAGAACACAGGTGGGTAAGAATATTTTCCTGACTGTAGATATATACACATTCCTCCTTCCTACAAGGGAGCGCAAGACCAGTCCTGTTCATCACGTAATGTTAATTTTTGTATGGTACTTTTATGTAGCTGTGTCCAAGCCAGCTTTGTGTCAGTCAGCAGTCTGGTAACAATGCCACAGACTTCCGTGCTAGATACAAAAAGACCCAAGTGTTTTTCCTCCTTTTCGTGCAGCACATACAGAGCTCCAGTGACAGACACTGCGTGACTTCCTACACGTGATGAACAGAACTGGTCTCAGGAATGCTACAAACGGGTCTCTCCTGCAAAAGAGTTCTTATCCATATGAGAGGGCTATCATCATTAAATTACTCATCTATGAATACTAACCTTTCTTCCAGTAAACTAAGAGGAACACAAACACATAGCTCCATGTCCTTAGGGGATATTTTGACATAATTCCAAGGAAGCCAATGGACCTGACTCCCAAAGTAAATATTTACATTGCTATGTACTTGTGTCTGTGCCAAACAGCGTTTTCCATTCAAAGACTGCTCTCTGAACGAATACTGTTTCAAATGGAAAGAGAAACTGTGAGTGCTGCATGAATGTCTTGTATGTATTTTGAATTGTGACTAAAGCAGGTTATTTTCACAAGTGTATGACTTCTACTGACTGACGCTTTTTAACCTCTCTAGCCATTATATTGACAAAACAAACACAGGGCACCCTTAAAAGCTGATGAACATTGCTTACATTTGCAGAGGAATCACTCCTGACTAAAGTAGGAGATCCACCCTGTAAGGGGGGAAAAAAAAAGAAAAAAAAAGAAAAAAAAAGAAAAAAAAAAGAGAAAAATTAGCCTTTGTCTTTGATCATAAACAAAAAATGAAACAAAACCTCAGAATGCCTGTTCTATTGTATATTAAAGGAAGAATATCACAGTCTGAAATTAAATTATACTTAAACTTCACTCACTTTTCTTAATTTGCCAAGATAGCAAATAGTCTTTTTTGGCCTGGAAGACTGTAAATCACAAAGTATCATTTTGTATCTACCCGTGACTCATTGCCTAGAAAATAAGAATGCTACCCAAGGTGCAGGAATGTCCTTTACATACTACATGTTGATTGACCACATATGATTTGCTTTGGAAAGCATATATTACCATATTTCACAGTCTTTAAGTAATTTTATATGGACTTGAAAGCACAAATGAGGAGTGGCTCTTTTTTGGGGTTTTTTTTTGTTTGTTTGTTTGATAAACATTGATTTCTGAGACAACTTTCTATGGTTTTGTAGACTTGATATTATGTTAGCTTCCCTTCATGACAGATCTTTTGTCAATCAATTCTGCTATTTAATGCAATTGAATTTTTTTTTTTTTTTTTTTTTTTTTTTGAGAAGAGATACACATCTCTTTAAATACTGTATGGTAACTGAAAGTCACTGCTCAGAGAATACACCTTGCTGCCAACTTTGGGGGTTCCTGGCTTGTATCAGGAACAGCGTGGCCAGCAGGAGCAGGGAGGTGATTGTGCCCCTGTGCTCGGCGCTGGTGAGGCCGCACCTGGAATGCTGTGTCCAGTTTTGGGCCCCTCAGCACAAGAAGGACATTGAGGTGCTGGAGCGTGTCCAGAGAAGGGCAGCGGAGCTGGGGCAGGGTCTGGAGCACAGGGCTGGTGGGGAGCGGCTGAGGGAGCTGGGGGTGTTCAGCCTGGAGAAGAGGAGGCTGAGGGGAGACCTGATCGCTCTCTGCAGCTGCCTGACAGGAGGGGGCAGGGAGGTGTGGGGCTCTTCTCCCATGGAGTTAGCGATAGGATGAGAGGAAATGGGCTCAAGCTGCGCCAGGGGAGGTTTAGGTTGGATATTAGGAAAAATCTCTTCACTGAGAGGGTTGTCAAGCATTGGAACAGGCTGCCCAGAGAGGTGGGGGAGTCCCCATCCCTGGAGGTATTTAAAAGATGTGCAGATGTGGTGCTTAGGGACATGGTTTAGTGGTGGGCTTGGTAGTGTTAGGTTAATGGTTGGACTTGATGATCTTAACGGTCTTTTCCAACTGAAATGATTCTATGATTCAAATTCTTCATCTTGGCATAATGAGAAATAACTCCTACCATGTCAGTAATACGTAAGTCACCAAAGGAACAATGCATATAACATTAAGAGTGCATTCAAATAAATAACTTAGAAATAAATAGATAATTTACAGATAAATAGAAATAAATAGATAATTATCCACAGATAATTTTCCAGTTAAATAATTTAGTAAAAGAAAATGTATAACGAACTAGTAACACTTACAGAACTTCCCCCGGAACAATCACATCCACCCTGTAAAGAATGCAGAAAATATTTAAGATATCAACAGCACAGGACTGAAACGGACTCCAATTAACAACTCTAATAACTTCTTCTACCATCCCAGGTATGCAAGCCATAAAGTTATATTCATAACTGCCCAAGTGCCCAACTTCTAGAAATTTTAGTCTACTTTTTGTTCTCTTCATCCTATGCAACTATTCCTGCACCTATTGCTCTGATGGGGCAAAAATTTTGTTATCTTCAAATTTGTTATCTACAATCTTTACCTTAAAAACCTTACTCACCAAAAGGATGACTAAAAAATTCTGAGTAGGACTACAGAAAGCAATTTTTTTTTTCCCTAGAGAGGCCAGAGCACCTGGTATAGATGCAGTACTCCATCATGCTACAGATGTTATGGAAAACAGGCAATTTCTACGCTGATAAAACTAAGTGAGAGGTGGCCAGGGGTTCACCCTTCAGTGTCTCACTTTCCACATTCAATCTGCGTGAAAGGTGTAAGAAGAAAAATGTTTAGCGCCAAAGCAGGTACGGAAGCCCAAACACAACCGCCATTCCGACAGCTGCTAAGGGCTCCTCTGGCTGCGGGATGTCCGAGGGACACGGAAAAAGAAGGTGACGTGTTGCTGAGGCTTTGAGCAAAAAGGGCAGTGGTGAAGGAGAACAGTTCTTGTGAAGGAAAGACAGGCAAAGTAAATCGGGAGCACAGCTGAACGGTGTGGAGAAAGCAAAGCGTACCTGTCCGCCAGACTGGCTGCCTCCTGAAGAAGAGCCCTGCAAAAAATGAGTAACTAATGATGTTACCGAGTAACATTCTCACTTGTTCTCCGTGGTCCTTAGTCTTTCAACTTGCTTCTTTTCAAACATAGCAACAAAAATGGGCTTCCTAGAACCACCATCTCTTTAAGGAAGCATTTCCATGCAGTCGCACAGGCCCCTGTATCACCTGCTCCTGTCGTGAGCCGACATACCAGACACACCCATACTTCGCAATCCTCACCCAGTTTGGCTTAAAGCTATTCTTTCTTAGAGTGTTCCTTTTTTTTTTTTTTTTCCCAAAAATATGGCTCAGTTTTCCTAATGAACTGTGTACCAAAACTGCAAATACTATGAAGGATGTGCAAAGTAAATTGGGAGCACAGCTGAACGGTGTGGAGAAAGCAAAGCGTACCTGTCCGCCAGACTGGCTGCCTCCTGAAGAAGAGCCCTGCAAATATTATATTTTCATTTAAAACATTTTTTTTTTTAAGTTTGACATGTATATTTGATTACAATGTATTGTCTTTTACTCTCTAAACTATGTTTGAAAATATCTATCTGGTTAAGAACCCAATTTTATCTATAGAAAGATTAATGAGGATAAAAACCATCCACAGTAATCTGGAAACTTGGGTATTACCAATCTGGTAATATTTTCTTGAAATATGTACACGGGGGGGGGAAAAAAACCCCAAACCAACACTGAAGAAAAATTATTTCCCACCTGCCCACCATACTGGCTGCTTCCGGATGAGGATGAGCCCTGAAAAAAAAAAAATTACTTAATTTATATTTTAAAAATATAAATTAATACCAAATACTTATTACTTTCTTTTGTTTCCTGGTGCTAGAACATCAGTTAATACATGAATTGTATTTTGACCACTCTGCTTACACTTGGACTTTTACGCAGAGATATATAAGGAAAAGGTGTTTGGGTTCCAAATGAATCTTGCTCCCAGATAAAAAAATTGCTGTAATACAATATGAGGACTCAAGCTTTTGTATAACAGATACTTCAGGTTAAAAATACAAAGAGTTAGTATTTACCGGTCCACTGGAGTAGCTACCACCTTGAGAAGATGATCCCTGCAAAAAGCAGACCAAATTTATTTTTGTTTAAAATGGCTTCCAGAAAACAAGACTATGTTGTTGAATAGTCATACACACTTTTTTTTTTTTTAAATTTTTTTCTTTAAAACAGTTTGCCATTTGGTTTCATAAGACATGATGCCAGATGCCATGAGAAATTCTAGGATATAAACAGTTGGGTATAATTTACCCATCAGGATAATTTTTAAATAGAACAGCCATTTTGGAAGAGAACTGCAAATAATGAATAAAATAGATGCTTACATGTCCACCTGACTGGCTGCCTCCTGGGGAATAAAAATCCTGGAAAAATGTATTGAAATTACATGAAAAAACCAAAAACTTCCTTTCTTTTGTAGTATGGAAAGATCAGGATGGAAGCTGAACACTCCTTGCTTCTCCATATTCCTTCATTTTCTCTCATGGATTTTTCAAGGACAACAAAAAAAAGGTCTGTATAAAACAGCATGCCCTTTTACGCCTGTTGATAATTGCTCTTTTGGTGAAAGAGATTCTCTTGGATACAATGATTAAAGAGTTCTTATATCTCCAAGAAAATAATGTCTCAGTCTGTGTCATCTAATTCTCATTAAAATAAGTAAGATGGGTGCCGTGTAAGAATGACAGGAAAATGGAAGCCTTCATAAGCAAGCCATACAGCACAACAAAGCAAAGGGTTTCACTTAGAATAAATGCCGGGCACATCATGGTGTTGAAGCCTTTTGCAGTCAGGCAACGAGCAAAGAAGCGCAGGAACCTGGACAAGTACAGGGTGGTACCATGCTTGCGATGTGCGTTTGAGGTTCAAGAGCACACCTCAGCATCAGCTGGGCTTTCTAGCAGTACTTTAACACTTTAGCCATATCCTCACTCCCTCTGTGCTTGAGGACTTTCCGTTCCGCACTGGAAGCTGCCACGCCAGCTTCTACACGAGCTGTAATTTAGGTGGCTCGCGGTTGCCAAGCTGTAGGGCAGACGCCCTGGCAAGATGTGAGGAAGGAGTGCTTACCCGTTCACTCTGCCGGCTGCCAGATGGGGTGGTGGAATCCTGAAAAATAGCAGGATCTAGTCATTGCATGGCAAATATTTCTATTTTTTTTCTAAGCAAGGGTGGAAGGCAAAGAAAACTACTGCTTGTTTGTGTGACGTTGGGAAGGTTAAAGATGCAGGCTGTAGGATAAGCAGCGTTCTTTCAAGTTCATTCTGGAGAATGGCGTTTCTTTATTTGGAAAGCCGAATCCTGATATAGCATAATAGAGGAAGGAGGTCACATCTCGATCTGTGTTATTTCCTCTTAGAATGCTATAGGGGAAAACATCAGCACTTTAAAAGCTGTCTTGGTTCTTGTTAGACCTCAGAGGTACACACCAATGCTGTTGTATTTCAGTTTCTGTCACACCTTAGTTTCCTCCCGAGGGCCTTAGGGCCCTCTGTAATATCATATTTTAGCTTCGCTGAATAGCCACAAGAAGATTTTGATACAGAAACTGCGTGGAAACTAATGACACACTATACTTGCGGCTGAAGTGCCCAGCTGAATTTGTAAAAATGTGTGGAGAGCAATTTCATACTAACCATGACACTGCAAAACAGACTCATTAGAAACCCAGTTAAAGTTCAGCCCAGCTGAATTTGTAAAAATGTGTGGAGAGCAATTTGGTACTAACCATGACACTGCAAAACAGACTCATTAGAAACCCAGTTAAAGTTCAGCCCAGCTGAATTTGTAAAAATGTGTGGAGAGCAATTTCATACTAACCATGACACTGCAAAACAGACTCATTAGAAACCCAGTTAAAGTTCAGCCCAGCTGAATTTGTAAAAATTTGTGGAGAGCAATTTGGTACTAACCATGACACTGCAAAACAGACTCATTAGAAACCCAGTTAAAGTTCAGCCCAGCTGAATTTGTAAAAATGTGTGGAGAGCAATTTGGTACTAACCATGACACTGCAAAACAGACTCATTAGAAACCCAGTTAAAGTACAATCAAGTACTGAAGACTCCGAGAAAACGAGCCATTAAACTTGGGAAGTTTTATAAACAGCTTCACCAGAATTAATAGGAAATATACTTCAGTCAGGAGAAAAGGCGTGCTTTTACACAGAAAAGCAAGCCGTTCTCACCACATGAAAACGGACCATTCCTATCCAATATATAGGTGAAGGAACTTGAATCTTATATGGCTGGCATTGGAAAAAACCAAACGAAGCGTAGTGTGAATTGGAGATGGCAAGAGAGGGAACTAGTCTGTGCAGTACTGATAAAGGAAGTTGTATCATAGAGAAAGAATAAAATGAGATAATGATTAAGGGTCAGATATGATGTGTTTTCTCAAAAAAAACCCCAGGAAAAGTTGAATTTTAAAACAAATCTGTATTTTAAGTGCAATTAAGTTTGAAAGTCTTAATTTGTGGGAATTGTTATGAGAGTCCAGAATAATAAACATATATGGAATATATTCTTAAGGAGATAAATCACAAAAAATAACCCTTAAGAACAAGAATGGCTGATCTGACATATAGATAGTACTGTTGTTGCAGTGTTAGATTAGGGTTATAGTATTAAATTAACTCAGTGAAAAAGTAGCCAAATTAAATTGCTAGAAGAAAGAAGTATCTGGTCATTTTGTATAACATGAGCATATACTAATATTGAGTTTTGATGGAAATTGTGAAATAAAGGAAAAGAGCTTCTTTCGTAAATGCTAATTCTAATAACTGATTCAAAAAATGTATGATTGTTACAAGTCAGAACTGTTGTAACTGCAATTTTAATTTGCCAAGTCCTTACCATACCATAGCACAATAATGTGACATAATTTAAATCTACATTTTCCTTTATCTATAGAAACAATATAATTTCAAAGACGTTATTGCAGAAAATTACTACACAACACAGATGATTTGAATGTACTGTGAAGGAGCTCTTGAAGATAAGATAATGCGATAAGGTGAAGGTCCATGTAAGCACCTAGATATTTTAAAAGGTAGTAAAGTCTGATATTAATATACTTAAGAAATACTTACACTGTCATCAGTGTCATTGCCTCCTATGGGAGGTGAATCCTGTAAAATAATGGAAAAACATTTATTTTCATATAAAAAGGACTCTTACGTGATCTTACTTGTGGAGAATATAAAATAGAAGAATAAAAATAACCAGCCACTTTGAATCTCCAGTTTTACCTACAGCAGAGAATGTGCAAGAAAAGAAAGAAAATGTAACTTTACCTACTGCTTAAGCAGAAGAGGTTAAAAAACCCCCCTCCTTGTAAACATGCATTTTTATAAGGAAAAATTTTAGATAAAGTTGATTTGAAAAATTAACCATTCTTTACATTCAAAAATCCCATTATCTACGCTTTCTTTCTAGATCCTGCACTAGAAGCAGCAACACGCCACAATTTTCTATGAAAAAACAATCTGGTTTAGATGGCTCTATTTTTAATACATAATTTATATTTTTAATACATAATTCTATATGACTTTGGCTGGTTAAAATGTATTGCTGAACAAAACAGACTTCAAATATAGTATGTGCATTCCCCCAGACTTTCAACAGCTTCTGCATAAGTCAGGTGTGTAAAGTAAATGCACAAATGATTTTCCTTTTGAATGAGCTAATGCATGAACGATAAAGCAGCTAAAGCATGGAATAGTCACAGGGGCACAGTAAGCAGGATAGTGTATATAGTGCAGCACCTTCCCTCCATTATGGAAACATGGAGTTGTAAAGGGGTAAATAAAAGTAAAGAGAAACAAAAGGTAAAATGGCATTTCCATGGTCATCACTTAAAAATAATTGAAATATAGAACCCAGTGCACATAAGAACCAGCACAGTAAGCTTAAGCTTTTGATGTATGAGACAAATAATATTTACCTGACCATAAGGTCCATCACCACCCTGTTCAGAAAACATAAAAAATTTTCATATTGAACAAACTTTTTTGGGTTTTTTTTTTTTTTTGACACTTACTGTCCAAATCTGATCCCCTTCATGGTGGATTGAAAAATTCTGAATATTTGCTTAGTTATCAGAATGGCTATTGAGCAACTCACAAGTTACATCCCTGTAAAACACTAGTTTAACATATTTTTAACTCAAATTTTATTTTCACTTTTGAA
Organism: Pelecanus crispus; assembly: GCF_030463565.1. NCBI lineage: Eukaryota > Metazoa > Chordata > Aves > Pelecaniformes > Pelecanidae > Pelecanus > Pelecanus crispus. The sequence goes on along the minus strand of NC_134647.1, from coordinate 82,114,525 downwards.
GAGACTTTCATCTTGCAAATAATTCAAAGCTAGCTTTGATGAGAATAAGCTTTAATGGTTGGAGGCACCCCACTTTTTGCTCCCTTATAAACTTTCAGGCTACTTAGTTAAAAGTATATGCAAATTCACTGAGCAACTGAAAAAACCACCTTCATTAAAATATAGTGAAAGCCAAAATACAGAATATAGCTGTATATAACAGTCAGGGTATTGGCCTTCAGCAGCATTTATACAAAGAGAAAAAAAGAGTATTTACCTGATCATAGGATTCAGTGCTGCTCTCATAGACAGAAGACCCTCCCTGTACAGAAAATAAAAAAAGGTCATTATTTTGGTTCCCTCAAGAGGGAGTTTTCCTTCTTTCAAGGGCAGGGTAGGAATGAAAATAACAGAAGTGCGTCGAATCTTCACAAGCGAGGAAGAGCACTTACCTGTCCGTAAGATGCACCAGGGTAGAAGGAAGACCCTCCCTGTACAGAAAATAAAAAAAGGTCATTATTTTGGTTCCCTCAAGAGGGAGTTTTCCTTCTTTCAAGGGCAGTGTAGGAAGGAAAATAACAGAAGTCTGTCTTATCTTCACAAGTGAGGAAGAGCACTTACCTGTCCGTAAGATGCACCAGGGTAGAATGAAGACCCTCCCTGCACAGAAAATAAAAAAAGGTCATTATTTTGGTTCCCTCAAGACAACGTTCTTCTTTCAAGGGCAGTGTAGGAAGGAAAATAACAGAAGTGTGTCTAACCTACACAAGCAAGGAAGAGCACTTACCTGTCCGTAAGATGCACCAGGGTAGAAGGAAGACCCTCCCTGTACAGAAAACACAAGTTTACTCTTTTGTAGTTGAAATGTTCTCTCAAAGATGACTTTTAGACCGTTCCTGTGCAGGCACAGTGAGCAGAGTATTTACCTGGGTACCGGAGTAAGAGCTGTGGGAAGAACCTGGGCCCTCCTGAAAGGAAAACACAGACCAGCTGTTTTCTTGCAAACAGGATGAGTATTTAAATACCCATGTATCCGATTCTCACTTTAGACCCTTTCTCCCAATTTTGAGCTAACTTTCATGTACCTAAATAAAAATCAAGACCTATTCTGTTGAAGTGGAAGAAGTCTTCTGGTGGTTAATTTTCTAAGCTTGCTGAAATTTGCGTTCTGCAAGGAAACTGCAGATACCATTCTGCACTGTTCTCTGTAGCTTAAATCGGGGTGAATTTAAGTTTTCTACCGCAAGAGACAGCTGTCAGGTCTGTAATTCCAGCGTGTCATAGCACCCACAGTGTCGGGAGTCTGGGATGCTGGGAGGCTGTGTTATCCTGGCAAGGGAGGAAGAACAACTACCTGTCCATGGGATCCTCCGGGATAGAAGAAAGGCCCTCCCTGTGCGGAAGACAGAACGGGTTACTGGTGGATATTTGGCTGCTCCTTCGGGGAAGATTTTAGATGGAGCTTCTGACCAGGGCATTTTATCTGAATGTTTACCTGGGTACCGGAGTAAGAGCTGTGGGAAGAACCTGGGGCTCCCTGAAAGGAAAACACAGACCAGCTGTTTTCTTGCTAGCAGGATGAGTAAATACCCATGTATCTGATTCTCACTTTAGACCGTTTCTCCCAATTTTGAGCTAACTTTTATGTACCTAAATAAAAATCAAGACCTATTCTGTTGAAGTGGAAGAAGTCTTCTGGCAGTAATTTTCTAAGCTTGCTGAAATTTGAATTCTGCAAGGACACTCCAGATACCATTCTGCACTGTTCTCTGTCAAAGCTCATGCCACTAGCTTAAATCGGGGTGAATTTAAGTTTTCTACCGCAAGAGACAGCTGTCAGGTCTGTAATTCCAGCGTGTCATAGCACCCACAGTGTCGGGAGTCTGGGATGCTGGGAGGCTGTGTTATCCTGGCAAGGGAGGAAGAACAACTACCTGTCCATGGGATCCTCCGGGATAGAAGAAAGGCCCTCCCTGTGCGGAAGACAGAACGGGTTACTGGTGGATATTTGGCTGCTCCTTCGGGGAAGATTTTAGATGGAGCTTCTGACCAGGGCATTTTATCTGAATGTTTACCTGGGTACCGGAGTAAGAGCTGTGGGAAGAACCTGGGGCTCCCTGAAAGGAAAACACAGACCAGCTGTTTTCTTGCAAACAGACATTTAAGTAAGTGAGTCCATTTCTGAATTTCTATTCTTTCAAAATATCGCTTTCAAATGGACATTACTGCAATCATTAAAAGAGAACACTGGTTATTTTTGTTAGGGATAAGGAAACCTTTAGCAAGTACTTTTCTGTTCCAGTTAGAAGACCTGAAAGAAGTAGTAACTATTCATTTTAGTCTGTCTAATCACAGAATCCCATGTCATACTTGGCAGACTCTATATTTTATAGATGATCATGACCCTGGTAGTGTTTTTAAGAATTGCTGGAATACTGAACTTCCAAAGTGTAAATAGGGTTTAGGAGAGCAGATTTTTCAGCTCACCACTTAAAAGGAGAGGACTGTATACCAGTACGTAACAACCATTATTACTGTCACATCCCCTTCACATACAAAACAAAGTATTATTCTATGGTTAGGCTGCTTCCTCAGGGACTGTAGACTGAGCTCTTGTCTTTAGATGAAACTTACAGAAGAAGTGGAATAATTGCAGTGTGAAGAATTTGAGGATCCCCATAAAGAAGCCCATTATTTCCTTTGAAACAAGATGGTTTAAATGTGTACAGCTCTGACTCTTAATTTATAGTCTTTTCCAGGTTTGAAGAGACCTTCCTGTAACTCATAGCTTTTAAGTTTAGCAGAAAGGTTTTTGCAGGAATTTTTCTCCTGGCCTGAAAAATCTTCAAGGAAATAGATGACTGTCTCTTTTACATAAGATTTATGAATGGTGGTTTATTTATACATATACATCTACCTACACCTTGTTTTTTCTATGCAGAAGAATGAACCTGCCTATCATGGCCAATGTGTTTATGTGCTAAGCTTAGGCACTGCTACATGTAGAGGATTGACCTGGGACAGAAAATGAAAAGAAGTCTGTTTTTTGATTCAGTCTATTCCTTTGCAAAGATCACTGAACTTTACTGTTGGCTGCAGACAAAGATCAAGACTATTGCTACCTCGTTTATCATAAATAAATTCTATCAGCTGATACTATCACAAACTGAAACACAAGTCTCTTGTGTATCAAAGTGGACACATCTGCACTGAGAACTGGTTTTCTAACATGTCCAATTTTGATGTCTTCTTTTCTTCATGTTGAAAATTATTGCGTGACAGCAACTACATACACTCTCCTCCCCCTGGCCAAGCTGTGGTGGCTTGCCATTAAAAACTAAGCCTCTTTCTGCACCAATTTAAGCATGCAAAGAAAAAGGCCCTATTAGAAGGAAAACTTGCATAAAGACATCCATCTTCTTCCTTGGAAATGGATTTACTTATCTAGCATTACAATCACAGGACAAATAAAAACATTTTTCCTCAATGAAATTTCAATATTAGTTATTTTAACAGACTAGCCTATATTTTAAAACATGTAGGTCATGATTACGGCTCAGCCTCAATTATATGAAAGAGGCAGTATTTTACCTGACAAAAATTACTGTTGCTATATGTTAATGACAGTTAGGTTCAGAAAGCAGTCATTTCTTTTTACAATTAGTGTGTTTAAATAGCATGCTTTTTTATAGAAATAATAATCCACAATATGATTCTTGTTGAAATTGAAAACTAAAAAAATATTACACCATTCAAATGGGTTTATGTACATACAGCGTCAATAAAAGCTTCAAAAATAACTTTTCAGGCAGAAGATAGGTGACTTTAAAATCCATGTTCACCTGGCAAACCCAGCTGAAGCCAGAAGCCTGGTAAAGCTAGCCCATAATGCCCATGTAACCACATTCCTTGTGCTTTTTCCTGACACAGAGGCATTGCCTACGAGAAAAGCTTATCTAGTGCCATTGATCATAAAATCGCAGTGTTTCTTTTTATGGGAAAGAATAGTTTAAATATTTATTTATTTATTAAATATATATATTAATATATAATTTATATATTAAATATAAATTTTTGAGATACTTATCAGATTTTGACATTTTAGTCACAATACTCTATTACACCAGTGAGAAGGACAAGGAACCGAAGCTGGATGCAGTTAAATTCTGTGGTTACTACAGGGCATATTGACTCTGGTTTTTGAAAATAGTAAGTAATTAGCACATAACAGTCAACTGACAGAGCATCTGGATTACCAAGCACAGTTACAGAAAGTTAGTGGCCAAATGGTAATTACGCAGTTCAAGCGGGACTCATTCTTCCATTTCATTGTATATATTTCTATCCATACTAAGGAAATAATCAATAATGTTTAGTGTTACCCAAGTCTCCATACTTACTAGGTGATTAATTCAAAATACTCTATTACGTATATGAAAATATAAACTCAGGAAAAAGAATTACCTGTCTATGACCACTGCTTCCATCAGGACAAATGCAACCACCCTACAAATTAAAAAAAAAAAAAAGAAAACAATTATTGCTTTGTGGAAGTTTAAAATAACATCTTATTTCAGATGTGAAACTGTGTTTAGGGGAAGAAAGACTGTGGGACTACAGAGTAGCTGTGAACTTTCCTATACCTAGAAGAAATGAGGGGACAGCATAGCTCTATACGTTTAATGTTTGCTTTGGAAGCTAGACTGATGCTACACCTCTCAGTGCTATGTCTCAATGACAGATGCCTCGTCAAGAGAGAATTATCCAGGTAGTCAAGAGTACAGAGACTCACCACTGTGAATTATCCGGGTAGTCAAGAGTACAGAGACTCACCACTGTGCTCTCGCCAATAAACCGTGTGTGAAATTGAAAGCGTTAAGAAGTGATTTCAGAGAGCCATTTCAGATGAATTGAATCCGAACAGGGTCACTTCATTTACAATTTAATGCATAACATCACCAATCCCCCATGCAAAATTACCAGACTTAAACTCTTGACTCCTGAATTTAATTAGTTTAATTACCAGGAAGCTATTTGGGCAAGACTAGATAAAAATAGAGAAACTCCTGACCTGACTACTTGATCCAACACCAGTTGCAATAAATGATCCACCCTGTGAAGAAACAATTATTTTTTATAGAAGCATTTTATCAGAATCTAACGTGTAAAATTATGTAGTGAAAAGTAAGGTGACAAACTCTTTGTACTACTACCCTGCGCCAACAAACATTATCTGTTCAGAACTCTCTGTATGAATCGTTGTGAAAACATAAATTTGGATGAAACTTAATTAGTGACTGGATAAAATACACAGGAAATTGGTGTCAGGAAAACTAATTAAGAAAAATGTTACTCTCTGGAGCTCAGAGATCTGACTGTACTATTGAATTAGACTTCAAACTCTGAGACAGAGGACTATGCCAGTGTTACATCCAGATAATGCTGGGCATAGCGGGATTCCAGAACTCTGGGAAGCTAATGGGTACCAATACCACATGAAATATTAAGAAAAATCGAATCAGGTGCCACTCTGGATCAGTTAAATTTCACATAATGCTGTAACCATGTACACTGCTGCAGCAGCACGTAAGTCTACAGAATATGAAAATTGGACCTACTTTTGTAACAGAAGTACATAATCACTACGATGTACCTTCTCACCAAATATCTAAATGAAACAGAATTACATATCTGGCCATTACCATCACTAGAGCAGGACTGTTTCTAAAAAAAGATTCTAAAACTAGTTCTTTTGTGTTTTGCAAACAACTTTTGCAAATGTTATGTAAAGAAACACTTGCAATGCTTACCTGCTTAGTGGAGTGAAGGAACAGAGGAGACAGTATATTCTGGGCCCGTTATCATTATTTACAAATGTGTAAAAGTATAACATTATAGAGAAAATGCTGCCAGAGCAAAATAGCATCCTTCAGCACAGATAAATTAGTGGAACCTAATTTTCAGAAATGAAATATAATTTATCAGAAAGCTCCTGGCAATGAGATCATGCAGTAGACACTATGTTATTACCTGGGCGTTAGTGTGGCTGCTATTTGAAGTAGAAGACTCATTCTGTGAAGAAACAAGAAATGACTCATTTTTCTGTAAGGGTAATAAATTAAAATACATAGTTCTATTGGGAAAGAACTACCTAACCCTAAACAGAATACTCTGTTATGGAAACTAGATCCTTATTCTTCTTTTTGTGGGTAATACACCAAGGAGCTGTAGCACCAGCGGTAGTTCAGAAAAAGTGACAAGAATGGTCTACCTGTACATCATAGTCTCTCTTGCTCAAAACATGTGATGTGTCCTGTAAAAAACAAAAACATTTACTATTAGGAGATGAAAACTCTATGATCAGTGACAGGCCTATTTTCCCATATTATTTATTTATAACAACTCCAGACCCTTTAATGCATACATTGAGTAGGAATGCTTTATTATAAAATAAAAGGTTATTTGCACATAATTTTTGGCGGCTACTGCTCAGTCTGACTTGAAGCTGTACAATACACATATAGAATCATAGAATCATAGAATCTTTTAGGTTGGAAAAGACCAACCATTAACCTACACTACCAAGTCCACACTAAACCAATCAAGGGTAGACTAGACTAAACCATGTCCCACAGTGCCATGTCTGCCCATTTTTTGAACACTTCCAGGGATGGGGACTCCACCACCTCTCTGGGCAGCCTGTTCCAATTCTTGACCACTCTTTCGGTAAAGAAATTTCTCCTAATATCCAACCTAAACCTCCCCTGGTGCAGCTTAAGCCCATTTCCTCTCGCCCTATCACTAACTACTTGGGAGAAGTAGTTATCCATATCTCCTCCACAACGTGCTGAGCACAATAACTTACCAAACATTATTCTGTCTTACTTCATTATTCTATCTTACTTTAGCTAGAATTTTAGCTGTCCTCTATTTGTATGACTCTCATGCAATTTTAACTTTAGCTTGGACCAACTCCGTACGTGCTTCCTGAAGAACAGGACTTTGAGCTGCCCTATACTTCATAGCAGGATTTTCATGTCTTTTTTCATATATATATACTTCCTTTAAAGGAAATTCACCTAAAGAGCAAATAGCCAAGCTATTTTACTTTTTCCTTAAATAGGAGAATATTAATTATGACAAACATAATTAGTGAATAATTAGGCATAACTGAGACAAATTAGGTATAGTTAGGCAAAATTCCTACAAGCAGTGAAAAAAGAAAATTAAAAAAAAAGTTACTTACACGGGCAACAACAACTTTCTTCTTTGCACAACCAGAACTCTGTAAAGGAGCCAGAAGCCAGTTATTACTTTATAGATGCAGCCATGCACACAAAATACTTTCAGCGAAAATCTACCTAAACTTGTCAAGGTGGCATATTTTGGGACAGGAAAATGTCCGGAGAACTGACCTCACTTTCACTAAATAACACAGTGGAAAATACTGTATTAGAGTTATTTGAAAATAAAAGTAACTAACATTGATAGACTAGCTTTGGAGCAAGAGAGGACGGTGTCATTTATCTGCCGAAACCCTCATATTGTACAAATAGGAATCCAAACCACATCAGCCTATTCCTGTGGAACCAATGCAAAATTCAGACTTAACTGCACCATAAAACACATGTACTAAACAGTGAGGTAGCAAGGTCTCACTTTCTTTTAGTGTTCTTCTCCCTCCACCCCCAATTCAGTATGAAATTGTGAAAGTATAAAACCGTTTGTTTACCAAGCTATGTCTACAGTACATCAAAGGGTGATTCCAATTTTAAGTAAGTTGGCTTGAGTATCAGTAAAGGATGTAGTAACAAAAGCAAAAAGTATGTGTCAAGCTCATCACCCCAATTTTGGCCAGTTTCTCAGGAGCTCTGCAATCTGCCATCAGCTACACACTGCCACAGCTATGATTTTACTATCAGTAGGAGTCTTAAAAAGCATATCCTTCATCTGTTTTCACCTTACCACTCCTTCATCAGAAGTTCCTGCCTAGCGGAGTCTCCCTCAGCTCAACCACAGTAATTTAGAGAACAACCTGTATAATTAACTCTTTGGGTTTTTTTGGAACATTCCCCACCCTTCTCTGTGAGAATGTTTAGATGCAAACTATTTTACAGTGAAGTCCAGCAATACTCACTGGATAGGGATAACCAAGGGAATAGTAGCATCTTTTGTGAGCAAAGGAAGAAGTGATGAGACTCTTAAACAGGGCTTGCTGCCGAAGGATTGTTTTGCAGAACCTTCTGCATTAAACCCAACGCAATGCATTCAAGGAAAATACAGGCAAAACCAAATGATGTTTTTGGAAGGCCTCCTTACTTCCTAGTATACGTGTTTGGTGCAGTACTAAAGTACTAGAGAGGAAAAATAGGGAAAATAATGAAGTAGTAAAGTATACGGCTGACCGCTGAAGAAAAGGCAAGTAGCTGATGACAGAAGGTTACTCTAGATGGCAGTAAAACAAAAGGAGGTTGTACCAGATGGAAAAAAGCTTTTTTATGAACAGAAAGAAGTATGGACAAATGTCATTCATTTACACAACAGTATATTTGCTTGGTCACAATCTGTCCATGTTACTCACAGTTTCTGCTTGTAGGACCGATGGAAAGTCTTGATACAAAGAGTATTACCAGGGGATAGATGTTACTTTAGAATACTAGCATATATGCGAGTTTGAATTAGAACAAGTGGGAAAAGCTTGAGGTGGCTCCATGCCTCACATACACAGAGGGTTAATTCCCAAATAACTATCCGGTCAAAGTGCATATAGTACAAAACCCCCTATGTTGCTATATACACTTAGAAGTATTGTGCAGTTTTAAATAATTGTGCAGCAGCCTTGAGAACGGCTAGAAGGGACTGAGTACAGAGAAATATAACATCAAATTTATCATGCTTTAATTCACTTTTTGAAGGGTATTATAAAGGAATCGCCCACCACAATTAGAGGCCCACAGGTCTACTGCAGAAGTGTTCAGTTACTAACATTGTCATTAATCATAAGAATTTGAATACTGCAGAAGAATAAAAGCACTTACCTGACCATTGGCACTATAAGTAGTCTCGTTCTGGAAAAGAATAAATTATTTCCTTCTTTAAGAATTATTTAAATACAGTAAGTGTACAGAAACCTGATTCTTTCTGATACTGCATACAGACATAAAAAAAATCATTTGTTGCTCACATCCTCCACAGCCTTGCCTAAATTAGTTTGAAATCCTACCATTCCAGTCTGAAAAACATTTTAGTAGCAACTTTAGATTGGTAGAAATGTAACGTGAAAAGCAGTGGCATATCTGCCACTGTATCTCTCCTCTTTCTTTCACTGTATGTACTTAAAGCCTGTCTATGGGATTTTCTTTTTTTGGAAAATTACTGTAAAATGTATCCTTAGATTTTAGGCAAAATCTTCTGTTACTGCAAAGGCAGTGAAATATTTTTATCCGTATTTCATTTCATCAAGTTAAATGCATTTAAAAGGACAAAATGTATCTGTAAACACTTATATGACAATTTTCAGTAAAAAACCATGCGGTTGCTGAAACAGCTATTAGTGGGAACTCAACATTCTTTCTGGATCATTCCGCTCACAAGACTGCATCTAGCAGCACAATATTTTCCCATCTACATGAAGAATGTTGTAATGAAAATATATTAGAGAAAGCATACTCACATCATCACAGCCATTGGGATTATAGTCTGAGGAATCTTGTGAATCCTAGAAGGACAGCAGATACCAGTTATTTCCTCACAAAAATGGACTGTTAAAAGTACACTTTGATGTTGTACTCTGCAAGACAGAATTGAGGCTCATACAAAGAAAAAGCTGAGTTAAATTAAAGTAAGATCTTCATAAGGAAAAGAAGAAGCCAAATACATTGCTGCAATAATAGTTGCTTACAGGGTATGTCCCATTCTTCAGTGAAGAAAAAAACCAAAACCAATCCAGAACAAAAAGAGCACAGAAACTATTATGTTTTATTACATCTTTGAGAAAGATGATGCAGGGACTACAAAGATTAGCATGAAATAATAGATAACGAGGAGAAAGAAAGAACTAGTTACCTGACTCTCATAATAGCCGTCTGAGGAGGACGATCCACCCTTTAAAACAAACAAACAATCAAACCAACCAAAATCAGAGAAAATTAGGATACAGAAAACCTGATTTTGAGCAGAGGCTAAAGCTTGTATGAAGTGACATACAAGTAGGGAAATAGAGCATTACTTACTTGGCCACCACCATAGTTTTGCGGGAAGGATCCACCCTATAAAACAAACAAATATAAACCCTACTTCAGAAGAAACTGTGATTTTGTTTGTGGGCTGTACAGCTGGAATAAACAATTGCCTGGGATACCTTTGAACAAATACAACTTTCTAGATACCTAGATAACTTATCAGATATGATAAAAATTCTTACTAGGAGAAAATCAAGGTCTACCTACCTGTTTGCCACCATAATTTTGTGAGGATGATGATCCACTCTGCTAACAAAAAAAAAAAAAAAAAAGAATTAATATTACAATATTGCAGATCAGATATCGATCAGCCATTGTGGAACCTGTGCGAAATAAAACCTCAGTGGGAGGAAATAATAATCTAGTACTTACTTGGCTACCACCATAGTTTTGTGAGGAGTATGATCCACTCTGTGAAAACAAAAGAGCAACAGTTATAATGCTGGACAGCTGAATTTGATCAGAATCCACAGAGCTGGCTTTATTAGGTTGCCGAGTTCTTTCTGTGTAAGTGGAATTTCAGGGCTGATAAAAAGTACGTTTGAAGAGAATGAGTTACAGGCTGGAGCTGGGGAGACTTTGCGGGGGTCTATACCCTCACGAGCAAGAAAACCATACTCTGGATTAGAACAGCTTAAAAAGTTTTTACCGATGGATAATAAAGAGCTACCTACCTGACTATCCTGTGATCCACCCTGTAAATTAGACAAAAATTATGCTTTAGACACTTACTGTTTGGCTATGGATTATTTTTAATGAAAGCTACGTTCCTTGCTTAGGAGGGGTAAGGAGCAGAGGCAGATACGCGACGTAGATATGATTTCTAACGTAGTAAGCATAGATTGCCAATAATGCAAAGGTAAATTCTAGATGAGAAACCACAAGGAACCACAAACATTTATCTTCAAGTAATGCCTAGCACACAGATGAGTTTGATTCTGAACAGTCTCTAGAGAATGTATCTTTTTTTCTCCTGTAGAAAACCTAATTTATACAAATGGAATGAAAAATTCCCCTGGTAGCATTATGACACAGAAAGCTGTGAGCTGTGAAATGCAGCGGCCTTGAGGAAAGGGTTTTAAAGAAAACACTCAGTACGTATCAACATGCCCTCTTTAGAAGAGGAATGTAACTCCTCCAAGTGAAATCTGTGGAAGTATTAGTGTCAAAAGTGCATAGTAATAACAGTGAAATCCTGAGCTATTGAAGTGAGTGGGATATTTGCCATTCACTAAAATGGGGCTGACTTCATCCAGAAGAGGCAAAGGAAAATGAAATTAAATGTATTATCTTCCAATGATTCCAGCAGTTTTTAGAACAAAATTTAAGTGTTTCCTTTAGTCTTAGAAAGAAATAGCTCCTCTTTATTAAAAAAACTTGAAAAGCTATTATAAAATAATTATATATCTATATCATATATTATTCTTTCAAGTTACAATAACATTACAGCATATTGTATATACTATACTGCATTATAATATATTATAGCAACATCTGTGTTGTTTGTATATTTATAAATATAGTATATATTTATGTTGCTAAAACCAGTATTTGTTAATACAATGAATCTATCCCATTTTTCTATTTCTTGTGAAAAATCAGTAAGAATCAAGAGACGTATCATGCATGAAAAAAAAAAGATAATCTATTGCTGGTTTCTTACTAATTTTTAACATTTACAGAGATTGCTTCTTTAAACATAGCAGACATCTTTCAGGATCGTGGTTTTTAGAGTTCCAACACTGAAACTTGTGACAAATACACATGTAGCTATCTCTACTTCACTGCACTGAATGAATTGTTAAGCCAGTCTCTTTCACAAACCTCAGGTGGCACTCCTAAAATATTTTCTGACTTTTGATGGGAAAAGTCCACGGAGAGGCTGGTCGGCTCCAGCCCCGATTTACGTAGTGCCAGTTGAGTAACTCTGCAGTGGACTTGTTCTTTCCAGAATCTGGCCTTAATATCCTATAGAGCTAGACATTTCACAGGTATAATGCTAGGGAAAAGGGGGGAAAAAAAGACCCCAAGCTCCTGTGTATAGAATAGAATCATAGAATCCTGGAATCGTTTAGGTTGGAAAAGCCCTTTAAGATCACCCAGTCCAACCATTAACCTACACCACCAAGTCCACACTAAACCAGTCAAGGGTAGGCTAGACTGAACCATGTCCCCAAGTGCCACGTCTGACCGTTTTTTGAACACTTCCAGGGATGGGGACTCCACCACCTCTCTGGGCAGCCTGTTCCAATTCTTGACCACCGTTTCCATAAAGAAATTTCTCCTAATTTCCAACCTAAACCTCCCCTGCCGCAGCTTGAGCCCATATATATAGGAAGTTATATAGGATGTATAGGAAGATAGTGAGTTCTAATCTCGTAATTGGTAAGGTTACATGGATTTGCACTCTATGAATCTGAAGTTGGTACTAACTGAGTTAGTGGCAAAACTAATTTTGGATGCATCTTAAAATCAGAGGAGGAAGGCCACTTACCTGGTGGCAGGGATTGCTATCATATGAATAGCCCTGTCAAAAAATAAACAAACCAAAAGGTAAATGCCCCAGTTTTCATTTTCTTGCTAAACAATTAGCTTTCTTAAAATTGCTTGTGTGAATTAACGTTAATAAGTCTCAACATAAAACTTTACAGAACGTGAGTTTAATTTTATTTAACCCTTTAAGTCTGAAGCCTTACCCTCTGTCACTCCCATACCCACACACTCACAAGCACCAAGACACAAGCACACAGATGATCAAAGCAGGACTACTTGTGTGCCACATGGAAAGCGAGGTAGGCTGGCAAATGAGGCCTCTCTGTATCACCTTAGTTCCTCTTGATTGGTACAGATGAACTGGGTTTTTTTTTTTTTTGGACAGTCCTTTTAGGAATCAACAGTTACTGTTGTGTGACCATCTCCCTCAGAATCTTGCTAGATTCACCCATCATAGATCTTAGGCAAGGCTGCTGCCCAATGCCCTTCATTTCCCTGTTTTGGGTATATTTTGGCTACAGCCAGTCTTCCTGTTGGGATAACAGGGTGAGAAACAGTACACACAATGAGTTCTACCCTGGTTGTCACCCTCCCATTATTAGAGGACAGGTCTTCTGTTGATAAGTCAACCTGTGACACAGCTTTGGTGGAAGTAACACATTCTTCAGTGTTTACCCATTTCATTGCTGCTAACTGTGTCCTTGTGCTGCTGCTTATGATGTTTTCACATGCATTTCCATTCATACTTAACTCGTACCAATCCTAATATTTCTGCTAAATACTTCTGCTAAAAATATCCGTATTTATACTTCTCTTTCATTCTCGTTGCTTTCCCGAATATATTTATTTGAACATAGGTTTACTATCATGGCCTCATCCATCACCCTTTCATCTGGGATCTCATCACTGAAGACGTTGTCTTTACACCATCGTAGGCATACACAAGTTGAAATGGAACCAGGATGAAAACTACTAATCTAATTCTTATTCCATGGGAACCACTCTCTGATCCTATCACTTTCTACAGGAACTAAATGGAGCAACATGCGAAAATCATTCCCAAGCAAAGATTTTATCTGTTTACTGAGTAGACAGATGAATCGCTACTTGTCTGTCTTCTCTGTGTAACACTGCATGGGAGAAGCCACTTCATTTGGTTGCAATGACCAACAATATCATCCTTTCTTGACCTCTATGCTAGACAATTCCATGTAACGATGAAAACAAAAGATTCCGTCTAACAAACATTATATAGCTTATCAAAAAGTATGTTACTACTACAAAGAAAGCTGGGTCTAGTTTTCAAATAGTTTGGAGGAAGAGGACTTACTTGTCCACAACCACTGCTGCTACCTGAAGAAGAAGATCCACCCTGCTGGAAAAAAAAAGGGCAGCTCAGCAATCCAAATATTCCTTTTCTCCATTCCAAATATAAAGGGCTTTAGCTGCCTGACTGCTTAAAAGGTAGAAGACCAGCTACATCCTACTGTGAATTTTTCTTGTAAAGTATCGTGCATGTTGAATATTCTAGTACATCAAAAAGCTGACGCCTACATGCACTCCTTTCTATGTGGGAAAGAGCTGCTTCAGTGGGCCTATTGTTCCCAGATCCATATAAAAAAAAATTCACAACTCTTACTTCTAATGAGAACTTCTTATATTATTTCAAGAAACAAACCAGAATTCTCAATACATACATGGGAACATCACATACATGTTGTATACTGACTGGTGACTGACTGATGCTTACCTGGCCATAGGAACTGCCACCTTGAGGCTGGTAGCCCTTTAAGAAAGGAAAGAACTCATTTGTAAAAAAATGTGAACCATGTAAATCAACCGGAACAGGAACTGCACCAAATAGACTGTTTCTACCATAAATTTTAAAGTTCCATACCCATGGAAAAGATCAGATAGCAACAGCAAACAATGCTTCCTGCAGATATCCATTAAAAACACAACTGCCATTTTCAAAAGAGAAGTTCTGAAGTCCATTAGGAGATTTTTTTTCTTTTTAAGAACTCAATAGACATTGGAAAAAAAAAGAAATTTAAAATCTGCCACCTGTTGCAGCGCCATGGCACTCCACTTTCTCAAATGCTGTTTACTGACTGATGCTTACCTGGCCATAGGAGCCGCCACCCTGGGGCTGGTAGCTCTGTAAGAAAGGCAAGAACTCATTTGCAAACAAAGCCATAGTCTTAGCACAGCAGCGACAGAAAAGCCCGTTTCCACCAAAAGTTCCTCTGTATTGTGCTCTTTTTCCTTCAAGGCAATTCAGTGGTGCGAACCAAAATCAAGGACCACTCAGCAACACCAAGAAGGAAACAACCCAACCAAACCCCAAAGCCCATTTACAGGCCAGGCCCCTACAGAAAAGCTCAATACATTGCAGCAAAAAAAGGTCTCACCTGGCCATAGGACTGGCTGCCTTGGGAACCCTTTAAAAAAGAGAATTACCACCTTGGCAAGGAGGCTTCTATAAAGAGCATAACGCTTATGGAAATACGGCGGCACAAGGCTTTAGCAAAAAGGCTCCTCCTGAGCCGAAGGAGACAGAGCAGCACGCCAGCATCTGTGCAGAAGACTGTCCTATTCCCAGCAAAAGCCATGAGTCGAATCGAGATGCAGACCACCATAAAACCCCATCCCTCAAAAATCTGCAGTCACGCTGGTCACGGAGAGATCAGTGAGCTTCCCACAGAATATCCCGTTTGCTTACCTGGCCGTAGGAACCGCTGCTGCCGCTCGAGTAAATCTGACCACCCTAAGAGAAGGACACCGTGTGGTTACTTCCCTTCTGTAGGGCATCCAGCCTGCGCTAGGAAAAGCAAGCAACTCCCTCCCAAAGCTGCGCGGGGCTGTATGAAGGGCCCGGGCTTCCTCCTGGCCCTGCAATGATGCTGGGTGCCATGACTGCACGTGCTGGGATTCCAGGTAAATAGGTAGCACGTGTGTGCGACTTGAGTGTGAGAACACACGCTTTCGGAGAAAATGTCCTGTAAGTTCAGATCCTGAGGGATTGCTAAGTGGTTCGCAGCGCCGTGGCGCGCCGCTTTCTCAAATGCAGCTTTCTGCCTGGTGACTGCCCAGCGCTTACCTGGCTATAGGAACCGCTGCTCTGCGGCCGGGAGCCCTGCAAGTAAGCAATGACTGATTCATCGTTATTGTCTTTGGGAAGCGCGTGCCTCTCCTGTTTGTCTCTTTGTGGGGAAGAAAACCCGGAATAAGACAGAGACTCTACAGGCTCTGCTGCTTAACTAGAATTCTTTTGATATTTCTTATTCTGGATGAATATCTGATCACACTGTATTTATCACACGACAATCATAGAGTAGTTTTACGTCCGTCTGAGATGGGACTCTAGTCTTAGGAAGGTTTTCCAGGACATTGAAGGGACACAACATTTTCTTATTACAATTCCATTGCCTGCTTTTTCTCAGACCATGGGCTTAGATGACTAATGCTAGGTGAATACTGACTTCCTATATTTGTGTTTTTGCTGGACCCCAGCTGCACAATTCCCTTCCTCTGAGGGAAAAGAAAGGCCAAAAAAAAAATTTAAAAAAATTAAGAAAGAATCCTAGAAAATAAATAGATTTATAAAAGGAAACAAAGCAATGCAATCAAAAGTAGCAGGGCAAAGTGAATTAGTCAAGGATGCCAGTGCCTTTTGAAAAACTGTCAGTAATATAAAGTCACTGTGGGTAACTATAAGCTGCTGATGCAATCTGCCTTCAATACAATAGCCAAAAAAAGCAGATATTTCACGTACATGCAGACCTGTGCCACAGCTGTCCGGGTGAGTTATGAAGACAGGCATTACCCAAAAGGATTTGAACTAACTTGTCTATTTCTGCTATCTGACATAAAGATCCTGACAAAATTCATCGCTATCGTAGGGCTGCTTTAATTCACAGAAAAACTGTAAAGGGAGGTAAACATTCATCAGCTGCAGGCTCAAAGACCAAACGTTCCTGCAGCTGAGGATCTGCCCTGTTTCTCTGTACTGAGACCAAAGGAGACAGTCAAGAACTGACTATAAATTTGTCTTATACCATGTAAATCAACTGGAACAGGAACCGCACCAAATAGACTGTTTCTACCATAAATTTTAAAGTTCCATACCCATGGAAAAGATCAGATAGCAACAGCAAACAATGCTTCCTGCGATATCCATTAAAAACACAACTGCCATTTTCAGAACAGAAGTTCTGAAGTCCATTAGGAGATTTTTTTTCTTTTTAAGAACTCAATAGACATTGGAAAAAAAAAGAAATTTAAAATCTGCCACCTTTTGCAGCGCCATGGCACTCCACTTTCTCAAATGCTGTTTACTGACTGATGCTTACCTGGCCATAGGAACCGCCACCCTGGGGCTGGTAGCTCTGTAAGAAAGGCAAGAACTCATTTGCAAACAAAGCCATAGTCTTAGCACAGCAGCGACAGAAAAGCCCGTTTCCACCAAAAGTTCCTCTGTATTGTGCTCTTTTTCCTTCAAGGCAATTCAGTGGTGCGGACCAAAATCAAGGACCACTCAGCAACACCAAGAAGGAAACAACCCAACCAAACCCCAAAGCCCATTTACAGGCCAGGCCCCTACAGAAAAGCTCAATACATTGCAGCAAAAAAAGGTCTCACCTGGCCATAGGACTGGCTGCCTTGGGAACCCTTTAAAAAAGAGAATTACCACCTTGGCAAGGAGGCTTCTATAAAGAGCATAACGCTTATGGAAATACGGCGGCACAAGGCTTTAGCAAAAAGGCTCCTCCTGAGCCGAAGGAGACAGAGCAGCACGCCAGCATCTGTGCAGAAGACTGTCCTATTCCCAGCAAAAGCCATGAGTCGAATCGAGATGCAGACCACCATAAAACCCCATCCCTCAAAAATCTGCAGTCACGCTGGTCATGGAGAGATCAGTGAGCTTCCCACAGAATATCCCGTTTGCTTACCTGGCCGTAGGAACCGCTGCTGCCGCTCGAGTAAATCTGACCACCCTAAGAGAAGGACACCGTGTGGTTACTTCCCTTCTGTAGGGCATCCAGCCTGCGCTAGGAAAAGCAAGCAACTCCCTCCCAAAGCTGCGCGGGGCTGTATGAAGGGCCCGGGCTTCCTCCTGGCCCTGCAATGATGCTGGGTGCCATGACTGCACGTGCTGGGATTCCAGGTAAATAGGTAGCACGTGTGTGCGACTTGAGTGTGAGAACACACGCTTTCGGAGAAAATGTCCTGTAAGTTCAGATCCTGAGGGATTGCTAAGTGGTTCGCAGCGCCGTGGCGCGCCGCTTTCTCAAATGCAGCTTTCTGCCTGGTGACTGCCCAGCGCTTACCTGGCTATAGGAACCGCTGCTCTGCGGCCGGGAGCCCTGCAAGTAAGCAATGACTGATTCATCGTTATTGTCTTTGGGAAGCGCGTGCCTCTCCTGTTTGTCTCTTTGTGGGGAAGAAAACCCGGAATAAGACAGAGACTCTACAGGCTCTGCTGCTTAACTAGAATTCTTTTGATATTTCTTATTCTGGATGAATATCTGATCACACTGTATTTATCACACGACAATCATAGAGTAGTTTTACGTCCGTCTGAGATGGGACTCTAGTCTTAGGAAGGTTTTCCAGGACATTGAAGGGACACAACATTTTCTTATTACGATTCCGTTGCCTGCTGTTTATAGCATCTGTGCAGAAAATTGTCCTAATCTTAGCCAAAGCCATGAAGCGAGTCAAGACTTAGACTGCCAACCTTGTGCATGTTGAGCATGTGTGACCTTGAGTACTGCCCTTCCTATGGCCTTGAGCCCCTGAAGTCACACCAGCTCTTGTGAAACATCTTCCTGGTTGCATGTAGTGGTACAGAGAATATTGACAGACGTTTGCCTTTTTTTTTTTTTTCTTCCCCCACCAAAAAGGAGGAAGTCTGAAGAGCCTTCATACTATGAATATTCTCATGTGTTTCTCCGCAGCAATTTATGTTATCATTACATTAGTATTTCATAGAATCATAGAATCATAGAATCATCTAGGTTGGAAA
Organism: Pelecanus crispus; assembly: GCF_030463565.1. Taxonomy (NCBI): domain Eukaryota; kingdom Metazoa; phylum Chordata; class Aves; order Pelecaniformes; family Pelecanidae; genus Pelecanus; species Pelecanus crispus. The sequence goes on along the minus strand of NC_134647.1, from coordinate 82,095,784 downwards.
AGACCTTTAAGATCATCCAGTCCAACCATTAACCTACACTACCAAGCCCACTCTAGACTAATCAAGGGTAGACCAGACTAAACCATATCCCGAAGTGCCACATCTACCCGTTTTTTAAACGCCTCCAGGGATGGGGACTCCACCACCTCTCTGGGCAGCCTGTTCCAATGCCTGACCACCCTTTCCGTAAAGAAATTTTTCCTAATTTCCAGTCTAAACCTCCCCTGGCGCAGCTTAAGCCCATTTCCTCTTGTCCTATCGCTAGCTACTTGGGAGAAGAGACCAACACCCACCTCACTACAACCTCCTTTCAGGTAGTTGTAGAGAGCGATAAGGTCTCCCCTCAGCCTCCTCTTTTCCAGGCTAAACAACCCCAGTTCCCTCAGCCGCTCCTCATAAGACTTGTTCTCCAGACCCTTCACCAGCTTCGTTGCCCGCCTCTGAACACGCTCCAGCACCTCAATGTCTTTCTTGTAGTGAGGGGCCCAAAACTGGACACAGCATTCCAGGTGCGGCCTCACCAGCGCCGAGTACAGGGGCACAATCACCTCCCTGCTCCTGCTGGCCACAGCATTCCTGATACAAGCCAGGATGCTGTTGGCCTTCTTGGCCACCTGGGCACACTGCTGGCTCATGTTCAGCCGGCTATCTACTAACACCCCCAGGTCCTTTTCGGCCAGGCAGCTTTCCAGCCACTCCTCCCCAAGCCTGTAGCGTTGCATGGGGTTGTTGTGACCGAAGTGCAGGACCCGGCACTTGGCCTTGTTGAACCTCAACAAGGTTTGTTGAACTCGTACACTTGTTTTCCACACAAGTAGCTTTATCTGCATGGCTTTAAGTATGGCTGAAGGATGTTGCACGTAGGTCCCCAGTTATGATTCTCCATCATTTTTCACACTATCCTTCACAACTTTTAGAAATTTGATATAAATAATCTATTCGTGGTCTGAATCTACCAGTATGGGATTTATGGTGTGATACTGAGCCTCAAATCGCTTCCTCTCAGTGCCATGACTTTTATGCACCTTTCAGAGGACACACTGAGTGGAATACAGTCATTTTACTTCAACCAGTCACACATGAAAATACATTTATGAGCATTCCAAACAAAAACAGGTGAACACAAAGACCAGACGACAATTTTATCAACAAAAATTAGAGAAATAGAAATATCTTCACCCTGTGAAATGTATTTAAAAATGTAGGAAATAATTTATTTCCAAGTTGTGCTGGCCCTGCTTTAGTGAAGTCTAGAGGAATATTTCTAGTCCTTTTTAAGTTCACTTACCTGAACATAAGTAGTGCTGCTGCTTTGCTGTTGTTGTCCACTCTACACAGGAACAAGAAAACCCTGGTTATTTATTTTTAAGAGGAATTGCTTACGTACTAAGACATTTCAAGCAGCAACTCTATCCTTATAGCTGCTACAGTTTGAAAGCCAGAAAGAGTTCCTTGTACCCTTTCTTACTTTATTTATGCCATCTCCATGAGCTACAATGTTCAATACTTCAGTATAAAAAGATTCTTCATAAGTAAAGTGCTAAAAGTATTTATACATCTTGATGTCATTTTCTTAATGCAAATTCATCATATAATACATCGTTATGTCATACTGTGGCATTTCAAGTGAGTTTAAATAATTCTGCCCTCCAAATGTATCACAAGAATTGCCATTAAACTCATATCCTTTTATATTCATATTATGACTGATTTTTTTCATGAAAAGCACAACAAACTTTTCACAAAGGCTTTGTCAAAACAAAAATTGGAAAAGCCACAGTTACAATTTAACCAAAGGAAAAGTCACCACAGAAAATCTTTCAATTCCCATTCCACCTGCCTTCCTGAGCAGACTGAGATGGTTAAATTTTGCAAATTTTGAGAGCACTATGGAATTAGTATATGGAGGTTTTCATATTGTATGACTGTAGAAAACAGCTGCAATGGTCTTTAATGACCAACCAAGCAGGATATCACTTTGCTGTAACCACAGAAACGCCCTACTACCCCACTGCAGTTTGTGGATATCTAAGATATCCAGAAGTTCTTCCTACTTATTTATTCCCAAAGAGATGAATCATTATTTAGTTTACTGAGACAGGGCTTCAGTTAAAACTCAAGTGCAATGGAGAAAGAATGTCTACCTTTATTATGACCCTAGTAGCAGAACTTCCCAAACTCTGCAAAAACAAAAACAAAAAAACCACAACAGAGAACATTTAATTTGACTTGTTGAAATGCAATGCAGCTAGACAGAAAATACCAAGTTGTACGATTTTGCTTGGGAGAATAAAGGGAAAGGTCGTACGTGTGATGTACTGCGTATCAAATTCTTAACACCCAGCATTAATCTAGTTTACCCTCAGCTCTGAAAGTCTGGGGAGGCAGCCTGTCCCTGCTAAGTAATTTTCTACATTTGCATCTGCTTTTATTACAGCTTACGTGGACAGCAGCAGAGCACAGGCTATGCCCTTTTTGCACTACAAATTTGGCTTTTCCAGATGTGGTGAGTGAAACTAAGACATCATCACCCCTCCAACCTGTCTCACTGTCACCTGCACTGGACGTATATCACCACACACACAAATTCAATTCCCAATCCGCTCATTTGTTTGCTGAATTCTGGGGCATGAGGGACAAATGTAAAAGGGCAGAAGACACCATCGTGAGGCAACTGGTTTGATTCCATACGAACTATATTACTATTATAGAAATCATAAGAAAGAAGTATGCTTACCTGTGGGTAGGTGTGACGCTGCAAATGGAACAGAACAATCTTTAGTTATTTTGCACAAGGGCTTGTCTAAACAGAATATTGCAGCAGGAAAAGGGCCCTATCTTTTGGATGCAATACACAATCAAATGTGAAAGAAAGATATGGAGGGATAGCATAGAACAAATGCATCTTAATCTTCATTCAAGTTAGAACAACAAGATGTTTTATTAGAAATTAGACATCAGAAAAACATATATATCAAGTGTTACTTCACACAAGCCCACTGTAACCACCTTAAGGCTAAACTTACTTTTGATTGACTGTATGAGTTCCAAGTAAGGAGAGTGGAAATTTAATAGTTTAAAAATGAGAATGGAAGTGAATTTACAAAAGAAAATTGCAATAGAAACAGAAAATCAAACTATTCAGGAACACAGAGGCTGTATGCATTGAGGGACCCGGAATCTGCAGCTAACCCAATATCTCTGTTACTAACAGCAATCATAGAACCACGGGACTTGTAGCTATCTTACTACTGGCTTTCCCTGAAGATAATTATGCACCTAGGGTAAGCCCTGCCTGCCAAAGAGTTGTCTCCATACACGAGGAATCTTTCTGAAAAATTAAGCATGCAGATATTTGAAAGCTCTTTGAGTCAAAATTCTGAGCACTGTAGAGAAAAACTGCTTACCACCGGTGGAAAAGGGTTGCTTTCGGCAATGACCACTACCTATAGAGAAATCGGAGAGCGCTGTTTACTCATCACAGAGTGTATTTAAATAGTTAAATATGTTAGGAAAATGAAGAATACTGAATTCTCTAAATTTGCAAACTCTGATAATAATGCTATGGATGATCGCTTTTATAAAATACTATTTTTATAAAAAAATTTAATGCACATTACCAAGCAAAGAAGAATGTATATGTATACATGGTTTACACAAGAGTATAAGGAGATAAAAGACTTGCTCCCAGTCACACGACTCAGCTGCAGAGGCAGGATTTAATGTATGGCCTATACTGTGTGTCCTTTTTGGTATTCAACTCCCCACCCCAAACTGCAAGATCAATTTATTTTCTCTTTATTCAGTATTATGCTAAAAGAAGGCTTAATATTAAGTTCATTCCAAAAAATTAAGCCAAATGCAATAGTAATATCTTCTGTTCAGGTTTTAATGTTTTCTAATTAGAAGCTTCCCCCCCCCCCCCCCACCCCCTTTGTTTTTATTTTTAAACTGAAAACAGTTCATATTATCCAGTGGGGTAAAAAGGAAAAGGAGATTAGTGCTATCAGAAATAAAGAATTCTAGTATCAACAGGGAGAGGTATTACATTTCAAAAACTATTAAAAACATAATCTATCAGTATGTTTTGAATTCTTAAAATAATGGGAAATTAAAATGAAAAAAAATATATGCGTGGACATGAATGGGTACAGTGTGCGTTTAGTGAACACGCCATAGTATGAGCCCTGAGCTTCCTGCGGACTGGGCTGAGAGGAAGAGTCCATGTAAATATGATTATGAGTCAAATTCAACAGTAATACGAATTCTGTTGATTGCACTTGCTTTGAGCCACACTCATTCTCCAGCCCCATCTGAATAATAATTACATAATCTATAGCCTTAAAAGTCCTAATTACATCACAGTCACTGTCCCGACTTTTTTCAAACAAATCCCCATAAACATGTATGAAATTGTATTTTAGATGGAGTTAAGTCAACTATCAAAAAAAAAGCCACCACAGCACAGCTAGTTGGTATAAGGCATCTAAGAACCAAACTGATTCAAATCCTATAAATCAATCTGGGTTAAAACCTGGAAAAGTCTTAACTGGTAAAAGGAACTTTTAGTACCAGCGAAATAAAAGGAGTCAGGCCAAGTTACAATTGTAAGAATTTTTTCCTTTTGAATTGAAAAGAAACGAGTGCTTACCTTCTTGGACTCGGAACTGCTTGAAGGAACAGACTGTAAAGAATACAGAATCCATTTTTTGCTTAGGTAAACATATGACAAATTGACTACAGCACTATTTTCCACAAGAACATTATAGCTAATATAATTTCCCTAAAGTACCAAACAAAATAAGATTCTGAACAAAAATATTAATGTATAGGCAATTAATAAATGAATAACCGAAATAAATCAACTAGTTTAATTTTTTTCTACAGACCCCAATGATACAGCACTGTATAAGAACTGCAAATGTTTCATCTAACATCAAATTGGAAGTTTGTTTATAATAAAAATAATCTATTGGTAGAAAAAAAAAAATTAAACTCTTCTACCTTCACCAAAAAAGAAACCAACCCAAACTCCAGAATCCACCCCTCCAACCTAAAAAATCTACTGTTGAAATATAAACTGAAATAAATGGGATGCACCATAAGAATAAAAATGTTTTAAATGAACCATAAAATAATCTGCAGCGAAGTTTTCCGTTTCATCAACCCATATGTACAATCGCATATGCAAAAGGCACAAAAAATATTTTTAATTCTTAGTAACTATCAAAGAAAGCACTTTTTAGATAATCATAACACAAGTAACTGGTGTTCATTTACAGAGTAAAAATAATTGAGTTTCTGTGCAAAACAGAAGTAAATAACTTCTAAGAAAGTTGATATTGCAACAGACACTAAACACATAACTTATCTGTTGAAGTTATTTCCAGATATGACTGTCACTTAACCAGTTGAAGACAGTCCTCCTTTATCCCCTTCCATGAATTTTATTATTGTTTGGTAAAAGTTGGGCCTAACTGCCTAGTTTCTGAATAGCTCAGGAACCTGAAAACGTGTTGGAAAGCACATAGTTACCTGGCCATAGGTAAGACCACTGCCGGATAAGGATGCACTCTGTAATAAAAACAAAAATCAGGTATTTATTTATATAATTATTTGTTAATTTTATCTAGAAGCCGTCACTTTTTTCCTACTGTAGTCATAAGATTAATGCTGCTTCATCACAAATACAGTTTACACTTACATATTAAACAAAGATAAAATATATTTAATATTTAGGAATGAATATAACTAATGATGTATTTAAAGTTCAGCATATGATTAAGCAGTTCCTTGGCTAGGGTTTCAGTTCCTAACAGGCATTAGAGAGTGTGTTGTCTTTCCGATAGATTTTTTTGACTTGCTTTTGTGATTTTAAAAATGGAAAATATGTTAGATTTTAAAATAAATCTGTTGTCAGGTGAAAATGAAATAAATGAGATTAATTAGTAGAGAAATTTCTACTGTCAAAGAACTATTGGATTAATACACAAAGACTGTAAAAAAACCCAAATAATATTGCACAATACGCAATATCCAAAGACAATTACTCTAACAGATAAAAAGCATTCCACTGTAAGAATTCTGACATTTTAGTAGGCTAACAGATTGTTTATAATAGGTGATGAGTAGCCCCTATAACATAAATGATTACACTTCGAGGGAGTGATAATGTAACACCTTTTAATTTTGGTTTTTAATCTCAGAATAATACCTCAGACTACCACCGTTTTCCTTAATATATTTAGGAAGAATAAGACAGCTCTGCAGAAGAGAATCAAATGCAGTTTGCAATAAGGAGATGACTTAAAAGCATGGTAGCGGACGACCAGTAAATACATATACAACCAGCTTACATCTTTGCAGGCGTGTTGACTATATGCACCAGCAGCACCTCCCTAAGGAAAAAATGAAACCAGTTATTTCTCTTCTGTAATTGCTTAAGAAGAAAAGGCAATTCTGACTGATCCTTATGTAGAGCATGTAAAGAATCCATGATAAGGAGAGCATTGTACTCTCCGCTGTTAATGCGTGAACACCCTTGTGTGAACAGAAGAGCCAGGCGCGTTAGCCCTTCGTATATTAGTGATTATCTAGTGGCACTCGGGAAACACTTTAAAACAGACACTGCCAAGACATTATGTTAATTTCTATTATTAATTATTATTAATTTCTATTTCAAATTTAATTAAGATTTAATATAATGCTTGTAATTCAAACATATTGTGTATGTAATATGTATATACACATATAATGTAAAAATTAGGAAGTGGAAGCTGGAAAGAAACAAAAATTAACACCTTCCTGATTTGCAGCCAATCAAATATAAAATATCAAGGTCCAGCATAAATACTAACAGTTCCTTTTTTAAAGTAAATCTCACTTGTTATTATTAATACAATCACTAGCCTCCCCCCAAACTGTAATCTCATTGTTCTTTGCAAAAATCCAAAAATGAATTTTACATTTTACAAGTACCAATGACAGGAATGTTTTACATTTTTGGAAACATTGTCCTTGTTGGTGCTGAGTCATCCCCATTTTTCTAGTTTGAAGTGGCAACTGATAGAGCTTAGCAACAGAACTTCATGACTGGCTTATTTTTTACTTGCTATACTATGAAAAAGAAGAAAAAAACCCTGTCATTGACACAGAAAGAGTAAACTTGACTGCTTCATTTACCTTTCAAGTTTTTTCTCTTTTTTAAATATTGAGTAAATGTTTGAACATAGTAACCTTGCATTACAAAATAATTATCTTCTAAATGCTGAAAGGAAACCAAAATAATTATATATATTTGACATAGATCTGCAAATATTCTAGTCCATACAATTAGTCACCATGTCAATAAAAATGCTTCAGCTAAGTTTTTGATCTATTCAGCACTACATTAGAGCACGCTTGCACCTTTTGCCTATTTCTGGATGACTGGCTTGACCTGTCTAGGATTCGTAACTTCACAAGTGTCCCTGCTGCATCAAAGAATGAAAAACCGAAATAGCTTTTTTTTTTTTGGTAGATATCTGTGTGATCACTTCTGAGAGGAGGAACAACTTCGAACACGCAGACCAATTTGCATCAGTCTTGTCTTGGGTAGAAGGGGAGAACGGACAACCAGCATACAACCGATAACCCCTTCCAGTCCTGTTTTCATGAGTCCATAATCTATATGTTTCTGTTTAACCTTTTAACATCTCTGTTTGCCAGCTACTTCATAACATTGAATAAACTGCAATATTCATCTTCTAGCTCTCTCTTCATTATTGTCTATTTGAAACAGAAACTCCCACATGAACACATATAAATAATGCAATTGAAGGCTAGGAGTTACTATAAATATAGTTATGTTTGGGACAAAAAAGTAAACATAAGAAAAGTGCTTACAGGGCCACATCCACTTATTGTGTAGACTACTCCACCCTGAAATAAAAACAGAAGTCAATTATTTCCATGTAAAAAAAAAAAGGGGGGGGGGGGGGGCAGAAAGAAAAGCCCTGCTGTTTTTTGACACCAGATTATTAGTACGTATCAAAATAATTGGTATTTCTCAGAGTCTGGTAATTCCGCTTACAAGCAGTGAAGACTGAACAAGTGGAATATTACCAGATAATTCACTAATAAATATAATCACTAGTAAGTAATAAGAAATATATCCTTGAGAAGCTCAGTTCAAGAAACTGGGGACATACCAAAAAGCATCTGACAGTGCAAGTGCAAATAGGCACATTATGGTAGTGAAGATAATTACCTAAAAACCAAGTACACATTTCTCTGATTAAAGAAGTGAAAGTGATCAGTGAGAATGCAGACATACATACCCCGGAAGTTTTGAAAGGCTAAATAGACAGTGAAATCCCCAAATTTTAAACTGCAAGTATAGTCTGGTGATAAAAGCGATACAGACATTATACTGGAGCTTTAACATACGCATGAATGTCTGGTGAAGTTTGGAGAAATTTTGCAAATTTTTGTGAAGAACACAGTGAAACACGAGTATAATTAGTCCTTTTATTTTGATATTAAAAAAAAGAAATAAGAAAAATGCCTAACAAATCAATTAATACTAAGTACAGTTTCATTTTCATTATGCCAGATGTCTCTAAAACTATAAAACAAATGTTTTGTGACTGTGTTTGCATGCACGTGTGTACACACAGGTAGGAATCCTCTAGGAAGATGGAAGGAATCTTTTTTTTTTCCTCAAAACTGTCAAGTTAATGCTTGATAAATGCATGAAATCAGCATTTGAAGCATCTTGTAGGTAAGAATATTGACAGCAAACTATTGAGTTCAACAGTGTAGGTAGCTGAACCTAGTCCAGGTACTGAACATACAGTTTACTGGATGAATACCTGGCATTCTGCGTTAACTAGCAGAGATGATATTTCAGTACAGTATTAAATCACCTCAGAACTCTGTAGTTACAGAGTTTTGGTTCTTCAAGGTTACTAAAGGAAAATGTACAAATGCTGGAAGTTAGGACTCTTACCTGGTTGCTTGAGTAGCTCTTCTGAGAGGCACTAGAAGGTCCAACCTGTAAAGAAACCAAAATGCCATTTATTATTGTGCAGAAAATTGATTTTTATATAAATGATTTTCAAGAAAGAGTGAGCTACTTAGTGGGAAAAGAACACACAAAGTAGTTTACTGTGACTTCATTCCACCAACTGACACTATTACAATTATTTCAGAGATCTTTAAAGCCAAATATCAAAACTATACCAAAACAGCTGGTATAAATTAACAATTCTGCTGCTTGCACCTTTTTTATCTGGCCTCATACACTTGATGTCCATCATTGAGGAGGAGATCTACACTGTCAAGATCATTAAAAAGTAGATGAAAACTTTTTACAGCTATGACTATGTAATCACTAGACACTACGAAATGTAGGGCATATTTACTGGGAGGAAGGAGAGGAGAAAAGGAGGCTTCTTCAGTGAGCTGAAAGTGATAGTTTTCAGAAAAAAAAATCAAATAAATTTTATATCTAGATCATGATTTGCAAAAGAGCTGTTGAAACAAGTGATCTTGGAAAGCAAGTGAGCACTATGACTAAAAAGTGAAGACGGAAAAAAGAAAACTTCTATTAGAAGGTTACTCCAGATTAGCTAGCGAGAATGTGCAGGAGGAAATGGTAACAAGGCTGACAACCATTTAGAAAGTTTGGGATTTTAATCCACCAAGGTAAATTGCCAAAAAGAAAAATAGATTGAGCAACAAGACAGATAAAGATGTGACTAGAAGCAGCTTTTGACTAGGTCTTGAAATCTTGGGCAATTAGCAGTAGTCAGAGAAAGAATATTTACCATGATGCATCGGCCTTGTGTTGTGTAAGTCCCTCCACGCTGCAAGAAAGTACAGATTACAGTTACTGTTTATTGACTGGTGTATAAATACCAAATTATTTTAAACAGGAAATCAACTGAATTCACATTCATGGTCTGAGTGAAGAAGTCAAGTGTTTCGTTGCTGACTATACTTTACGCATTGTAACAATTTGATCTGAGAGCTGATATTAACTAATTAAAAATAAAAATACCTTCAAAACTGCATACAAAAATGTAAGCATAAATGAGATCTTGCTAGGAAAGTAATTTGAATGGTATGATATAATCTTCATGCTGCAACCATGAAATGACTGGACCAGTAGGACAGGAATTCTAAAATTGAGGTAACTGAAAATTGGGAAATTGAAGAAAAATTGCTCTTACCTTGTTACATTCTACTTCTACCATAAGCTGTGAAAAAAAATGAGGAAATATTTACAAATTATTTACTGGGAAAAAAAGCAGCTGCTTATAGGAAACAGGAAATACATTTGGTGAAGCGAGGGACAAAAGACAGGTGTTCACTCTTGGTTAGATCGCAAGATGACATAAGTCAGTGTTGCTGCAGTCAAGAACCAATGTGGTAGATCTGAAGAGACTTTCTTTACTTTAGCTGCCTATCGTGTTTAAGATGTTTCATATAAGCATAATTCTTGGCCAAACAATAAACAAACTCATTTCTAAGGATATGCTACACAGCCATGGTTCCCAGGGACTGGGGCAGCAGTTAACAGCACGGTGCACCAGAAGTACAGTAGAGTTCTCCTTATCACCAATTTCCTTTTCTTTCTCATTATGCTATGGATTGCTTTGATAACTAGATTATTAGTTTCCTTATTTCTCTGAGGGAAAAACAATATTTAATTTATTTTTTTCACCAGTTTAGTAAGAGGTTTAGGCAGATAAATTAAAAGTGTTGAAAATGTCTAATGATTTTGGCCATCTTAGTTAATGAGTACATGACAACGAATGTGTGTCTTGCATCAAGCCAAAGATATTTTAATTTATGGTATTAATTTCTAGTATGCAAATACGCTCAAAACATACCTTCCTTTTGCTTTTTCCTGTCCCATTAACTGTCTCGGAATGTGTAGGTGTGAGAGTTTTGCTTTGAATTCCAACCCAAAATTTCTCTAGATCTTGAACAACAGTTGCACTGGAAAAAACCCAAAATAATAATTATTTTTCTATCAAAATAGTTCAGTATAAAATACCAATAAACTCTCCTCCCCACCTCCAGCCAAGAAAATCCACTCTATTTTGATTTTTGAGGGTACACAGTACAAGTTTGAAATTAACATCATCATTTTCCAGACCACTTTTCCAGTTACTATATTATCATCCAACATAATTTTGAAAATAAATAAAATAGATGCTGAGAAGGAGTAGAAGAGGAACGGACACTATTTGAAGAAGCATTGACTCCAGTGAGGAGTGTCAGCTCAAATGTCCATAAAAATTGTCACACCTCTTCCCTGCTCCGACAATCTACATGATGATGGTGAACTGATTTTCATGGCATTAACGAGTGGAAGTGATTGTGGTTTTGATTTGTGTTCTTTTGCCCCTTTTTGTATTCCTCAAGATTTAATGAAGCAAGGCCAAGATGCCCCTATCATAAATATACACTTCAAACAATAGGAAGCTATCAAATATGTAGATAATTTCCAATTACATCAAGCATGCATTTTGTTAGACCAGGTGATATTTTTACAAGCTTCAGATCTGCAAGAAAAGTAGCATTAAATGTAGGATAAATTTGTCTTCTGTTTTCGGCAGTTAGTTCATGGGTCGTAAACTTATTTTTAAAGTTATCTTACAAGCATTTACATCAAACTACTATTCTCCCGCTGTTCAAAATGAAGAAAGTTATAACTGAATGGAGTCTGAACTTCACTTATTCAGGGAACTAGTTACATTCATATTGTTGCTTTTGTCATTAAAGAGGTCAAAGTGTATAAACTGGTTACTCAAAGAGCCATTAATAACACTGTGCATAATGGAATAATTTACATATATTAACATCTGTAGGACAGTGTTTACCTTTTATAATTATACCTTGAAATGGAAATCATGCTATTTAATGGACACAGTGGGAAGTTATGACAAACTATGAAAAAAAACATGATTGTGGCAAAACAAGAACATCAGAAACAGCAACACAGATCCATGTCAAAATAATCCATAAAAATAAAATTTCAAGGAAAAAAAAAAAGAAGAAAAACAATTATTTACATAAATTGAACATCTCTAGCATCATGTGGAGCAATCCATGTTGTTGTAACTTTCTGCTTCACATCTGAATTTGCATGACTTACTGCTGAATTCTGCAATTAAAAAGAAATACATATAAATATATAAGATGCAAAAGTTCCTTTTACCTATATTATTAGGGGAACTGTCTCTATTACAACAGGTAACACTAATATCCTCCTAAAAAGTGCAGGTAGCTTCACATTAGATTCATATCAAGTGTAGAAGATACATGTATTTCTTGAGAAAGTCTAAATTTTTAAACTCTACTGATGAAATAATTTTGCCACAGGAAAAAACCGCTCACTTCTATCAATTCTGATTAAAGTATTTAAAAGGAAACCAAGCTTAAGTAAATATTCCAAAGACTGCACACATACCGTCACGTTTTGACATTCCAAGCCTTTAGTGTTTGGATCTGTAATCTTAAAAGTACCAACAGGAACATCTCCTCCTATTTCTCGAGCTTGTAGATTAAATCCTTTAAACCCAACATCTTTAAGTGCTTCTAGAGTCACTGTGAAAATAGACATTTTGAGAAATTTAAGCTTCATACATAACTAAAACCTCTTAAGTGTTTAACAACTAATTTCCCTCACTCCAAAGCACAAGACTGCATGTACAAAAATTACTTAAAACATTTTACAACTTTTAAAGATGTTGGGATTTATTACGTCTTTTATGAATTATCAAGAGAATGACAATAAAGGAAAAGGAAGAAATTTTGAGAAGCATTTCTGTGTGAAGTAACATGAAATACATGATTTTTGACAATTTTAAAAGTAATTCTGCTCTACCAAATGACTACAACTTTCTTATTAATCTCACTTGCTTCCCGTGCATACTCAAAATATTGGCCAATGGCCCTGCTGACCAAAAGGTTATTTATTTTCTGTCTAATTAGGCCTACAAAGTCAAAAAAGCTATGGAAGAAAGAGAATTGCATTTCTTTCTACCTCTGTTTCAAAAGAAAATATTAACTTTTGCCTAAGGCTGAATTGCAGAACCATTTTTTTTTTTTTTTTTATGTGTTACAACTGAAAAAAGAGAAACTAGACAGTTTGGCTCTCATATTCTGTATTAAATATGAAAAATTAATAATTGCAAACTACTCAATTTTACTCAAATTTTGTTCCTGAAGGAGCTCAGAAAAATATGGAAGAGGGCAGTTTCGTGTTTTGTGTATATCCAAATTGAAATTAAATTTCAAGAGGCATAATCAAATTTGTTGTGATCTATTATAAACTTGCTCTGCTAATGCCAATATTAGGTACTTTTGCAAATAAAATCAGAATAATGGTTTATGCCCACAGCTATGCATAGTCATTAAAAATAAGGACAGATAAACTGGGAATGACACAGAAGTCAAGGCAAGGACCAATCCTACCTTGACAATTTAACATTTTCAAACACCTGCATAATTAGCCTTCCAATTTGTCACCAACTTTCAGTCCTAATCCACTAATTTTTTGCAGGTCGCACAGGAGGGATGGCATCCAACACTTGAATGCAGTGTTAAATCAAGCACAGATGCGACTGTAAGAGTGTTGGCACGTGGCATGCCACAGGTTAAACTGCAATATACTCAACGTAAGGGCAACCTAATGCAGCTCTCTGAGGCCACGTACTGGATACTTAGAATTTGAAGCAATAGAAAAGTAGTGCTAAAGCAAGAAAAGCATGGGTAGGAAAAAAAGGGAAAAAGGGCAGCAGGGGGGGAAAGGTAAGGTTAATAGCATCTGGGATTCAGTATTTTTGTCATGGTAAATCCCATATAACCTCACAGAACAGTCTGCATATACTTAAATCCATCCATCATTTTGCTGGGAATACTGTTTTAAAAATAGCGATCGCTAATCAGACAGCCCTCCCATCCGTGAAGGAGTTATTCACACATGTTTTTCCAAGAACGGCAGCTATAACAGGACTCTAAGACTTCTCCATTCTTCTCCCTACATATTGCTCTCTTGTAACACATCCATGCTACTAGATTCAGGTAAATGAGAATCTCAGCTGGACAGTAGCTACTTAGTGAATAATGGTCTTTTTCAGCTACTGAGATACCACAACAGACACGTGATGGGTTATAACTTACTTCCATGCTTCTTCTAGCAAATGGCTAGAAAAAGAAGCATTCACAAGCCACTTAAAGTGTGACAGCACCATGAGATGGCATCATAGTGTGGAGAAATAAGGCTGTCAAGGTGTTCCATCCAGAGAACAATTTGGGATTAGGAAGATAAAAAGGTGGCTTAAGCCACAATAGCTCCACCTCCTACAGTTTGATAAAATCTGGGATGCAGCTCTTAGAAGGATGACTCAAAATGTCTCACTCTTGAGTTGTCTTATACTGCATCCTGAATTTTTGTTCTCCTGTAAGATGACAGCATGCAAACATCTAATGAGTAGGATCCCTTTGTATTGCAGAGGCCTGACACAACAGCAGATACTCAAATGCAAAGTGAAAGAGCAACTAATTATTAGTCCAGTTTGGCCAGCTGTCCCATTTCCTTTTAATTTTGTCACAAAAATTATAGCATGAAGTTAAGATATATTTATTAGATAGGGAAAAGAAAAAAAGAGAGAATGTATTTTCAACTCTATACATATATATATATACACATACATATATATATATACACAAAACATTTTAAAAAGGATTAGTATCTCAGGTATAGATGAACAAGATTGCAATTAAAAAATTTAACTAGACTGAGAGGGAAATGGGGGAATTTTGGTGAAGACTGGTCATTCTGGGAGACACAGATCAAGATCTTATGTCATTCAGGTTATTTACCTTGAATTTCATTTCCTGGGTCAAAGTTATCAAAAGATACAGTAATAAGATATGGTGGTACAGACGTCTGTGGTTCAGCTTCATAGTTTGGTAACAGAGAATCACAGTCGATTGAGGTATTTGTCTGTGGAAAACCAAGGATTCTGGGCAAAAATATCCCACAGAACAACAAAAGGAAGCAGGAGTGTCTCATCATCTGTGGAACAAAAAGACAATATAGTTTATAGTAACTTCTTTTTAGTAGTTGCCGTGTTTGACAAATATCTGCTTTTCTCCAGGGTAGGAAACAGAACAAGCGTAGAAAGCTGGGCTTTCATTGCATTAACGTATTTTGAAGAAAGCAAATTAAAATAAAATACCTATATACACTGGCAGAACAGTGCAATAAATGACACAAATATTTCCACTTTAAAATATTGAATTATTAATGGAAGTTTAAATTCTCTGGTTACATGACAGCAATCCGTTAAGAGCCATGTAATGCAGCAGCATTACAGCTTTGGACTAGAAAAGGCTTTAAACAAACTTTCTCGTTGAGCCAGCGGATTTAGCTTAGGTCCTTCGTTATTCAAGAACTACGACACAATCCTTGGTGCCTCAAACTGCTTTTTGTAGATACAACCGTGACTAGCATGCTCTCTTTTGACTGCTCTGCCTACGCCCACGCCCAAGAGACAGCCAAGAAATCTACTGTTAAATGCCCTGGAGAACTCTTAGAAGTTTTTCAAAATATTTGTTTCCTGAAGGACTTAACAGAAGACTTCTGCAAAGTCCTTTGGAACTTCTAAATAATTTAAAAATACTAAATCGTTAGTGCATGCTTCCTATGGGTTAAGAATAAATTATACCCAGTACAGAATTCACAAAAATAACTAAGAGGCAGAACTGAAGTCCAGTCTTCAAGGATTGTCAGATTGTATTTTCTTTGTAATTCACTTGTAGTACTGACGCTGATAGTAAATTGTCTCCAAGAAAATAAACATTTCCCAGTAGTGTTTGCAGGTGCTTGATACCAGATTTTATGGCCCATGTTCAAAGTCTAAACATTCAACCATGGCACCACATAATTTGTAAGGCCATTACATCTTATGAATAGCTCACTGTTCCAGTTACAAAAATGCTGATACAACTGTTAAATCACAAGAAGTATTTAGTAACGCTATTTTTCATGCCTGTCTGCTAAAGGATTGCCTTGTGTCATACAATAGGCTGTAACAGAAAGAATGGAGATATTTACTTGAGATTTTTTAAAACATTTCAAACATAATGTAAGAGATACGTTCAATTTGTACCCTCTACCTGTGTATCTTAATTTGTGCACCAATGCGTAAGACCATTCAGTTTTGTCTGTGCTAATGAAATAAGTCACAGAAGCATCTGGAAGCAGGGGGGGAAACCTTCAGAACGCAATTCCAAACACCCATGCACTAAAATCTGAACTTAAACAACTTTTTAAAAAGCCACTGAGTCAGCAGATAGTAAAACAGGTGAGTGTGAAGCATTGAAAGATTTCCTATAGGAAGATGATGAAGGTTTGCATGGTGTCACAACCAGTAAGTGCAGCAATCAGGAAAGCTATATATGCAAGTCATCATGCCTTTAAAGCAGATGAAGGCTATCCCTCCCAAAAGTCCCATGAAAATGTCACTTAAATGGGATCCTGGTAAGCATTATGTTTTGGTATCAGTACGCTGGGTGCGGTTATCCAATCTCTTGTGACGATTTTGACATGGCCTACCTCTAATTAAATTTTAAATACAGCATGTAGGTGCTATTATATTAACAGATGTGGTAAACAGTGATTTAATATGAACCAGTCTATGTGTTGTTGAAATCTTTGTCTGACTCATGGAGAGATGGAAAAAAAATCTGTTTCTAATTAGATGTTCTATTTCAGAGCACAGAGTCCTTAGCACTAGTTCAGCTGCGATTGGAAAATTGTCTGGAGCTGCACTCTGCCATGAAAGAAAACCAGTCTGAAACCTCCTTTCCTCTTTTTCTGGCTAGAAGAGAGCCAGAAACACAAGCACAAGTTGAAACACGGCTGACATGCCTTCTCTTTGCATCAGCTCTCGGATTTAACAGTTCAAGAGCTATCCTAAGAGTCTCATCAGGCCATCCTTTGGAACTAGGTTTTAAATGAGGAAGAGAGATTAGGATCTTACAAAATTCCAAGTCCAGACTTGAGGCAGATGCAGAAAATAATTTCCACGGAACCTGAGTTCCAATACATATTCAATGCAATCATGTTATCTTGCATCCCAAATTTACCTTTTCTCCATGAGAAATGTGAAGAAGCTAAAAGTAAATATTTATAAAATAGAAGCATAGGGAATTCTGGCAAATAAATATTATTTGCAAGCTTCTACTAGGATATAATTATGAAAAATTAACTGTACCCTGAGTTCCTTCATCTGATGGAAAAATTCTAATTCTTTTTTTATCACAGAGCCAATCCCTTCTTCCTATGAGCCTATATGGCCCTCACTTTTGCAGTACCTGAGCTGGTACCTTAAGAATTCTCTTCCAAATTTGGTCTAACACAACTTCAGGCCAACAATTAAATCCCTGGGTGCTAGTTAGTTAGCTACTGCGTTCAAAGTCTAGTGCACTCGGGAAGAGACACTTTGGTGGTTTGCTTCTCCAGAGCCTTGGGCAAACTTGTGAAGAGAGACAAAAGTTGTTTTAAAAGCCTTTAAATACAGAGCATTAAATTAATATGATAAATACTTCTCTGTAATTTGAAAAACACAGTCCTGGCAAGTCCACCCTGCCAACAGTTTAAGCCTCAGTCCTGTATGCCCCTTTCTGATCTCATGCTTTGTGAGTATTTTTCTCCTTCCTTTTCTCCTCCTAAACCCTCCTTAGAGCCACAGACTTTACTCTTTAGCCTTTGAGAACAAACATCACCAGTTAGCGTGCAGCCTGTCCACCACGTCCCCAACAACACACCTTATCGACCGAGTGCCGATGCGCGGGCATCCTCCGGTCCCTCGGTGGTCAGTGTGGAAGAGCCGCGGCTGGCCAGCCGAGGTGCCCCAGCAAGATGAGAGAGAGGAGGCGGAAGGCTCGGCCAATCGGCAGCAAGGCGGGGAGCCAGGGCGGCCAATCGGGGCCAATGGTGCTCCTGCCGTGGAAATGAGGACACCGCAGGTGGGACTCTCCTGCCCAGATGGGCGATGACAACACGCACTCCTCACCAGTGAATCATGCCCCCGCTGACCTTTGCCTAGGCATCTGGGATAGGTAAGGCTTCTGAAGGTCGACAGCCTAAACTAGTACGTTGACTAAAACCTACAGAATTATGCTATACAAAAGACTCAACAACACTTCATGACCAGTTCCAGTAAAATATCCTACACTAATCTGCTTGACGAGTGTAGAATATAATTTGACCTCAGAGTATTCTGCTGCTACTTTTTCACTCTTTTACTCCCTTCTCACAGTTAGAAAAGGCATGGAAAATTCTAGTCACCGTAACACTGCCAAGCATTTTCTCACAGCAAAGAGTTACTGAAGCTGTTTTATCTCATGTGCTTTGTGGGAAGGATCTGAAGTTATTGGATCTGACCTGCATTAAAAACTAAACATTTTTTTTTTCCTCCTCAGATGCATTTTCACAAGGTCTCTGCTGAAGATTGGGAGTAGCCTGAAAGCTGAATGACATATAGAATAGAGTAGAGTAGAGTAGAGTAGAGTAGAGTAGAGTAGAATAGAATAGAGTAGAGTAGAGTAGAGTAGAGTAGAGTAGAGTAGAGTAGAGTAGAATAGAATAGAATAGAATAGAATAGAATAGAATAGAATAGAATAGAATAGAATACAATACAATACAATACAATACAATACAATACAATACAATAGGACTGGAATAGACTGGAATATTTTCAGTTGGAAGGGACCTACAATCATCTCTCTAGTCCAACTGCCTGACCAATTCAGGGCTGACCAAGTTAAAGCCTGTTCATAAGGGCATTGTCCAAATGCCTCTTAAACGCTGACAGGCCCGGGGCACTGACCACCCCTCTGGGAAGCCTGTTCCAGTGCCTGACCACCCTCTCGGTAAAAAAATGCTTCCTAATGTTCAGTGTAAACCTCCCTTGGTGCAGCTTTGAGCCATTCCCACACGTCCTATCACTGGATACCAGGGAGAAGGGATCAGCACCTCCCTCTCCATGTCCCCTCCTCAGGAAGCTGCAGAGAGCCATGAGGTTGACCCTCAGCCTCCTTTTCTCCAAACCAGACAAGCCCAAAGTCCCTGGCTGCTCCTCATAGAACATTCCTTCCATCCCTTTCACCAACTTTGTTGCCCTCCACTGGATGCATTCAAGGACCTGAACAATATGACAGACGTTTCTAACCAGGGAATACCAGGAAATCCATGAACAAAGGACTGTTCACAAGAAACTTCTTCAACTTCTTCATGTTTGTGCATTTAAAATGTACTTAAAATTCAAAATGCTGATAGCATTTTAAGAACATTATCTATTTTTAAGATTTAGCATATTTAACTAACTGTATTCTGTTAATCACCTTTAATTAACAAGCAGCATTTTATTTACATTATTCCATTATGAAAGACATTACTTCCTATCTGCTACTATCCATTGGGGAAGAGATCATAATCTTCCCTCTCTTACTGTACCGCCAAACTTACCATTGATACCAATGTAATAAATAATAATGAAAATGCACGCTTCACACCACAAATGCAATAGCATACTGGCAATACTGTCAGATAAATGACACGGTAAAGGAATGTCGACTGATTGCACTTAGAAACACATAAACAAAGAGACGTGATCTTACAAATGCGTATATGCAAGACCTCCTTCACTACCAGCTAGGAGATGCTGAGAGGTAACCAGAGGGATCAGAACTATTACTCCAGGCTACTCTGAGCAGCAATGAGTACTCCATGGATATTTGGCTTGACAGGCGGATATATAAATGTCAGGCAATGAATTGCTGTAATCTCGGTAATATTATGGTTATAAAGAAGCATAGACAGGACAAGCAATATGCTTATGTTGGCTGTAACACTAATAAAATATTATATTGAATAAGCTGGTAAAGACTCAGACCATTAGTTTACAATGTGAGAGTCGTAAACCTGCTGTCGCAGCTCTTACACAAAATACTGCTTGCGGTTTATTTCAAAGGAACAGTATTTCCACTGAATCAAACATAGGACACTGATTCAGTATTAATTTACCTGTACTCCAGAACTGCCACTTAAAAAAAGGTCTTTTTCAGGTCTCCACACTTGAAAGGACAATTTTGAGATCATAAATTAAAATACCGACTGAACTAGAGGTGAAACCATGATTACCAAGTTTGCTACGTACTGAAGCTACTGTACAAGCGCAGATCAACCCTACACTCTACGCACACGGACTCCCCTGGCGCTTGGAATGCCTTCAGTGCATACTCCTGTGGGAATCTTAGCCATTTTTTTTTTTTTTTCTTTTCCCTGGATCTCTGATTCTATGGTAGCCCATGTAGAGTTAGTGGGTCTTTCTTTAAAATAATCACATGAGACTTGTGCCACCAAGGTGAGTCAATTCATTTCAGGAGCAAGCCAGGGAACACAGGAGAGACGCTGGAGTCCAGAACGCCGAGAGGAAGGGGAGCCCTACTGGGCAGGGGGTGAAAATTTTAAAGGGTACATGGTGGACAAAGGGGAAGCCAGCTACTCACCTAAACAAAAGAGTTATCTTCTTGAATAAAGGACTGCAAACCCTGGCAGAGTTTGTTACGAAATATTTTGTTTCTACTAAAAGCTGTTTAAACCAAATCAGACCAAGCAGCCCGTTTCCTTTTTCCTCACTGACATTAGGACGTCCAACTGCCTTCATGACCCTCAGCAGCCTTCAGCTTGCTCTCTGAAACTTCTGAGCCAAAGATTATTTTTAATCTGGTAACTTACACTGCAACTGGAAATGCTAGAAAGCATAATAAAGCCTCAGCTAATGTCAACATATATACACAAATAACAAGGTGAAAGACGTGAGGGTCATTTTCGTCAGGGGCTGGTGTCCCTCTCAGAGTGCTTTGATGTTGCCAGTAGGCAGTACTGATACACCACTGAGTCCTGGACTATGCTGGAGAATTGGCAAACTATTTGCTTGGACACCTCAGGTGTGCTGGGAGACAATGAATGATAGAACAATAACTACTCCAAAACTATTTCAGAGAAAATGTGTGTAAGAAGTGGTCTTATGGGTGTGAATAGGTGAGATTATAACCATGTACATCTTTTGTTGAGTGCTCCAAACTGACTCTATGAAACAATAGAAGTGAGTGGAAGGGAAAGAAACTTTATTTCTTCCAAACACTATTTTATCATAGAATCATAGAATCATGGAATGGTTTGGTTGGGAAGGGACCCTTAGAGCCACCCAGCCCAGCCCCTGCAGTGCCAGGGACAGCTTTAACCAGCCCAGGGTGCTCAGAGCCCCGTCCAGCCTGGCCTGGGATGTTCCCAGGGATGGGGCCTCCACCGCCTCTCTGGGCAACCTGGGCCACTGCCTCACCACCCTCAGCGTAAAACATTTCTTCCTTATACCCAGTCTAAATCTGTTCTTCTTTAGTTTAAATCCATTACTCCTTGTATTTTCCATCATTCTGACAAAAACCCCCAATTATTATGGAACATCCTTGCCTCCTCTTAAGTGCCAGCTGCCTTCCAAGCTCTCCCAGTTTGCTTTGTTTCCTCCTTGCTCAAAGAGGGAAGGCCAAGAAAAATTCTTATCAATGTTAAAAATGAAATTTTCTTTCCTGACAGCTACTTTGACAATCAGAAGAAATTTCTGTAATATCTTATATTTCATCTCCAAATGAAAGTGGTTTGCTCAGTGTACAGTATTAGTGCTATTAAGAGGATATTATCATGGCTGCAATGCTCCAGCATACTTTCTGTAACTCGAAAGTACTCAACTGAAGTTCCTTTGAAACACATTCCAGTCTAAATTTAGTGGTGAGTATTCTTAATAGGCTGTGTGAATTGTATCATAATGATTATATGAAGAGATATGTTTATTTACTTTTCCTTCAAAAACAGTATTTCTTCTGCCTTATACTAGATGTGTCAATATTTATATCCTATTTCCAAGGCCTTTAAGTATTGCCACATTTTTTATTTATAAGGGAACATTATACTTCCTACGTTCAATAATTATATTCCCTTCTTAAAAGTACACCAACATATAATACAGTAGAATCACTTACTGCTCAAAATCGCTCTAGCTATAACTAAGTATAGTGTTGTTCTTCAGAAAAAGAATATTACATTAAAATAGTACGCTGTAAGAGCCAACTAAAATTTACATAGTATATTTTGCACTCTTAAGGAAATATATTAAATGTACTCTTGATAAACGTATAACTATGATAATTCAGCAAACCTGTAATTTATACTTTTTGTTAGAAAAAAAAGAAGATATGAAAATTATCCTCTCTCACATATTAAAAAATGTTCAACTCCTTGTTGTCTTTAATTTCATGTCTTTGCTCATGGTAGCACTTTTCTTGCCTGATTTAAACCCTGCTGACATTAGTGTAAGTCTGGTACTCTATAAATAACAATAATGGTCCACACCCCAAAAGTCTGAGTTAGATGATGTCACTGGGAGCCTTACATGAGAATTAGTGAGCAAAAAAAAAGTTTGACTTGACTACCAAAGAGTAGAAAGGGAGTAATCAAACGGATTACTTCTACTGAACTTCTTTGCCACAGTAGAGATGAGGGCGAAAAAGACTCTGCTTAGCTTACCGATGCCATACGCTTACGTGCTGCTCAGGAGAAACACCTGACACAAACAGCACATACAACAGCAATGACATACGAACATTGCGTCATCTTATCTCATGCATTGTGCAAGCTAACAAATAGTATTGTCCCTATGTGCTTTTAAGGTGAGTGCTTGGGTGTGGCTGTAAACCTATGCAATAATTCATATAAGCCACAGTGACTACCATTCGTTCGTGATTTAGCAGACTCTATATTCAGATTTAAGTAAATGTAAACATCTGTTCATGGAATGAAAGACATTAGAGAAGAGGGATTCCACTACTGAGACACGCAGTCCAAAAGAAAACTGAAGCCTTAATATTAACAATCAAAATTCATTGTTTTCACAGTCACAGAGAAGCTAAATGGTCTCTCCTACACATCTCACCTACTGCTATTACTGAAAAATTCTCTTTGCATGTAATTTGTACCTATGGATCCAGAATACTTGAAGCACAGTTGAAATACGTTTACAGGCTACGTGTAAGTCCCTGTGGCCTAGAGGATTCACCTGGATAGTGGAGTCAATGCAATGCATATATATGCACGTGTGGGCCTCTCACGAGTGAGCAAGCCGGGCTCAGTAAAGTAAGTTCAGCTTTAGAGCTTCTACCAATCCGACAGTACTGGGTCAAAAATACCATAGCTACATAGCTACAAAACACTGACTGGTATAAACTCTCTTTGCTGATGCACTCTCATTCATTCAAATACTTTGACTGCTTAGGCTAATTGAGTTTTGGCTAATTTGAGAGAAATGTTGTTGCATGTCCGCAACTGATACCCATGAAATCTGCACTACTGTGTGATCAGACCATATACGGGTCTGGTATCAATAAACACAGAGCTGCAGCTTATGAGCTTCTTTCAACCTCCTAGGCCAAGAGGGATCTAGATGCTCACACTAGTGGACATTCCTTTGGACTTCAAAATCAACTTAAACACTTGAGATCCACTTCTTTGAAACTGTAACTAAAGGAAGTTTATTACTTATCTTTATGTCGATCTGTGCAGGATGTTCCTAGGTAAGAGAATGTGATTGTAGCTTTGGGGGCTCTCAGGTGCATCGTTTCTAGAAGCCAAAAAGCAGCCACCATAGAAAGAGGCATACTTTTTTGATAGGCAGAAAGGTTGTCTAATCTTGCCTAACATGTGCACAACTACTTAAATACAAGAGCATAAAGGAAGCAGAGGAAAGAGGGAAGGCATGATGGGCTCATGTGGTTTCTGATAATATCAGATTCCCAAGCAATAGCCAGTTAACTGTATATTTTCCAGGACACGATCAACAAGGTATCTGATATCGTACAGGTTTCCAGCAATAAATAATAACAATTCCACTGCATCTTTTCTATCTGTCTCCGAACACGCCTTGCAAACAGTAATAAAGTAATCCCCACAGCTCCTTGTGAGGCAGGGAAGTATTATTTGTACCTAATTCTGCAGATGAGGAAACCAAGTCACAGAGGGATTAAGTGACTCGACCAAGGTTGTATAGAAAGTCTGCTGCCACTCATGCTATGTGTCAGCCCTTGTCAACACTCCGTGACACTCCCTGAAAAGTTCACTCAACCCCTTTCTCTGTGTAGGCCAGCATCTTTAAGATTTCTTAAGTATCATCTTCCACCCTAACCTTGACTGAAAGAAGAAACTTCATCAGCCCAGGTCAGAGTCAGGCTGAGCGTGATCCCCAGTTAATAGCTTTCCTGCTGTTTCATTTAGGAGTCCTGATTATCTCCAGGATTCTACTTTATTTTCACCTCTGCCAGGAATTCCTCCTAATGGACTCCTCTAATTTAAAACTATGTAGCTAGGCAGGATAATATTGCACAAATAAAGCATGGAATAAATACATGCAGTAATTATTTTCGAAGATACATTTGTATTTCTCTCAGAACACAGGACACAAACCTCCCAATTTCTACTCCTGCACTTAAAAAACCCCACCTTCCTTCTCTACACAACAGAAATCAGCTCAAAGTTTCATACAATTCATGTCATACTGTATGTACATACATATACACATTCGGACAAATCACAAATAGCATAATACCTCCTGTATAGACACTGTTATACTACAGATGGAAATCTCTAAGTTTATAATAACCCTTATAGTAAAAAATAGCAAGAATAATCTCAAAAACTTAAAACCCACATGCTAAAGTATTTCACTTTCACAGTAACTTTCCAACCAAAATCTCTGATGTATTTTTATGTATAAGCATTTATGTGATGCATTTCACTATTATTATTTCATTGTGTGTTTGTGTATCAGAACAGTTAGTGTACTTAGTTTGGGTGATGTCTTTGAGTGATGAAAAACTTAAGTGCACATCATGTCCCTTTCTTCTTGCTGGTAAAGCAGAAACCTGAGCTTTGTCTTAGATCTTCAGTTGCCCAAACTTTGTCTTAAGAAATTTCTTCGTATTTTACTCACTTTCATTTTCCTATTCCTGAATTTGAACAAACACCCTGAATCTTGTTTCAAAGCTCTACTTTGCACACATAACAGTGGAATTTTTTTTTTTACTGTTTAATAGTTTGTTAAATTATACACTTTGAAATTCCAGAAGACCCTGGCAGCACAAATACCTTTTGTAATTTACTTTACTTTTAACTTACATTATGTTAATTTGCATTTCATATGCATTTCCTATGCATCTTAGGAAATAGTCTTCCCACAGAATGCTGGTCTTTTTGTAAGATCAACATTGCAGACAATAAATACAGCAACCAACTCTGTAAAGTAAAAAACTAGTCAATGTGAATTTGGGGAGACTGTGGTTAACCTACAAGGAGAAGTTAGCTGTGTTGGACAGGGAAAGAGAGAAACATTATTTTTATCTGTGCTAAACTGTAAATTGAGAAACTGGACATAGCCCGTGAGTCAGCAACTAAATATGGGCCTCTTCATATACAGCAAAGGAATGAATATGGCTTCGTATATGGGCCACAGAAGTGATCTGTGCCTTTTTCACACACTGGGGAAGAGAAAACACCACCATCGTGCCCTGTGACCCACACAGTGAACACTGCCTTTTGGTCAGTTTAAAAAGAAATGCTGAGATTCAGCCACAGCCAAATCAAGAAGCCCAAGAATGAATCAGTATGTTCAAGACTGAAGACCAGATTAACAGCTGTTTCTTCTACGCTGGTCATACTAGATTTCTGGTGCTGCACCAAACTGCTGAAATTTCCCCCCTTTCTCCTCCCTCACCTTCTTCAAATTCAGGTCTAGGATTCTTGCATCCTTTATAACCTGCCTCTACTTAAAGCAATCCTATACTAATAATAGCTCAGTTCTTCCACTATATCAGTAGAAAAGAAGCAGAGCTGCTCTTGGTTTTTTCTTTTACTGATTCAGTAATCCACCTTTTCAGTTCACACATTAGTAGAGCTGCTCCAAAACCAGGAGTGCCTTTTTTGGGGGGACAGAAAGAGCAATTTGTTAAATAAAAGAATAGGCATGAGAGCTGGGGGAGCTGCCATCTATTCCTTGCTGTGTCACAAATTTCCTGTGTGACTCTAGCAAGTCATTAATCTCTATACGCCTCATCTAGAAAATGGGATAATGATATTTAACTATTTCACTGGGAGGTTTACTGGTTGTGAAATGTGCTGAGCTCCTTGGATGGAAGGAAGCTGCTGTCAGAGTAAACAGTAATAGCATGATTATGTTTGGTGGGAAGGTGTTAGAAGAGTCACTTTGTAACATCAATATCACAATGCTGCATTACACAGACAAGCCTGGTTAATCGAGTGAGTCACCAAGAAATTTGTGTTTTACTTCACTTGTGGTACTATGCATACTGTCTGGACCCCAAAGCCAAGCTGAATTGTTAACACCCTGTAAGTCTGTGGAAGGAGATACCTCCTTTAGAGAATGACATATCCTTTCTCTAGTCTTAGAATCTAACTGCAAGCATCAGCCTACAAAAGGTTTAGAAACATACCTACGGGCTTTTGAAATCTGCTACAGACTAGAACATCCCACCGTGTGAAAGATCAGGGTCATAGACAGTAGCAGAGAGATTGATTCCTTGTTGATTTTCCCTCTGATATTCTAGAAAACAATGGGTTTTAAACTAATGTACCTGGCATTCACACACTCTTGGATGGGAACACAGCTATGGATTCTGAACGCATTTGTGAAAAAAGTATCTAGTTCAGTCAGTCAGTGGGAACCACAGATGCTTAGAAACTCTAAAAAACCCACATAACCTTTTTTGGAACTTCTCTATGGATGTAGGTACCTAATGTTAGAATACTCTGCAGTTCTAACTTCCCAAAGCCTCACCTCTCTCCAGTATCCCATCCTCTCCCTCCTTCTTATCAATATTTCCTGGGTTTTTTGGGGTTTGTTTTTTTTTTTTTCGGTTTATATTCCTTTAATTGAGAAGAGGGCACGACATCAAATATTCTTCTATACTGCTTTTGGCCAGCATAACATGAAAAATGTCGTGACTATCTCCTACAACCTCAAACAACTCATGCTGACAAAATGACTGGTAACTTCTTTTTGGGCAACAGCCTGAAACCGATGCTTCTGCTTCCACCATAGCAATCCTCATTTCATTTGCGATAAGGGATTAATACTGGTCACCTAAATCCTCTGTTAGGTTTTAATGTTGGTAAAACGTCAATGAACGCATGTTGTTTTCCTCTTCAAATCAGGAGGTCACCTGAAGTAAATAGATCTGTTTATATACACTGTTTGTAAATACCTAATAGTTCACTACTGATACCTTAAAAAATTATTGATATCCACAGCCAGTACCTCAACTACAGGAAATGACAAGCCACCTTCTTACTTGAAAAAGGAACTTAATCAAGGGTTCGCTTTCACCAAATGCATGTTACTAAATAACAAGGAATTAGAACAGCATTACATAATAGAGAAAACAATATATGACAGACAGAGAAAGCTATTGTATCACTGTCTATGGAACACATTCTCAAAGTTAAGACATGGCTTTCATGGGATTACTAGGAATGTTATTACAATCATAGCAGAAATAAAGTCTTCTAATGGTAGTGGCACTAGAAACTGTCGCATTGGCCCTATCTAATCCATTCAATTCACAATGCTTTAGGAACTTAACTGAATTTTCTCCAGGAAACATTATCTATCCACAGGAGATCCGTATTTCAGAAAAAATACGAGATCTTGGGATAAACATGAAGTTCACATATTGTTCTGTCAAACACAGGGTGACTAGCTAGCTAACCAATTTTCAAGATTTCATTACACCATTTTGCAACCTCTGCACAGCAACACAGCTGAATAAGGATCCTCTCACACCTAAGTCACATTTCATGGTTTCACATCTTAAAAGATCAGGATATTCCACAACATCACACTAGTGCCTATTTGTCCTGGTTTCAGCTGGGATAGAGTTAATTTTCTTCCCAGCAGCAGGCACAGCGCTGTGGTTTGGATTTAGGATGAGAAGAATGCTGATAACACGCTGATGGTTTAGTTGTTGCTCAGTGCTGCTTATGCCAGGCAAGGACTTTTCAGCTTCCCCTGCTCTGCCAGGGGCACAAGAAGCTGGGAGGGGGCACAGCCAGGACAGTTGATCCCAACTGCCCCAAGGGCCATTCCATCCCATCCGGCGTCATGGGCAGTATGGAAACTGGGGGGGTTGGCTGGGGAGCAGCGATCGCTGCTCGGGGACGGGCTGGGCATCGTTCGGCGGGTGGTGAGCAACTGCATTGTGCAGCACTTGCTTTGTGTATTCTTTTATCATTATTATTTTCTCTTCCTCTGCTGTCTTATTAAACTGCCTTTATCTCAACCCATGGATTTTACTTTCTTTTTTCTGATTCTCTCTCCCATCCCACCGGTGGGGAGGGTGCGCGAGTGGCTGTGTGGTGCTTAGTTGCCGACTGTGCTTAAACCATGGCACTATTGAACTGCTGTATTGTTGGAAAGTGAGCCATTCTGAGTGGAGGCAAAAGACATCATTTAAATACATTGGTAGGTAGCTGCACTTTTGAGTTCCACCACCAAATTACTTGATTCAGGTCAACCCAAGTAAAACACAAGACCAGTTATGACATGTAAATGGCCAGAACTCATATAGTAGGTCAACAAGTTAAAATATTAATTCTGCAACCAGCACCCTGGGAAACACACATGAGATAATTAGTCGAAGTCCTGAAAAGAAGAAAAATTTACCATTTACTATAGCAATTTTCAAAAACTCAATCACAAATGAGTGTTGAAATAAGAACTTGTAACACAGGACCACTGTGGCTCTTTCTCCTTGGCAGTATCTGAATAATGCAAATTCTGTTAGTAGCAGTACATTAAGCAGATGACAAATTATGAATTATTATGTTAATGTTACAAATTTGGTGTGGGAATACCTGAATGGACCATTCCTGTTCTCCGTTTTCTGCCTGTTTCTGTGCTCTGGTAAGTCTTTGCGACAAGAATCATTTTAATATATATGTGTTCTGAAGCGCTCAATACAGGCTCTTGAGAGACAAACCATAGCAGATATACTACAGGAGACAGCATTAAACCTCTGAAAACTCTTGGATTAATTTTACCCCAAATTTTAAAACAAGAAGCATTCACGTGTTTTGCAGATTGCTGAAAAATAGATGTACTGTGACAAGGCCTACCCAACACCTAAAACTAATCATCCACTGAAGCTGGGGCTTTTCTAGTATGTGTTTATACTCCAGAGTCTGTGGGTGTAAAATTAAATTAGGGCACATAAGTTCCAAATGTTTGCTTTCGGCAAAAGGAATCAGTACTACGCTGTATAAGGTGACATCACTGACAGGTCTGTACAAATCTACACTTGCTTATAACAACACAGAGATTTACAGCTGAGAATGAGCCCTACTTTTAACTCAGAAGGCAGTGTCTGCCAACAGGACCTAACACTCAGTGGAGAAAAATGTGAGCTTGGCACGACTAAGGTAGGCATTAGAAGATGTACAGCTAGGAGTGGATAAACTGGAATGGGCAAGGTCGAGAGTATTAAAATTTGGCCTATTTCTTCTACTGAAATGCTCACTGAAGGATAATACAGGGACAAGGTACCATACAGTTTGTATGTAAACAATAGTAAAAATAAACCACTCTTCAAAAAAAGTTTTAGGAAGAAGAATGTGTATGACAACTTCATGCAAATTAGGAATTAAGGAAATTTAGGAAAATGTGAAGAGGCATTTAAAACACTAAAGGAAGAAGTTAGAGATTACTTACTTTCCCCTGCATCTTGCTCTTGATATGTATTGGGCTATACGGGTGGGGAAAAAAGGATATAATATTGTATATCATGCCCAGCTCATTCCCAAACTCCCCAGTGGATTCTCTTTCCATCTAATTTGAACTGTGTGAAATTATAAAGGACATACTATACCATGCAGCTACAGAAACTACTGTGCCAAGACTGCAGAGCTCTTAACTTGCACAAACTCCTGTGCCTTGCTAAGAAGGCAGGAGCATATAATGGTTGAAATGAGAAATGCAGAAGGGGAGAAAGGGAGCCAGAGAAGCAAGTCCTCCACCGGACTGAGTCCCCAGAGTAAGAACTGTAAACAGCATGGAATTTCCAGTTTAGCATTTTCAAAGCTTCAGGTCTGAGTGACCCTAAAGTAGCTCTAAGGGACTGAGATTACTACTAACCACTGCCTTCAAGTGCAGCTCTTTCCCATTCAGCATTTGGTAAGAGCAATGAGATGCCTTTGAAAGTCCTAAGCTTTCTATTTGCTCCCCATATAAACCTCCCATACACACAGTTACAAGAGCAAGTCATAGATAACCAACAAAATGACCAACGGCTTAGCTACCCTCTAAATGAAATTTGCTCCTTTTTCCTATATCAATATTAAATGCTTAATGGGTAACTACAGGAAGTTTATCATTTCAGAGCATAAAAATTAACTTCCATTATAATTCATATTTGTAATGTATGGTGTTAATAAGTTTAGAGTGAAAAATTAACTTTCTTTATAATTCATATATATAATAAACCTCAAATTGCAATGTTTATGTGGTTAGCTGCAAGGTACCTCAAGTTTTATACATTTATAATTTATACTTTGAAAGTGTTTAAGTGTCTTTTAATTGTAGAGGGCCACTTTGTTGGAAGGGTGCAACCCAAAGTCCAAGGGCTGACACTGACCTGTGTGGTGATGACTTGGAGCCCTAATGAACTGGGATGTGTCTCAATTTATTATGACGCTGGCTGAGACACATCACAAAATTTTCTGGCCTCTTGGTTAATGGTAACCTCAATTCTCATTCCCTCACTACACAAAGACAAGCTAGTTAGGATATACATGTTCCTCAGTATGCTGTGGCAGCTTCACGAAAACGAAGTGGAAAGCAGAAAAAAAATTAACAGAACATCTGAGCAAATTCATCTGGAGGCATCCAACTGACAGGGTCTTTCTCCCTCCCCAAATAAAAATAATTTTTTATTTGAGTAACACAGTATTGTCAATTCTCATGATTCAATAATGAATTTCTTTAGGGCCGGAATAAAAGTGATTACATAAGAATATCAGCTTCCTTTTTACACTCTAGTTATGCAAAAAAAAAAAAAAAAAAAATCATCTGTATTTTAAATACTGAGAATAGTGATTATTATTTTTCAAACCTCATAGCTTTGTATGGTTGAATTTGCAATCCTGGATCTAATCTCAGTACTTTTGCTTTTCTAGCTAAAGGAGAGACTCTCCTGCTGTAGAACTCCCTCACATCAAAAATGAGATTGGACCAAAATGTAATCATTCCCTTGGCTTTGGCTTAGGATGTTAGCCATGATACAGGTATCGATCTGCAACGCTGCTTGTGGAAATGACACTCTGGACTTCTTTTAAGTGGTTGAGAGAGACCTCTCACACCATTAAAAAAAAAAATTCTTAGAACTGCTAATATATTTAAGAAATGTTAATAATAGTAAATTAGAGCAGTATTTTCCAGTTACTGCTGAAACAGGAAGTGTATGTTCGAATGTCTTTAAGACACAAAATTCTAGGTAGGTTCTTACTTTAATCAGAGCCTTTTTGACCCTCTTGTATATCAGAAATCTTGTGAAATAAAGCTTTTTGAACTTTTGGGTAATACAAGGTGTAGATACTCCACACAGGCTGCAGCATAGCTAAGCCAGACATTTTTCATTACAGTGAAAAGTCTGGAACAAGGTGCAAACTGAGTTTATTATTGCAACATGGGAGGAGGTTTAATCCTCACAGTCCTAAAGAAATACTGGTCCAGTACGACCTGGAATTACTATCTAAGCAAACGCAAATGGTGGAGAACAACTGAGATAGTCTCTGAAATCAGAAAAAGAGCAAAAACATGGGAGATGGATGAAAATCACATCTATGTAAGTCTCGGTCTCCGGTATTCCACAACCACAGCATCCCAGAAACTAAAAAGGAAAGTGTAGCATTAGCAGCACTGATTCCAGCTAGCCACAGCTATTTATTTTGAGAGAGAATATAGAAAGAGAAGGGAGGGATTTGTGAGGGAGCAGAGGGAGTGCTCTGTGTTTCACCATATCCTGTTTTGAACAGTTTCTTACCCTACAATTAATTTTAGGAACAGATCTTGCAGCACCCTAAGGGTATCTACTCTTTCCTGGCTCTGTGCTCCAGAAGCTCACACTGAACTGATCATACTTCTAGACCATAAACTTTTTCCAAGCTCATCAACAGCCAGTAAAGCAAATTATTTGCTGCTTTCCAAAGTTCTAGATGATCGCGTTAGTCTTGAATTGGACTGCTGGGGAGTTGGCAACACACCTTGGTGATCTGAGTTACTTCCTACGTAATGACCTATGACCTATTGATATTATTTCACAGCTTAGAATAAGAGAAAATGAAACCTTTCAAGAAATTGCTTGACACACAGAAAGCCAGTGGAACCTACAAAACTGAAGTGCTAATGAAGAACGAAAATGAAAAGCACAGTACAGCATATACTATACGGGGGGCCTAATGTAATTTTCACTGAGACAACTAAAATTCATAAACTATCTGTAGAGCACATTCAGTATATTGGGAAGACTAGAAGCAAATTTATAAGTACAGAATCTACCGCTATTTCTTAGAATATTTTTCCTAACAAAACTATTTCTAGAAAATAATAAAAGGTTGAATTGAATGTGAGAGAAAACAGGACAAGGAGTAATGGTTTTAAACTAAAGGAGGGTATATTTAGACTGGATATAAGGAAGAAATGTTTCACGCTGAGGGTGGTGAGGCAGTGGCCCAGGTTGCCCAGAGAGGCGGTGGAGGCCCCATCCCTGGCAACATCCCAGGCCAGGCTGGACGGGGCTCTGAGCACCCTGGGCTGGTTAAAGCTGTCCCTGGCACTGCAGGGGCTGGGCTGGGTGACCTCTAAAGGTCCCTTCCCACCCAAAGCAGTCTATGATTCTGTGATTCTATGAAAATGTGTCATTAAGTGAGCTGAATTTTTAAGTAGCTGGTTTTTTCTGGTATTGAATAAAACTAGGTTCCTAAAAATGAAGGTTGGGCACCAGTAACAGCACTGTCACTGATAGTACCAGCAATGGTAATTATCCTCTTCCCTTGCAAGGATATCAGAATGATACCTAGTGTTATGAAAATAGGAGGGTGTCTGCTTCAATCTGTCTGCTAATCTAGATGAAAGACCCTTCTTTGCTCAGAAATAATGGGACAGAAGAGGTGTGGATGCACTTATATACGCAAAGAAGACTACTTATTTATATGGCCTGGGAAACAAGAAGTTAGGTGTGACGGGCTTGAGCAATGCCTATTATCATTTCTGCAGATAGCTTGCTACACTGAAATCAGTCCTGTGATAATTATTTCCAAGGGCTTGATTGGGTGGCGTTGCATCATAACCCCATTTCAACTTTATACCCAAACCATTTTTGCAGTTCCAAAAGTAGATTCATCCCAAAGCACTTGGCAGATGTATGATGACAGGGAATGTCCTTTAAGAAAAGGATGAGGAAGAACAGAGATGACACAGGAAGAGGCAGGTGTGCCGAGCAGCGGCACTGCACATGGTATGCTGCTTCTGTATTGATAAATTATGAGACGTCCGATGCACACCAATATCTGAACATGGTCAGATTGGTAACTGAAAATAACAATAACTCTTTCATCTCCATTTATTCATCTTTTTTGAAGCAGCAGAAGAAAAAAGTTGCTGGGTGGCTTAACTACTTAATTTATATAAATGAAGATTTCTCAATGACTTGGAATTAGAGCTATTTCTTCGACATGACCTACTTTCATGTTTTAGGCACGAGTACATCTTAGCATAGGTAAGATTTACTATTGCTGACAGCCAATAATTTTCTTATATCCTCAGCTTGTGAGCTTCTTCTAGACTACCCAAACGAACATTATTATGCAAGAAATCATATATTAATTTAACATATTTTTAAAGCCAATGTATAAAATGGTCAGTCAGGAATTACAATTTCTATCTGTATCTTCACCAACCTTTCATAAGCCAAACATAACTCAAACTGACTTTTTTTAAATTTACAGTAATTACTATTGGATTACTTTTAGAATTTTTGATGCTCAGAACTATGTATAAGATTACAGGATCCAACTTAACATTTTTAAAAGATGACCATCTAAATGATCATCTGTATGACAGTGCAGACCTTGTCATACAAATGCAGCAATTGGAACCACAGAGGAAAGAATAAATGAAGAAATTTTGTTATGGCCTTCTTTCTCAGAGAAACATTCCATTCTCACCACAATAACAATGACTTTTTAGAAAAAATATAGAAACAAAATAAAAATTGCAACAGAGAAAGACAGCATCCAGAAGAGGTCTGCTCATACATTAGAGATTTGGGGAACAATGCTATCATTGTTACCTGGTTACTTCTGATAAATTAGTTATGCTAGCTTCATTGTTTTCAAATAAACAATCACCAGTGGAATCTTTAGCCTTATAAATCAAGGAGATTTGTAAAGGTGTACCTACTCCTAAAAGCATCAGTAGCTTAACTTGAGCTTAATTAAATAAGAATTTGGTAAAGAGCTACTGATAATTGCAGTAGAAAGAATGTGAATGTGATCACCTAAAAAGACACTCCTTTTCTCTCCTGTCCTGAGAAGTCGTGAAGAAGTTGAAGAATTTACTTGAAAATTGAAAAATCTCTCTTACGACCCAGTCTGCCTGCCTTGGATTGGGTGAAGGAAATGTGTCTTGTAAATTTGACAGTAGATTAAAAAGTCTAAATACCAATGACTGAGCAAAAACATTCTGAAAAATTTGTCCAACAAACCCAACAAATGTGTCACTGTCAAGTAATACTTCTAACAAAAATTTAATGAGGAGATTTTAATGATCCAAGATGGAATCCGAGAATGTGAACTCTAATCCAGAACAGACAACTGATTAGGACAGCTCGATCTCAGACTCAGGCAGTCGTCCTGATTCTAAGCAACGTCTGGCTGCACCTATATTAATGCTATAGTTCAGACCAGGAGTACACTTTCACATCACTCTTGAATCACTTGTATTCTTTATTTTAGCAAAATCTATCTTATTCCTCTTTTTTCAAGGTCCATCACAGCTCTCATTCTAGTACATCCAGCCTTGGCAATAACTGTCCTGTGCCCCATTCTGCCGGATCCACAAAGTCCTTATTTATGCTGAGTCAGCATCTCTCACTAACTGTTCACTCCTCTTTCTTTTATTAAGAGACAGTTGTCATACCATATCAAGAAGGAATCTTCTAAGTGTAAGTTAAAAAAATTTTTGGTGGTAATCTATTTTCACGTTCTGAGTAAGTGTATATGACTTCTGAAATATTTTAGAGTCTGGAAGTTGCTTCATTCATTGATCTAAAATAGCTTGACTTTGGTGACTTAGACACAAAGTGAAAGATTTCACTCACATTTCTTTGCAGAAGGCTATCGATCAGCTACAGTGAGTGGGTAACATGGAGATGCTGCATATAGGTATTAGGCTAAATTCCTACTAGACTGACTAGTTTAAAGAGGTTTTAATTTCACTGGATAATGAATTAACATTTTCAAGCACTTAGACTCTTTAAATTTGTAAAAAAAAAGACACCTGTTAAATAAAAAAAAAATTACGTTTGTGATCAGAGGTAGCAAGCTTACTGGAGAAAGGGTTATGACTGCTTATGCCATCATATTCAACACAAGAACACCTTCTTGGGGCTTCTAGATATTGCCTTAATACAAACATATTAATATCCTGGGAGGGACTTGGAAGGCACAAGAGAAGCCCACAAAGAAATTGGTTAACTCTGGCCTTTCTCAGTAGAATCAGCTCATTTTTACTGTTTAATATCCAAAGCTCTCCTCCAGATGTGCCAGGACTGGGCCATGTGTCTTGGCACTCAGGACTTGTCAGTCAGTCAGAGTCTAGAGGCTTTCAAAGGTATTCCCTGACTGTTTCCCAAGCCCTTCCTTTCACTCTGCATAGCAGCGAGAAGTCACCGCAGGATGTGCTCTCATGATGCTATGTCACCAGGGCTGCACTGAGTTTCACTTTCAAAGGCAGAAGCAGGTGACGTCCCACTCCTTCAGCAGGTAACACTATAAGGAATACTCAGGTAACAATTCCTGTTCAGCATTCTTAACATTTTTTTCATGGTGAATTTGAAATCTCTCTACTATAAGGAAAAAAACAACTTACTTTCTACAAATAGTCAGGTCCCTAGAGCTGGAGCAATGTCTTCCGCTTTGTTTCAAAATACTAAGCATGCCTGGAGTCATATCTGAAATAAAGAGTTAGAAGTGCAGTACATTTAGT
This sequence comes from Pelecanus crispus, assembly GCF_030463565.1. Classification (NCBI taxonomy): domain Eukaryota; kingdom Metazoa; phylum Chordata; class Aves; order Pelecaniformes; family Pelecanidae; genus Pelecanus; species Pelecanus crispus. Next base: position 82,059,338 of record NC_134647.1, on the reverse strand, counting down.
ATAGCTATGTTTTCAGGCACATCTGTACTCACCAGTCTGCAGCTGTTTGATCGGGATAGCCTCTGTTGATGCCTACCAACACCACGCCCAGGATGCCCACCAATCCATCCTCAAGGCAAAGCATCTGGCTTCCGTTTGGCATTCCCATCGCATGGCAATAGACAGAAGTGCAGTAATGGATAAAACCTCAGAACAGTTAATATATCATACATGCTTTGGTACTGCAAGTAGCTGTAGAGCCTGATTTGCAGAGTGCTCATTACAGACAGCATAATACCAAAGGATACAGATAGCATAATATCAAAGGACCTAGAGGCTGAAGACAAAGTATTTCTACTGAGGCCTCTTAACCTTTCCTTTTTGACTCCTTTTTTTTTTCTCTTCAGTCTTAATTATTTTCCTACAACATCACTGGCTCCTCCATCAGACAGAACATGGTCTTCCCGTGTGAGCTGTGGCTTACACCAATTTCCTGGCTTGCAAAGTCAGTTTATAAACCTTCATGTCCTTCGGGCAAAACTTTCAATCCTGAGGCTTAACAAACCAGGCCTTGGAACATCCAAAATTCTCCATCCTATAGACCAAGCCAGAGATGACATAATTTTTACTAGGCTACAGAATCTTTGTTTTCTCAAGAACTCAACTGCCAGGTACTTTGGTCTCCCATGTCGTATTCAAGGTATGCCAAAATGAGTGACAAATCAACAATGACATGATTTCCTAGATGAAGTAATAACATGAGAATACACACAACTCCTAGTATTTTGAAGAGAATCTGTTTTGGAGAACAGTGGGAATGGAACATACAAAAAGCCCAATTCCTATCATTGTTTCATTAGCACGTAACCCCGGGTACAAGGGGCACACAGATACCTGAGCATAGAACAAAATGCAGAAATGAACTGAAGACGGCATAGCAGCAAAGAGCCCCAAAAAAGCGAGGGACAGGCGTGTAAACAGAGCCTGTTTACAGGGAAGCCTGACTCCCAGGGTACCTTTCTGTGAAATGGAAGAAAGGAGGCCCTGGTGTGTATGTAAGCCATGCAGTTTACAAGACGGGTGAGCTGCATGTGCTCTACCCATTGGATAAATGCAGCTGCCCTCAAGATAACACATTTTCCCGAAATAAATAAATAAACCACTTCAAACTAGTAGTATTCCCTTCCATACACTAGTCATGAAAATGCTTTGAACTCAGAGTTTACTTAATGACAAATACCTAGCTCGTTAACTAAGGCAAAGATCATATGTTTTTGAAGTGGTCACTCTTGTCCTTCCATCTAATTGTCCCCTTGTCTCTTGCTACGACTCATGATGTTAGGACTAAATGTAAGATTGTCACCTTTTGGAGGCAGAGACCAACCATTATGTCTTTGAAGCACAATGAATCCTAATTAGGGATAATCAATAATAATTATAGTTATGTAATGGAAAATAGGAAGGTGAGGAAAAGGAAACGGCTGAGATCATAACAACTACTTTGTATTAGGACTGGTAGGGAAAACCAGTGTGAGAAGCTGGCCACCCGAGGAAAAAGATACCTATTTATTTGGGTTTTTCTTAGAGTTGAAACAGCTAAGTTCAAGTGTACTAAATGTCAGACTAAACATGATTTATAACTTTAACAAGCTCTGGAAGTGAAGCTATACTTCCTTTCTGCTTGAGGTGCGTGTATCTCTGAGGGTTTTGCTGTGGTAACTTCTTTGGAATGCAGCAATTACCACCTACACAGCAAATTGGAAATGTTACATTCCTCTGCTAGTAATCCACTCCTCCATTTAGCCAGAGGACAGGGAGGAGGAGGAGGTGACTCTAATGGAGTTAACCTCACAATGTAAGATTTAAAAGCCCTCCCCACGGAGTGTGAAAGCCCTGTATACCCATGAGATACAAGATATTTTGGACAAAACTCCATGACATTTCTGATCTAATGCTTTATGTTCCTACAGACCACTGAACTCTGGCATTCCCAGAAACATTGCTCAACGCTATCTTGCTAACACAAAGTATTTTTTTTTTTTGTTTCTTTGTTTTCTGACAGGGTCACAGTTTAATGCTACAAACCTAAATAATAATTTCATGCTACAGCTATTTTTTGCTTTCCAGTCCAAGGAGTTATGCTACGTCTGTGTAATGGTATTAGCATATATAAATACATACATACGTAAAAAAATAAATAAATATCGGCACATCTCAGCATAATGCTACCATTTCAGGACTCAAGTTTTACAAGTAAAATAATGTTTTATCTCCCAAATAGTTGTGGATAAAAGGCAGAGTTTCAGAATGGATATGTACTTTAAAGGAAGAGAAAGTAGTGTTGCACAGACATAAGCTGCTGAAGTTATTTTAAGAACCACTGTGTTATTCTGAACAAGACGGGAGAGCAGCAAAAATTTCACACATACTAGTGTTCTTCCTAGTCCGGTTAAAAAAAACCCCAAAACACGTAAATCTCAGTCTTTTGGTTGCAGTTCAACGACCTTATGCAATCTCCAAGACCAACCACAAGTGTTCTTAGCTCTCTACCTAATTTGGCACCTATGTCTTAATCACCATCAAAAAAATCCTATGTCAAATCCATGTTTTCTCAGTTGTCTTTATCAGTGTTGGCCCCTATCCCGTCCTTACGCTAACAAAGTAGTACTCATGTTAAATTTAAAAAGCATGTTGTGTATTAGCTTTCCATATTGCACAAATTCCTGCTCTTGCTACAACCTGTAGACTTACATTAATGCTAACCACAGCACTTGAAGACCCAAAAATATCAGATTCAGTTGTGAGTAGGTGTAAGATGACACTGTTCTGCAGCTTTTATTAATGAATATAAATGGTAGTAAGACGGTGATGAATACTCTTAGTAGTAAGTAGTGTAAATCAGGCTTTTTAGTGCAGTGCTGGACTGTGCCCCGAGTGCAGGTCATTGGCCACTTCTGGTCTTCAGTGTGGGATTTTTTTGTTATGGTGGTTCCACAGAGAACGTGCTGTCAAGGCTGTTGTTGGTACAGTGTCCCTCACAGCTGTGCTAGACCTGTAGTGACTGGGCATACAGAAAGCCAGGGTAGTCAGTTAGTGTGTGGTATGTCTGACAAATATAACTTTTAAGACCTCTTATTCTTCCAGCGCTTTTTAGTATTTTTGCTCTGCACTAAGAATCTACTGCCCAGCCTTCTTTGGGCCATCAGATCACTATGACCAGCTAGAGTTCCTGCTCATGAGGACTGGCAAACTAATTTTTTTGAGTTCCTCCAATCTGATGTTCCATCTATTAAATGGAATCCTTACAGAAGGCATTATTTTTTGCAATAAATTTGAATGCAGTTATATAATCATCCTTATGGAGAAGTATTAATTTACTATAATCCATTAATTTAAAGACTTTCATGGTTAATATGATGTTATCCACAGTATGAAAGACAATTTGTTAACATCTCATCACCCCTTCACAAAAGAATAGCATCCTTGTAGCAACTGTAATTATAGAAAAACAGTAATATAAATATCCTTAATACATCTTTTAATTAGGTTTAGCAAGTGAAAATATTTTGGAGAGTCAACTCAAGGTCAGGTATCCAAGGACCACCCTGCAGTGATTCACAAACCACTGATGGAGAATTTCTGCAGTAACTCGAGAAATTACATTATGCTATCTGCTATAGCTGCATACTCATGCTGTTCTTTGTACTACTGATACATAAAACGTGCCTTTGGGTGTCTGCTTAAAAAGGTTAAACCACATCTACATCCACAGTGTAAGATATTAATTAGATACTTGAATCTAGGTCACTGTGTATAGTTTTCAACTTTAATTCAAACGAAGTAATACAGGTGGGAATAGAGAGAACAGAAGTGAAAAACAGCATAGGAAAAGGGAAAAAAAGGAAAATACAAACACATCTCAAGTCAGAAAAATGAGCTGAGGAAGAACATATGTCTCATAACTAGGTAGTCCACAGGATTTAGCTGTGGAGCCAGATACTTTCAGCTTCACATCTAAGTTCACAGAAAGACAAGTTTCATCTTTAGTTAAGGAATCTCTTATTTTTACATTTCCAACGTTTTCTCCATAAATGTGAAAGTAAAACAAAGTCAGGAGTGCGTGTCTTCCAGTAATAGTAATAGAAATGGGCGTTTTTATCACAGTCTATAAACCTGTGGTCTACACATCCGAAGACGGAAATTATGGAATAATCTATTAAAAAATCATTCAGCCTGCATTAAAGTAATATATAGCTATAACTTTCATATATCAGTTCCTCACATGCCATCTGATTTTCTACAGAACACAGCATGGTGAATGACATCTCCAAAGGCATTCGATGGATATTTGAGCTGTTTCATTATATAAAGCCATATGATGAACCAAAGAAAGACCTATCCTGGACTTTTTGAAACCTTTGTGACACATTTCAGAACTCAATTTGGAGATCATGCCTGAAACAGAGCCCAGGACGCTGCGTACAGTTAGGTCAGAGATGAGTACAGGCTGTGATGTTTCCTGATGGCTAAACATGTTGTGATGTGACAGATGTGAGAGCAAAGGAGCTGTAAATTGTAGGAGATAAATACTTAGTTTTAAAGAACACCTTAACTATAGGTAGTGCAAGCTAAAGGCACATACACAAGCGGACCTTCAGGCCTACTGCACCACGTCATGAGATTGGGCATGGTGTAAACTGCTGTATAAACCCTGGCACGTGTACAGTAGGATTACATATGAAGCATGGCGGGTGAATCCAAGGCCTTGCCACTTCTCATGACAGTCCTGATGATAGGGCAGATATAAGTAGCTCCTGATGAGTGCAGTGCTCAGACAAACGTTAGTGTTACTGGTACACTGTGGGAGTGGTCTAGATAGGCAGAATTAACACTGCATGGATGGGAAATGAATTCTTGACTTCCTCTTTTTAAATGTCTGTGTTCTGCTGAACTTGACACTGTAAGAATACTACCCACTACCAGTCACCCCTCATCAATATGTTAACAAGAAGAGTTTTTTTTCTAATAGAATCATAGAATCGTTTAGGTTGGAAAAGACCTTCAAGATCATCCAGTCCAACCATTAACCTAACACTACCAAGTCCACTACTAAACCAATTAAGGGTAGAGTAGCAACTTCGTGTTTCCTGGCTTGGTGGCTGGATTATTTTTAATGAAAGTAAAATGAAAAAAATGAAAAAAAATGAAAAAAATCACTAAGGTTGGAAAGGACGTCTAAGGTCATCAGTCCAACTGTCAACCCAACACCACCATGCCCACTAAACCATGCCCCAGAGTGCCATGTCTACACATTTTTTGAACACCTCCAGGGATGGTGACTCAACCACCTCTCTGGGCAGCCTGTTCCAATGCTTGACTACCCTTTCTGTGAAGAAATTTCTCCTAATAACCAATGTAAACCTCCCCTGACGCAGCCTGAGCCCATTTCCTCTCATCCTATCAGTTGTTACTTGGGAGAGGAGACCAACACCCACCTCACTGCACCCTCCTTTCAGGTAGTGGTAGAGAGTGATCAGGTCTCCCCTCAGCCTCCTCTTCTCTAGGCTAAACAGTCCCAGTTCCACCAGCAACAGAAGCAGCAACATTTAGAGATCACATGCAACAGCAGAAGCAAAATCAATGGTTCTTTGCTTAGAAGATAGCTGTTCAGATAAGTAAGGGTTCAGCTAGCAACAAACATTCTTGTTATCAGCAGAAAACAATTACTGATTAACTGGGGAGGGTGGTGAAAACAATGGAGTAGGAAACCAAAATCAAAATCTTCCAGAAAGAAGTGCGTTAATCAGCTAGCAACAGCTGTCATTCACTTCTACATGTCCTGAAGCTACCAAAAGTTCTCAGGGTACAGCAGCCACAATTTTCCCAGAAAGGAAGTTTAGGCCACACAGACACCTACATACTATGCAAATGTCTCCTCAGTTAATTCAGAGCAATCCTTAAATTCTTAGCACTGGAAACGGACTAGTGCGAGTGGTGTGTACTAGTTACACTCACAACGGTTTAGTATTTCAAAGCATCCTCATATCCGAGTCTCATGCCAAAACTATAATGTAATACAATACTCAATAAAGCATTAATATTAAGAAATGCTAAAGAAGATGCAGTATCCTTGACTTCTACTGCTTTCACCCATGTTTGAAAACATACATACATCAAACACATATACATGTTGAAAGAGTATATTTATTAGCAGTACATTGAGTATATAATTATAGCAAATTAAATAGAGAACGCCGAGAATTAACTTGATGAGACAAAAGTTACTATTATAGTAATTACTATTATGAGTGAGTTACATCAAACGACTTTAAAATGTGAAGTTCAAGCACATAAAACCATAGAGTCTGATGTAGTACTTATGTTTCCCGTGATTTCGATGATTTCTAGGTGAAATTCACAGTAGTATTTTAGCTATACTGAAGAAGGGTGAAGTGAAGGATAGAGAAATTGAAAGTCCTCTTTAAGACACCATAGTGAACCAGCTGAAGAGCTAGAAACAGGGCTGACAAAATAATGCAGAATTGTTACCGCAGTCAGGTAGAAAATGTTTTTTCAGCCTCTACAGGAGTTTTTTTTCTCCTGAGATTTCAAGATTAAAAAAGTATCTATTTTTCAAAAGTGAAAACCAGATGACAATTGAAATAAGTTTGGAAATTCATCTACGGTTACAATTAATTCCTCAAGCTGCTCTTCCCTTCTGTGGTCCAGAATTCCTAATCAGACTACTATCCCATTTTTGTATAATATCACTAGAGCCCTATGACTGTGATGCCTGCTGGGACATACTATGCGGTTGGGGTGACAGAGAAAGAGGACATAATGTACTTAGGAGTACAAATCTCACCAGGCAGTTGGCAGTATTGCCAAATCAAGCTACATTTCAACCACCACCATCTGCTCCTCCTCCATCTTTCGGGATCTGGAAATACGGCCCATGGACAACTGTGTCCAAGAAAGGGACTCTTCAGTCCTTACATTTATTAACCTCATGGTAACAGACTGCAGATTACCTTTGCTGTACAGCCTCAGCTCATACATTAATGGACACTCCATGAAAACTTGAGAATACTCTTCTTGTTCTTCATTTTACTGACTTTTTCTTGAGTCTCACACATGAATTATTTTACTCCAGGCTGAACGGTGTGCTTCCTGTTGAACAAAACAGTATTTTTTAATTTGCTCATAGCACAAGTAAAACTAGGAAAAAAACCCCTAAATTAACTTCTACCCATAATAAAAAGATAAATCTAGATTTTAAAATTGTCAAAGTTTCTTTGCAAAAGGTTTCTCGTAAACTGTAACCCAAGTCCCTGCTTTTTGCATTCAGCTGCCTCATCTCAGAATTAATCTATAAAAAAAAATAAGATGAAAGTGATTACTTCAATGCAACATTAATACAGCTAGTTTAAGCAACATCAGTTTAATCATTTCAGTGAGATTACACAGGATTACAGGATCCGAAACAGATACAGTTAGAGAGTTAAACATTAAAAGCTAATTTACTTGTTAAAATCTGATGAAAGGCTTTGTAGCATGAAAACAATTAAAATCAGATCTCTTGTTAGTCTAACAGAAACGGTGTTAAATTGTTTTTCTTTTATACAGCACGAATGTGATGAGCTAGGATGTTACTGTACAGTTAAAAACCACAAATAAGGCTTAAAATAAAATGCCTGTTCTTTTCCAAATCTTCTACGACACAATAAAACCTTGTTGTAATACTGTTGAACAGTAGGCTTTAAATTAGATTTGAACATTTTTTCAGAAGAGAACCACAAGAAATCAAGGCACATGGTACTACCTAGAAAATATTCTCATTTATTCCAAAAATGACAAAACAAAATTTGAAGGAAAAAAAGCAGGACGTTGGCAGTGTTCCTGAATCCCTGGTCAGCTGTGCATCAGACACTGTCTTTTAAGGAACCTCTCCAACTCTGAACAGCTTCCTCCTTTTGCCTTCCTGAAAGACTGAAAGACAGGGTCATACAGAGCATCCAGTTCGGCCCAGACAAACGTGGCCCCTCTCCACCATTTTTGTTGTGCTACAGCATGCAGCCACGCAAGACAGCAGAACTCCCCCTCTTTCTCCTTTGAAACACTCCACAGCTGCGGAAACGTCCTCCTTGTCCCTCTTTGGTGTCCTCACAGAAGTCCTTCTCCCTTTTTCTCATGTCCTGCCCTTAAGCATCACCGTGTGTCCGACTTTCCTGAAGGATTCACTAGCCACCAAGCAGTAGGTTGCTCTCCAGATGACCAGGCTGAAGTTAAAATTGAAGCACTGAAGCAGGGACTGAAACGCAGAGAGGTTCTGCCTTCCAAGAGATCCTCTTCCAAGCAGCAATGCTGCGGCTCTTCCTCTCAACAGATATTTAAATGCTTCATAATGTGAACTCTGGCAGCAGCCACGGAAACACCCACCCCCTGCAATTAAATGGGGCCTTTTATGTTAAATGAGATCAGGGAGAAGGATAGGAAGCAAGATGACAACAGCAACATTGAGTTTAGAACAATTACTTCATCACTGATAAAAACCACATGCTAAAATTTGGAAGGAAGGTTCAGTTACCTGACTGAAGGCTTCTTGGATACTAAACTAACGTTTACATTTTAACTATTACAACTTTCAAACTTCTCTAGTCAATCTTCCAGCACAGGCAGAACAAAACATTCTAACAACAGAAGCACAAAATCTCTAAACCCTTCATCTTTTTAAGGAATTTCTGTGCAAAGCTCAGCTTTGAAACCATGACACAAATAATCAGATGAACACCTGCCTACTCCTACTAACCCATGTGTATGTGTTATTATCGACTAGCTTTTATTTGCTTTTAATATCCTTGCAGAGAACCTTTTCTCCAATTTGATAAATCCAAAGTACAAAATTCTATCAGCTTTTTGGGAATAGGGCAGATTTTAAAGTCTGTTCCGTTAGATTCCCACAGAGGTACCAACTTTTTATTTCAAGGAAGGCAAAAAAACCCTATGTACGACTATTTTAAAGAACCTATTGTGACAATGCATCCAATCACAGTGTAGGCTCCTGTCGTGGCTCAGCCCCAGCAGCAGCTCAGCACCACGCAGCCGTCGCTCACTGCCCCTGCCCCGATGGGATGGGGGAGAGAATCGGAGGAGTGAGAGTGAGAAACACTCCTGGGGTGAGATAAGAACAGTCTTTTTGAAACAGTCTAATTGAAATAAAGGAAAATAGTAATGATAATAGTAACACTATAATAATAATAGTAATAATAATATCCAAAGCCAGTGATGCACAATGCAGTTGCTCACCACCCGCTGACCGATGCCCAGCCAGTTCCCAGCAGCGATCGCTGCTCCCCGGCCAACCCCCCCAGTTTCCATACTGCCCATGACGCCGGATGGTATGGAATGGCCCTTGGGGCAGTTGGGATCAACTCTGCTGGCTGTGCCCCCTCCCAGCTCCTTGTGCCCCTGGCAGAGCAGGGGAAGCTGAAAAGTCCTTGCCTGGCATAAGCAGTGCTGAGCAACAACTAAACCATCAGCGTGTTACCAGCATTCTTCTCATCCTAAATACAAACCACAGTGCTGTGCCTGCTGCTAGGGAGAAAATCAACTCTGTCCCAGCCGAAACCAGGACAGCTCCCTACCCTGGAACAAACAATAGTTTATAGCATTAATACTTCCGATTTCTACTTTTAACTGCTGTTTGTAAAGGTGTATAAACTGTCCAAAGCCAAAATTATGCAAAAGTAAACCTGCAATTACTCATGGCATGGAAATTAAATTACCCTATATTTACTCTGATCCAGCTGATAACAGAATCTGGTGCTTAAATTTAACGGAATGGTGCCTGGAGGCCTTGGGAAAAGCTCTGGCGTAACCTAACTGCACCCAACGCACCAGTACGGCCCCCCGAGGCTTGGGGAGAGACCTGGAGCAGTACTAGCCAGACAGCCACTACAAGAAAACAAAACCACCTCTTTAATAGCTGTAGGTCACCGTAGGTCTGATTATAGGCTCCACAAATTACCAAATTATCTGGAAAATGCGGTGTTCCCACCCAGCTTCAGCAACTGGAAGAACCGCTAGAAAATGTAGCCCGTTAAAAACAGGTAAAGTTAATGCTGTAACTTGAAGCTGTAGGACAGATGCACCTGGATTTTTTCAGCTACAGATTCTGTATTTTTTTCTTTTGCATTGTGTTTTATATGAAGCTGTTCTGAGCCACTTAAAACGACCTACCATTTCATATCACTCTTTTTATTATTTTTCCTTATCATCTCTCAGTGCTAGAGTCCATCTAGATTCCTTCCTACTGCTGGTATTATTATCTAGACCTCTCCATTACCAGCTTTCGTTCCTAGAGTACAGCCTTACAATTATCTTTAACGAACAATATCACAACATAAATCTGAGGCCTACGAATCTTTCATACTCTGTGAGAACAAAGGCATTCAAAGCAAACTCTGGCAACTAAATCTAAGCACTACGCAGTTCTTCCGAGTCCCAAATTATTAATTTTCAATTCCAGTTTCATGATTTTTAGCCTCACTGTTTGCAATTGATTGTCCTAGAAAAATGCTGTGTGCAAGTTGAATGCCATTAAAAAAAAAAAAAAAAATCCATGTAACAAAATAATTAAGATAAAATAACCACAGTTATCGTGAAAGATTGTCCAGGGAGAATTATTTTCAGTTTTCACATTAAGTTTATTTGTACATAAACAAAGCATACAAGGAGACAGATATGAATGTGAGGAACTACAGAATCATTAGAGGAACTACAACACAAATAACAAATAAATGCCTAACATACGCCTGGTTTCATATCCTAGTGTTTCCCATTCTTCAGGAGATAAACAGATTCTTGAACTTCGCAATAAAACAGATGAACAGATTCCTGAACTTTTTAATACTGAAAGCTACTCATTAGCTTCAATTACCACTTTAAAATATCAAACTGTCAGAGATGTATTCCTTTCCTCTCCTACTACATGGGAATATATTACCGAAACATTTTCTAAACATCTAGAAAAGTTATGATGATTTTGACCTGCAGGAATGGAGACCTCGGCCATTAAAACAGAGACAGCGAGTGCGGCCGTGCAGAAATACAGACTTTCTCAGGAGGAAGAACCGGAGAACTGGATCGCTCAGCCCAGTCTTAGGATGAGCCTGAACAATGGAAGGTGCCAAACTGGCGCCACCCTCTGCTACGAAGCAGGAAATGTTCATTTTTCAGCTGTGATAAAAAGCTGCATTATTCTTTTCCAATCTATCATCCCCAACTTTCTGCTGAGATGTTTACCTCCAGCCATCCCGCAGCGCTAGTCTCCAGGTTACCACACATTCAAGTAATGTCTTTCTAATGTGTCGCCCGTGGTGTTTAAATCAAGCATTCACATCCACAAAAGTTATCATAGAATCATAGAATCATAGAATGCTTTGGGTTGGAATGGCCCTTGAGAGATCATCTATCCCATATACCAACTTATTTCAAAATTCTACTCCAAACTCTCCTTAGGCATAACACTACAAAACATCTCGACAATAGCTAACCTACTAATGACCTCCAATGTTTGCTCAGACAGTCCTACCTCAGTATTTTGCTACTTTTCAGGGTGGTAGGCAAGCAGCTGTGAGCCTTATTTTTGCGTTTGGAACCAATTTTTCAGTGCATGTTATTAGAGCAGATACCACTCGCCAGGTTGTAGTGTCCTTACAGACAATCGCTGTGAGAACAATTACAAAGAAATTTATAAAAGATCTCCTAAATATACCCCACAAAAGAACAGGTTGTTCATTTTATAGAAACCTTTCCCTTGAGATGTCACTTGCAGGAAATAAATCTTTTGGCTTTCCTGAATTTTTATATGTGTTTGTGACTCTAAAAAACACTTTAAAACAAAAGACTTGAACTATTACTGTTTAACCCCACTTTAGAGCAAGATGCTTTAAAATAACTGTACTTACAAGTCTGTGAGTCCTAAGTGACTGCAAATATCTTTCTTCCTTTAGAACTCATTAGAAGACATCATCTTACGTTTCTCATCGCTACACAAAATCAGGCTCTGGTTTATTTGCCCAAGTCAGAACGCAGAAATATAGGACTCCATGTTTGTTAGAAAACTTAATAGGAGGGACTTACCTCTATTACTACTTGGAGCCTGGGTCATCCAACTTAAGAGCCTTGCCACACTGCAGCACAACTCTCTTCTTTCGTGGCCAGCTTTCATTTTCATTGCACAAAGGCACTGCAGGGAGAACAGCGTCTGCATCTGAAGTTGTACTGAGATATTGCTGTGGACACACGTGGACACAGAGAAGGGAAGCGATCCTGGGTCTCACAGACTACGTAAGCGTACATGACTTGAGGTAAACAATTTTACTATTTGGCAAATACAGTCAATGACACCAAACTTCATTTGTGTAGTAATCTGAGGTTATTATACAGGGTGAACGGCTGTTCACCTGTGGATGGAAGGTTGTAGATAGCACAAACATACCACAAAGAGACAAAGGTTTCTGAAAGAAGCGGATTCAAGGAGGCATTACACAATGAGGCAAATGCATCACAGGCCACAGGGCTGTGCAAGTGCCTGCGGAAACTCAAGAGACTGCAACAGCGCAGACAGAATCATCATAAAATGGTTGAGGTTGGAAAAGACCTTTAAGGTCAAGTCCAGCTGTTAGCCCAACACTACCAAGTCCATCACTAAACGATGGCCGATAGTGCCACCTGACTAACCACGGGGGACACGAATTTCCTTCTATACCGCTCTCAGGTTTGTTTTCCTAGCACCACACTGCCAGCAAGTTTGCACGTTAATTCTACTCTGGAATTTGACCCTGTGAGAAATCGTGATTACTAAAACAAGCTGCACCTTGTTCAGGATTGCACATGCTGCTCACGCTCCAAAATCACCATTCCCTTTCCCCATTTTAAATGGACATTGCTCCACTTGGACAGCTGCACTTCTACGCAAAACTGAAACCTAGGAGGCCTCTGCTTTAATTTAGTAAGCACCTTCTGTGAAATACCAAACGCACCAAGTCTCCCGGACTGGGAATAACTGGGGGTCGAGCTCTCCCTCACGCAGCTGAATGACAGGTGCATAACCTCTGCAGTTTGCGCAACCAACCAAATACTTCCAGGCGCATCCATTTTCCTTCTTACTGTTCACAGGCACATCTGAAAAAATAAAAGCTTTCTGTCGATCAGGGCAAGTTTCACCTGTTTTCCTGACAGAGGTGGAGCTCACCTGTAAGGAAACGCTCGTTAGGCCGGACGGTGCCGCACCCATCGTTGGCGCTGCACCCATCGTTGGTGTCGAACAACTCCTCACGCCGTTTTACGAGACGTCTCCCAAGGACTCGGCCCATTACGCTGTAGCAGGGGCGCGTTTTGCCAGTCGCGGCTCCTGAATGACGAGGCCTGCGGCTGGAGGGGAAGGCACACGGGCCGTGCCTACAAAGGGACGTTGGCTCAGGAAGGGAACCCAAGCAACCTTTTACAAGCGCGCTAACGCACCGTAGGCAGTAGCCGCGGTAAAGGCCAGACGCAGCTAAAGGCCAGTTTGAGCACAGGGTTATGGTTAACTGCACCTCTACCGCCCTGACGGCCGCCCACCCGCGCTGCGCCCCGCAGCCGGGCCTGGGGCGCCGCTTCCCACCCTCTGCCCCGCCGAGGGGAAGGCGGCCGGCGGGGCTCAGCGCGCCGAGCGGCTGCGGAGGCCGAGGGCTCACCCTGGGCGCTAACCCCGGCCCGGCCCCCCAGGGGAGCGGAGCCGCGCTCGGCTGCGGTCAGCGGGGCGCTTCCCTCAGCCGCCCCTCGCCTTTCCCGCCGCCGGGACCCCCGGGGAGCCGCCTCAGGCCGCGGTGGGGAAGGGGAAGCCGTTCGGCAGGCGATGAGATGAGCTGTCTCTCTGGGGTGACCGGCGGCAAGGCGGGCGGATCTCACCTTTTCCTGGCTAAAGATGCTTCCCAGATCGCTATGTGCAATCTCCACGGGAGCTCGCAGCAGGAACCTGCCCGGTCACCACGAACACTTCATCCACCTGTTCCTCCATTTTGCTGCCTGAGGTGCCGGGAGGTTTCAGAG